>NW_023270451.1:60386314-60494450 GCF_011800145.1 Mirounga leonina | reverse complement strand
CCTTCCTTCCTTCCTTCCTTCCTTCCTTCCTTCCTTCCTTCCTTCCTCCCTCCCTCCTTTTCCTCCTTCCCTCCCTCCCTCCTTTCTTTTTTTGATTTTCTGGAGAAGAGTTTATCTCATTTGTATTAAATGAGGAAGGTGGCTACTAAATATATATTTTCTGTCATGAAAATGGTAATAGGAACTGGTATGGTTTTAAATAAATATGAGTTCATTGAGAAGATACATTCATTTCCTGCTAATTTCAGTAAGAACTGTGAGACTAGTAGGAGGTTAGCCTATTTGTTGCGGCCATCTGTGGACTCCTGTGATGTGCTGTGAACAGTGCATTACTTTCCTACTAACACTGATATACTTTCCATTCAATGGCTGGCACTGAAATGAATTTCAAAATGTGTCTGTTTTCTAAAATATATTATCTTAAATGCACAACTGCTATGACTTCTGCTTTTATATTGTAATAAAACCTAATTTTTCAAACCTTTAGAGAATAACAATTAACTCTAAACCTAATGGAAAAAAAAGGAAAATTATAATAATTGTTTTATTTCTTAGTATAGAATGGCAATTGATGTTAACAATAGTTGTTAAAACATTACAAGAAAGATATTTATGAATAGCTTGTGAAAATCAAAATTATTTTTAGAGGATTTCATATGAGACTTGCTTATATTTCCTAATTCTTTAAAAATTGGTCACTTCTAAATTAATTGAAACATATTACTCTCAATCATTTTGTACAAATGAATGTTTACTATAATGATGTGCTCTGTGAAGTATGCCTCTCCACAAAGACTATATTTTTTTTGGTTATAGATAATGTAATCTAAATAATTAAGCTCTCAGTGAATGCATAATGACTTAGGAAATAGCTTCAGAAGATTTTGAAGGTAATTTTAATATTTGAGCAATTTTGAAGGAAATTTTAATCAGAGGAGTGCTGAAAGCATTCAGATAATTACTTTTGGAAAATATCTCTTTTCCAAGACTAAATAATTCTTACTGGTATTTCCCGAAACTTTACCTTTTTCTAAATATTTTGTTATATGTTTGGTTTCTCCTATAGTAGATATCCTTAGGTAATACATGTGATTAGAATAATAACAATAACAATGATAATAATGTGATAATAATAAGTAAAGTGCTATATAAATGCTAGTCCTTTTTTTGTATTATTTTGGAAGAACATTTCTAAGGAGTTTGGATTTATAAAGCCACAGCAATATTTACTTTGTATATTGTTGTTCTAAAGAAAGCTGACAGAGAAAATCCATCTTTGATCTCAGCAGGAAGCCAGCTGATCATTCATAGTGATTAGGATGTTGTTCTCAGACTTTGATAGGCAGCAGAAGGATACCCAGAGAGAGGGGCATGGGCAGAGATTCTGGCAAATGAACTGGCCTCACCTGCCACGATGAACACAAAGTTGCATAAATTTAGTATTTACACAAACCCTTATTCTTTGCATAACCTAACTTTACATTTTTGTGTTCACTAGCTATCAAACAGGGCAACTAGTTCTACTAGCCTGTCTGCAATAGCATCCCCACTCCCTTGTTTTTGTTTGTTTGTTTGTTTTGTTTTGTTTTTAAGATTTTTCATTTATTTAGTTGACAGAGAGATAGAGCCAGAAAGCACAAGTGGGGGGAATGACAGAGGGAGACGGAGAAGCAGGCTCCTCGCTGAGCAGGGAGCCCGATGCGGGGCTCGAATCCAGGACCCCAGGATCATGACCTGAGCCAAAGGCAGATGCTTAACTGACTGAGCCACCCAGGTGCCCCTCCCTCTTGTTTTTTTACTTTATTTTGCTTTTAGTTTTTGTGACCAAATTGTTATTGTTCAGTGATCTGGTTTCAGTACAGTTGGAAAGGGAAAGACAAATACAACAATCTTGTACTTTTGAAGCTAGTAAATGTATATCCCTACTTGATTTAATGGCACTTTAAACTTGAAGAGTATAGGCACTAGAGATAGGCTCAAAATTTTCCCTACTGTCAAGGAAAGCAATTACAAGCATACAGAATTCTTATGCAAAAATAAATTATTAATAAAATTCACAACTGCATTTTTTTCTTTTCAAAAATTAAGTTATAGTGACCACAAATGAACTCAAAATTATAGAAGGGCATTTTTCTTACATGCAGGTGAATAGATACAGAATTGCATTGTGTTAATTGCTTTGTCATGTGCTATCATAGTAACCACACCACTTACTTCATCTGAGTGACAACAGTTGCCGATTGTACAATATCTAAAATTTGTTAAATATTTTTTTCCCTGTGGTTATGCTATTTAAGAGTCCTCTGATCAATGATATTTTAATAAGGCTAGAGGTGGAAGTTCAAATAAGGGTATTTTTTATTGAGGACAAAATTAATTTTTGAGTGGCTCTTATATACTCTCCCCAAATTTAAAAGAATAACACTAAATATATATATATATACATATATCTGTAAAAATAAAAAATAAATATTTATTACTAAAATATATTATATATTAGTATAAAATATATATTTAGTATACACATTAGTATTATATATATATAGAGAGAGAGAGAGAATATGTATGTCTGTATGTGTGTGTGGAGACAGAGAAAGAGTTGGCAAAGGCTTTGTTTACCTGTGTATGATTAAGAGAGTAAGGAAAGGGTCAAGGAGTTGGAATGATAAATGATAATGGAGGCTTAATATAATTACTGGAAATCTTACATTTTTTTTAAAGGTTTTATTTATTTATTTGAGAGAGAGAGAGAGCACACTCATGAATGGGGGGGAGGGGCAGAGGGAGATGGAAAAGCAGATTCCCCACCGAGCAGGGAGCCCCATGCGGGAACTTGATCGCAGGACTCTGGGATCATGACCTAAATCAAAGGCGGACAGTTAACTGACTGAGCCACCCAGGTGCCCCAAATTTTGTTTTTATTAATTATTAGGTTTCAAATGAAATTCAGAAAGACTCAGAGCAGCCCATCAAATTTCCACTTGATGATCTAACCCAGCCCCACACCAGCAAAACACGGCAGGCTACGTTTTTACACACTATAGTTCTTTGAAGTATTCAGTGAGAAGAATAATATATCGATCCTCTTTATAGTGTCTTATTTTGTTATAAACTATAAATAATTCTGCCAATTTACTCCTGTTTAGAATTTTTTTTCTTGTAGGATTTCACTCAGTTGAATTTTCAAGACAAAGAAAAACCCGTACCAGTCCTCTTTCCTTTTAACCAAATCTAATATGTCTGAATGCATTAGTACTCTCTATTTCCTCCAAAGATAATTGGCAGACATTGATGTCTCTCCTTTTAAGTAACTGCCAAAGAGTACACTAAAAAGCTCTAGGGAATCTAGTAAGCCATTTGTAATGATGTCAATCAGTTTAAATATCACACTAACAAAGAATCACTCTTCCATTAACAATATTATTTCTAAAACTGCCATCATCATTATTTCAAGAAATGTACATTTGTTATATCATTACTGAGGTAGGCTTTTTAATTCCTTTACAAACATTAATATAAAATGTGATTTTTTTCTATAAACCATGTCCATATAAACTGAGAAAATATTACTAACAATAAATGTAATTGATGCTAAATAATCTATCAGAGCATTTGAAAACAATTTATAAGCTAAACATTTTTTTCCCCTCTTCTCAGTGTAAGAAGGGGAAAGCAAATTTAACATTAAGTTATAGTTATTTTAGGACTTTTCAACATTTTTTTTTTTTTAAGTAGGCTCCAGGCCCAGTGTGGAACCCAATGTGGGGCTTGAACTCATGACCCTGAAATCAAGACCTGAACTGAAATCAAGAGCCACCTGCGCTGAACCAACTGGGCCATTCAGTCACCCCACTACATTTTTTTCACTTTCGATGCATAATTGTATTTAAGTTCATATGTCATAATTTCATCATGCTGGTATTTAAAATATGTATATATTTATAGAAATATATTTGAAAGTTTAATTCACACAAATATACCTAATATATTAAATTAACTACATAATTAAAATGACTTCTCTTAAGGTAGGATATTTATTCATATATATAGTCAGAAGATAAAGTCTATAATTTATATGCAATTATTAGGTTTTCACAAAGTCAGGTTATTAGAATTACTGATAACCAAAAGTTTGATAGTGTGAGCACTGAGTAGACACAAGGATAGATTCATTTTTGAAAACATAGTTGTTTCTACTGGGTGCTAGAAAACAAAGAATACATAGGTCTCAGAGAGCAGTAAACAGAACAAGCTCACATTCTAATTCTTAGGAAGAGAAGACTACGAACTGAGACAATAGTCTAAGGGCACCAAGAGAGACAGGGAATCATCCAAATAGAGAAAATGCTCAGACTACATATGTAAACAAACTTGTACCAGATCAAATGTAATTTCTACTAGACTTCGTTCTTATATTCAGGATAGTTTCAGTCATTCACATAGTGTTTTATGAAGACATCACAGATGAATTGTTTAGATTTAAGAACTACAAAGCACCCCAAAGTCACAGTCTGACAGAAACCTAGGGAGGACACAATAGGTACTTGACTGAATACTGAAAACATGACTTATTATCTAAAATGTTCTGTGATATAACAAAGGACTGATGTTTTATTTTTTTAATTTTTTAAAAAAGATTTTATTTATTTGACAGAGACAGAGACAGCGAGAGCAGGAACACAAGCAGGGAGAGTGGGAGAGGGAGAAGCAGGCTTCCTGCCGAGCAGGGAGCCCGATGTGGGACTCGATCCCAGGACTCTGGGATCATGACCTGAGCTGAAGGCAGCCGCTTAACGACTGAGCCACCCAGGCGCCCAGGACTGATGTTTTAAAGGCAAAAAAAAAGTAAAAACATAAAGAACCTAAAAAAATTAAAAATGGGTATATGCTATTTAAAATGTGTGATTATGAAAACAGACAGGAGAGTCAGTATCTCTGTACTGTTAGTTTCCTCACTTATAAATTGAAAAAAATTGCAACAATCGTTATTTCATCACAGGGATGTTGTGAAAAGTAAATTAATTCATACATATGAAGTATTTAGTCCAGTGATGGAATATGGTATATGGTAGGAGCTATACTTTGTATTGTCATTATTATTATTTTATTATTATTATCTTTGATATCCAATCTGTTTCCTGGGTGAGCATTTAAAAGACCACTAGAACCAGAGGGTATGAAATGAAGGCAGAGCCTTTCTTCCACGTGAAGCCCTCTGATTAGTTTCCACTTGTGTGACCTCACCAGCATCTAAACCTCCAAAATATAAGAAAGACCACCACTTATAAAATAACATGCCCCTGAGAGAGTCCAGAAGAATGTTTCCCCAAACAGCTAAGATACAAAAACATAAATTACTGTTTCAGTTGCTATAAGCAAAGGCATGAAATCCCACAGACTTTCACTTTTAGTAGGATGAGTCACTCACTATTAATCTACTAAGACAACTGTTAGCATTATAGACATTTGTTACTCACTTCCTTAAAAAAAAAAAAAGGAAAGAAAAAAGCAGATGGTTAAAGATTTTATTCAGAATTCTGCTAAGACACGCTGCCACAATGCTTGGCAATGTTGTGAAAGTCCTATCTGCATGCACATTCACAGATATTAGGAATCCCTCTGCATTTTATGATGCATGTTGCACTTTTTAGTGCAACATCTGTGTTGTCTTGAGTGTGTTATGACTTTAAATCCTTGAGTCAATATATTTATAGACATGTTGTTCTGATTTGGACTTACTGATCATTTGATTTTACATAAATGTTGAATCTTTAAATATTTGATTAAATTGTTGCCAGTGTAATTTGATTTTCCAAAGGAAAATGTATGTACTTAATTTTGATTATGATCTGCTTAAATTAAAAAAAAAATCAGTAATACAGAATACTGATCATTTCCAGTTGTGATTGTCATAATTAGAGATCTACTGATACTTTTTTTCAATAATAGTAGGATTTGACAGGATAATTATAACTACATAAAATTCCAAAGCAATGCTAGGAAAATAATCCTTTTGAAGTTCACATATCCAATAATTCTAATTATTCAACTGCTGAAAACCTCTGAAATATCTTTGAAAGAGCACTGCAATTACATTGCCAGCTCTGTAGGATTTTGCAGGTTTATTGCTTTTCTTTCTGTATTAATTTTTTGTTTGCTTTTTAACTTTTATTTTGGAAATAATTACATACTCAAAGGAAGTTGTGAAGACAATACGGAGAAGAGTCTTACTTTTTACCTTCTTCCAATGGTTACATTTTACATAATTATAATACAATATCAAAACAGAAATTTTACATTGGTACAATGTATGTGTATAATTCCATGCCATTTTGTCACATATGTAGATTTGTGTAACCAACAGCACAATCTAGGTATTCTATGCCACAATAATCTCTCTCATGGTACTTTTTTATAATTGAACCTGCAACCAGATGACTATTCCTAACAGCTGGTAAGACCTGATGTATATTTCATCGCTATAATTTTATCATTTTAAGAATGTTATAGGGGCGCTTGGGTGGCTCAGTCATTAAGCATGTGCCTTCGGCTCAGGTCATGATCCCAGGGTGCTGGGATCAAGCCCCGCGTGGGACTCCCTGCTCAGCAGGAAGCCTGCTTCTGCCTCTCCCACCCCTCCTGCTTGTGTTCCCTCTCTCACTGTGTCTCTGTCAAATAAACAAAATCTTTAAAGAAAAAAAAAAAGAATGTTATATAAATGGAATCATCCTCGTACAATTAAGTTTTTCTACTCAACATAATACCTTTGAGATCCATCCAAGTTGTTTCATGTATTGATAAATAATCACTTGTTATTTATTGGTAGTATTCCATGGCATGGATGTACAACAGTTATTTTATTGTTTGTTTGTTTATTTTTGAGAGAGACACACACACACACACACACAGAGCACATGAGCAGGGGGAAGGGCAGAGGGAGAGAGAGAATCTCAATCAGACTCCATGCTGAGTGTGGAGCCCAATGTTGGGCTCCATCTCACCACCCTGAGATCATGATCTGAGTCAAAGTCAAGAGTCGGTCACGTAACCTACTAAGCTATCCAGGTGCTCCTGGATATACAACAGTTATTTTAAACTTCTCACCTACTGAAAGACATTTTGGTGTTTCCACTTTTTGGCTATTGCAAATAAAACTGCTATAAACAATTATGTACAAGTATCTGTGTGGACGTAGATTTTCATTTCTCTGAGATAAAAATGCAGGAGGTCCATTACTGTGTCATATGGTAAATGCATGTTTAGCTTTTAAGAAATTGTCAAAATGTTTTCCAGAGTGGCTGTACCATTTTATGTGCATCCTACCAGCGATACACAAGATCTCATTTATCTGCATCTCAGTGCCATTTAATATCATCACTGTTTCATATTATTTGAAGTGTTAGCTGTTCTAATAGGTTTATAGTGATGTCTCAACATTGCCTTAATTCACATTTCTTTGATGACTAATGATGTTGAAAAGCTTATCATATGTTTATTAGCCATGCATATATACTTTTCAGTGAACTATTCCTTCATGTTGCTGTTTGCCACATCTACTGTGAGAATGAAGACCATTCTCAGCAATCAGACTGTCAACATTCCAGAAAATGTTGACATCACTCAAAGGATGTGCAGTTACTGTAAAAGGCCCCAAAGGGACTTCAATCACATCAATGTAGAACTCAGTCTCCTTGGAAAGGAAAGAAGAAAAGAAAAGAAGAGGCTCCGAGTTGACAAATGGTGGGGAACTAGGAAAGAACTGGCTACTGTTTGCACTATCTGTAGTCACGTACAGAACATGATCCAGGGCATTACCTGGGCTTCTGTTACAAGATGAGGTCTGTGTATGTTCACTTCCCCATCAACGTTGTTATTCAGGAGAATGGTTCTTGTTGAAATCCAAAATTTCTTGGGTGAAAATACATCTGCAGGATTTGGATGAGGCCAGGTGTTGCTTGTTTAATATCTCAAGCCCAGAATGATGATGAGTTACTTCTTCAAGGAAATGACATTGAACTTGTATCAAACTCAGCTGCTTTGATTCAGCAAGGCACAGCAGTTAAAAACAAGGATATCAGAAAGTTTTTGGATGGTATCTATGTTTCTGAAAAAGGAACAGTCCAGCAGGCTGATGAATAAGATCTAAGTTGTTCACCTACAGAAACAACAAGATGCTGGATGATTTTTCAGACTGATCTGTGAATATTTTAAAGATGCAATAAAAGCTCTATTGATTTGGGACTTTTTCTTAGACCAATAATCCTTTCCATCTATTTGGCAAAGTAAACCATTCAGAAGTAAATTGTAGTGTGCTAAGAAGTGTAACAGAACGAACAGATTAGGAATTTTTTTCTGGTAAAACTTCATAGGAGAAAAAAAAATACTCCTTCATGTCTTTTGCCCATTTTTTATTTGGACTTGTTTGATTTTTGTATTGTTGAATTTTGAGAGTTCTTTATCTATGAGATATAGATAGATAGATAGATAGAAAGATATACAAAACTATATCTATTTATCTATATATATATCAGTCATATATATAGCATATGATTATTATATATATCATATATGTGATTCCTTTTGTCACCTCTGTGGTCTGCAATTAATTTCTCCCAGTCTATATAAGAGTCTTTTCATCCTCATTCACTGGGTTTTCCACACAGTAAAATTTTTATTTTGATGAAGCCCTATTTATCAATTATTATTTTATTGATTGTGCTTTCCGTGTTATCTGTAAAAATTTATTTATTTGAGAGAGAGAGAAAGAGAGAGAAGATAAGAGCAGAGTGAGAGGAGAAGCAGACTTCTTGCTGAGCAGGGAGCCCTACATGGGGCTTGATCCACGACCCTGAGATCATGACCTGAGCCAAAGGCAGATACTTAACCATTTGAGCCACCTAGGCACACTCTTCACCAAGTCCTAGATCCTCAAGATTTTCTACTATTTTATCTTCTAGAATTTTGTACTGACTGCCTGGTTTTGAAATCGGGTAACATTTGATTTACAAATTTAGTAAGGATTCCTTTTAAAATATTTGGTAGAATTTGGAGTCCCTGGGTGGCTCAGTCATTTAAACATCCGACTTGACTTCGGCTCAGGTCATGATCTCAGGGTCGTGAGATCAAGCCTCGAGCAGGTCTCTGTGCTGGGTATGGAGTCTGCTTAAGATTCTCTCTCCCTCCCTCTCCCTCTGCCCCTCCTCACCCATCTCTCTCCATCTCTTAGGAAAAGAAAAAGAAAAAGAAAAAGAAAAGGAAGGAAAGGAAAGGAAAGAAAGGAAAGGAAAGGAAAGGAAAGGAAAGGAAAGGAAAGGAAAGGAAAGGAAAGGAAAGGAAAGGAAAGAAAGGAAAAGGAAAGGAAAGAAAGGAAAGGAAAGGAAAGGACTTGGTAGAATTCTCCAATGAATCAGCAGAGCCAGATTTCTTTTCAGGGAGTTTTTAAAATTATGGTTTCAATGTCTTAATAGTTATAGGGCCATAAAATTATGTTTCATGTTGGATGAGTTGTGTTAGTTTGCATTTTTTAGGAATTGGTCCATTTCATCTAAATTGTTCAATTTGGATATGTAGAGATACTATTATTCCCTTATTATCCTTTTGATGTCTGCTTTGTCTGTAGTGTCTTTGTCATTGTGTCCCCCCCCCCCCCTTTTTCTTCTTTTTTTTTGTTCTGGTCAGACTTCCTAAAAGCTTATCACTTTTGTTGATCTTTTCAAAGAGCTTTTCCTTTGTGTGTATGTGTGTGTGTTAATAGTCTATTTATTTATAGGGATTTTCTTTTTTTTTTTTTTAAGATTTTATTTATTTATTTATTTATTTGAGACAGAAAGAACGAGAGAGAGAGCACATGAGATGGGGGAGGATCAGAGGGAGAAGCAGACTCCCTGCCGAGCAGGGAGCCCAATGCGGGACTCGATCCAGGGACTCCAGGATCATGACCTGAGCCGAAGGCAGTCGCTTAACCAACTGAGCCACCCAGGCGCCCCTATTTATAGGGATTTTCATAGACTATATTGCAATGCCATCCTAGCAACGATATTTTGTGGGACTGGGTGAATACCTCTAATGCCATCAATAATTATTATCCTGCGTAATGCATCCCAGCCAGATGTATTATACTATATTCTGTATCGTAATAATGAAGGTCTGTATTTTTCTTAATTATTCTGTCACATTTTTAAGTCACAGTAAAAATAAAATAAATGGGACTTTTTCACACAGCAAAAAACATGATTTTTAAACAACAATTTGTATATAACTCTCAGTATATTTAACTAATGTTTTGATTTATAAAATTACAAGTTCCTTTCAGCTATTTGCTGTCCCTTTTTGTAAAGATCTCAAGTATTTCTGATGAACGGTAATTCTACCAGTGTCTACCTAATGTCCTTTTAAATATATGTTAAGGGTATAATACTGTGTGGAATATCATTTTTAATATTACTATTAATAATCATAGTGATTACAATAATTTAAAACTTAGTTACAGAGAATTGCAACTGAAGACTAGATTTAAGTGAGAAAAATATTCAATTTTAAAATTAACCTGTTTCATTTTCTGTGCCAGTAAAATATGGATCTTTGAAAAATATGTATTAATTTATATATTCATTTATTCTCTGTACTATTTGTTTTAAAAAGTATCTTAACCCATTTAATTCCTTTTTTAGAAAACAAATTAAATACAGGCTGGCAACTTTATGTGCTGTTTTGTTCTTATGTGAATTCAAACCATTGAGTCATAAACTCCTGAAAAACTGTGCCTATAATAGAATGTTGCCAGCAAGATCTGCTATAATTAAACTTTAAATAATAACAATGATAAAGTAAAATAACAGGTTGCATGTGCATCTTGAGTTTAAAAGAACGCTTAACTTTCAGTACTAGATGATGAACATTTCTATTATTCTCAATGAGTTGGGTTAATAAGAAATCTTGCAGCAATCACATTGTAAAACCTTTAGATTTTTGTCTGTGTGTTGAAAGCTTTAAGTTTCACAATAAATAATTACATACATAGCTAGTATGTCATAATCTTATGGGGTGGTAATAGTCATTAATGTTGTTTCTAAAAAAAAAAATCAAGAGCTTAAAAGGTGGTTTGTTTTCTTGCTGGTGCAGACGTTTTCATTGTCAAATTTCTATGACAATTTAAAACACCCGTACATTTTAAGTTTCAAACCACAAAGTGGAATAGGAAGATAAAGCAGCTAGTTAATTCAATCAAAACTTTTCCCATTGAGATCTATTTAAGATGCTATTTTTTTTCCATTTTAATTGAGTGTGAGAAATTTTCCAGAGCTATTTGCATTATAATAGATTTCTGGATAAATGCTTAGTTCTCTGCTTAGTTTGTATTTAGAGAAAAAAGCTTGGGGATTATAAGTAAGGCCACTAACTAAAATCTAGGACCAGCTGTGACTTATAAGGACACCTGATAGGAAGCACAGATTCACATCAACTGGAGAGATTGGATTTTAGGGGGTTTGTCCAAAGGGAGTGAGGGAGATGTTCTGGTATTATAGATCCAGCAAATTATATTAATTCTATGATAAATGACTGGCATTAGGCTTAATACATCAGAAAACACAAGAAAATACAATTTAAAAAAGATAAATAAGATCCATATTAGGTATCACTCTTCACAAATTAAATTATTTAGCAAACTTGCTAAATACAATATCTCCCTATAAACATCAGATTTTTTTTTTAAAGATTTTATTTATTATTTGACAGAGAGAATGAGAGAGAGAGAGCACATGAGAGGGGGGAGGGTCAGAGGGAGAAGCAGGCTCCCCGCCGAGGAGGGAGCCCGATGCGGGACGCGATCCCGGGACTCCGGGATCATGACCTGAGCCGAAGGCAGTCGCTCAACCGACTGAGCCACCCAGGCGCCCCTAAACATCAGATTTTAAAAAATTTTTTATATAGTAGCAATGCACTGGAAATTAAAATAAAAATTGCCATTGATAATAGCATCAACATATGAAATCATTAGGGCTAATTCTGACAAAATATCTTCAAATTTTATGGGCTAAAATCAAAAGATTGATGAAGACCTCAATAAATAGAGGAGTGTATGGGTCATGTATTGAGTAGACTCACTGTTCTTAAGACATCAGGTTTCCACAAATTATTCTATCAAAGAATGCAATTCCATCATAGTATGATTCCTTCATACTTATTTAGCTTCACATCCATCTCCGCTACGTACTTGCATTTTAGCCACACTGATTTTCTTTCAGTTCCACAAAATTGCCATGGTTCTTACACTGGGCTTTTTCACCTCTGCATGTCACTTCCTTGCCTGTTAACTGATAATCCTTCAGCTCTCTACTAAAATATAATTTCCTTATTGTAATTTTCATTACTCCTTCATGCTAGCCATGCATTCTCTCACAGAATCTCATGAAATTCTGCATATTTTCTTCATTGCACTTCTAATTCTTGTTATTTTACATCTAAGTTAATATTCCTCTCTTCCCCTAGACTGTTTTATTAGAAAAAGACTTTTTTTTTTGACATTTTATTCTCATACAGTACATAGTCTAACCCAATATAAGGACTCAAAAAATACTAGCTGAAGTAAGAATTGAGATCAAACCTGCCCTCTATTGGAGATACACACACACACACACACATGCACACATGTGTGCATGGGCATACACACATAAATACACCCACATGGAATCTGATGTAAAATTTTATTTATATCTATATAAATGTAACAAATCAAGGTGTCTCATGGAAACCTCTTTTCTACATGTTCTAAATGTTATGGGTGAAGGTTTTGTTCTATATCATTTATTATAACATTTTTACCAAGCCAAATAAAAGTAAATTAGAAAATAACATGGAATAATAATAATTATTTTCAAATATGTATTAACTATGCAAAAGAAAACACTTCATAGAAACTCTGTCAATGTATTCCTTTGGCAGAATTTGTATGTTTTTGCTGGCCTTGCTGAGGACACTTAAATGCGAATCCACTGGAGTTTGGACTGGAGATAGTGCCCATCCTCCCTCATAAATTGTTTTATGTGACAAGAATAAGAACTCTGTGAATCCAAGGAACTTTAGAATCCCTTGTAATTGAGGGTTAACTATCTATTTTATTCTGTTTTCTGATTCAAGTCTTTCCATCAAAAGCCTTACAATGGCAAAATACAGTGAGGAGGCTAGTTTCCATGGAAACAACTCCCAAGAGTTGTTTTTTTTTCTTTCTTTTCTTCCTGTTCCCATGACTTGTCTTCCTCTAATACTATTATTTTTTCCCTTTTCTTATATCTTTATTTATTACTTCTATTCTTTATTTCCATCTCTTATACACTTTGATTTCAATACACTTTTCAATATTAAGCTCCTGTGAACAAGATTCCAACCATTTAACAATATGTAGAGGCTAAAATTCTTATTGTATTTTATTTACATCATCAATAAGTTGTGGTGAGGCTTGTTCTAAGGCTCCAGGCAAGATTTTTTAAATTGTCTGTGGAAAACAAATGATATTCTACAAAATTATCTTAATATTTCAGTGACCGACTTTTTAGGCTTTACTAACAATTCTTTAAAACATTTATTGAATGTCTCTCACAGTCTATTGATCTGTGCTGTTTTTCCTTGTTGATTAATCCAGACAAGCTTTAAAAAGCTCTTTGAAGAAAAATAGACTTGGGGGACAAAATGAGGTTGATTCACAAATTAATACTGTTGGAGGATGTAAAAACAGTCTTTCAGTTAAGATACTGCTTGTGAAGATTCAGGGATGATTTGAGATATAGTTCTAAACAAAATAATGGTTATTTCACTAATACGTGTTGTGATATCTGGAACAGAACAAATGCACATATCTTCACATTCTCACATTCATTATATTGGAACTTGTAACTCGATGTTTTTATATGATTTAGTTCTGAAATGTTCTAAAATTCTCAGCACAAAAAATAAGAGCAATCATTTCGATTGCCCTCACTTGTTGCATCTGTCCCCAGTAACATAAGCAGCATAATCAATCATTTTCTCTATTTAGACAAGCACTGATTTTATTTTTATTTTGGGGGGTTATAGTACCTTGCAAAGATTTGTTTGCAAAAAAAAATTAATATTGTACTTAATATTAGGCTCTATTCTACATTATTTGCATATGTAATTTTCATTTAATCAGCATAGCAAACACAACAGATATGCACTGATATTTCTCCATCTGAAAGTTGATAAAACTAAGACAAATAATGTACTGGTAATTGCCAAAAGTCACACAATTTGAAAGTGGCAGATCACGGAGTCATATCAAATAATTTGAATCTATTAAGATTGGATTCTTTTAAGTGCTACACTATAATGCCTCTCCCCCAAACGTTACTATATCTTTGATATTAAACATCTATTAGGAATAAATGGAAACCTTTCTTTCTAATTAATGATTTCAGTTACATTATTAAGGGAAAAAATGGTGAATCTGTATTGATATATAAATATTCTCCTGAACCTTCAGGATAAGCCAATTCTTCCTTTACTGAAGCTGAAAACTACTTCCTTCAATGTCTCATTAAACCTGAGATTTTTAAGAATTTAAAAAGTAGATGATGTCTTTGCTGAATATTTTGCCTGGTTCAGAAGAATATGGATTTACTCTATCTGATCATCGTCTCATAACATTAAAATTTTCCATACTTTCTATCAACCCATCAACTTTTTCTTACTAGAATTCATTGAATAGAATGATTACTATTCATTTCCTCTCAACATTCTCCATTTCCTTTAATGACTCCCCTTGACTTCTATTTATTTTTACTGCTATGTTTCAATGTTAATGACTTTTATGGGTATATCTGTTTATTTGACATTCTATACATCAAACTTAATTTTACAGACAGAGCAAAAATGTGAAAATTTTAAAACTGAAAACAAAACAAATACAAAACACAGTTCAAAAACGTAACATTCTCTCTTAATGGCTCTAGAATAGACTCAACTGAGATGCCTCCTAATGCACTTCCATATCCTTCAATTTGGTAAGACATCAGTTCTTAACTCTTCTGTCATAGTTACTAGTTTATAATAGGAGTTTTGGTTTACTAGAGTTACTATTTAAGACAAAATGAGAATTGTCATCATAATCCACAGGTCATTTGTAAATTATTTACACTGAATTTAGGTGATGATAAAAGAAAGCAATATATATGAGAACTAGAAGTAAAGATATAGCCACTCATTTAGTCATTCATTAAATTCATTCATTGAATAAGGATACAAGGTTAGAACTTTTGCCCACTTCTAGTTTGGTTTTTGTTTTCTTATTGTTGACATTTAAGCATTTCATATATTTTATATATGCATCTTTCATCAGATAATGTGAGTTTCATCATTTTCTGACTTCTGAATTTTGTAGAGATAAATAGTGAGAAAGAAAAGGGGTGAGTGAGAGAGGGAGAGAGAAGAGAACACAAATAATTAAAATACATTTCATTTCAAAAACACTAAAATAGGGGCACCTGGCTGGCTCAGTTGGTAGAGCATGTGCTCTTGATCTCAGGGTCTTAGCTTTAGCCCCCTGTTGGGTGTAGAGATTACTTAAAAGAAAACACTAAAATGAAAACAGATCTTGAATTAAAATATATTTTTTAAAAATAATAATTATAAGAATATATAAACTTACATGAATTAGATATATTAATAGAAATGTGTAAGTTGGGGCGCCTGGGTGGCTCAGTCGTTAAGTGTCTGCCTTCCGCTCAGGTCATGATCCCAGGGTCCTGGGATCGAGCCCCGCATCGGGCTCCCTGCTCTGCGGGAAGCCTGCTTCTCCCTCTCCCACTCCCGCTGCTTGTGTTCCCTCTCTCGCTGTCAAATAAATAAAATCTTTAAAAAAGAAAAAAAAAAGAAATGTGTAAGTTGACAAAATGGCATAAGAAGAAATATAATATTTAAATAGACAAATATTAAGAAATAGAAGTGAAATTCAGGAATTTTTCTTTCTAAAAGCACTTGACCCGTAGACTTCTTTTGATTCAATTCTATAAAACTTCAAGTAGTAGTTAATTTTTACCTCATAAGTTTTTCCTTCCAGGAGAAAAAAAAAGGAAAGTTACTCAGGAAATTTTATGAGGCAAGGATAATCTTGAATCTAAAGCCAGGTATACAGTATAAAAGAAGAGAATAGCATAATCCAATTTCATATGCAAATTATAAATAAACTTATCAAATATGAATGAAACATTAGTGAATCTGATCCTATTATCTTAAAAATAAAAACAGCACAATCCAATAAGCTTTAGTTATTATTATGGACTGAATTGTGTTCCTTCACAATTCATATGTTGAAGCCCTCAACTTCTATGAGATGATATTTGGAGATATTCTTTAAGGTGGTAATTGAGATTAAATGACATCATAAGGGTGAGGCCCTAATCTCAGAAGATTGCTTTCCTTAGAATAGGAAGGGAGACATCAGAGAGCTCCCGGTAAGCATACAGAGAGGAAAGACCATGTGAGCACATCATGAGAAGATGAGTCTATCCAAGCCAGAAAGAGGGTTCTCACCAGAAATCAAATTTGCTGGCTCCTTGATAATAGACTTTTAGCCCTCGGAACTATAAGAAAATCAGTGTCTGTTGTTTAAGTCACCCAGTCTGTATTTTCTCACATAGGCTGAGCTGACTAATGCAGCTAGGAATGTAGGAATGGTTCATTGTTAAGAAAATATATACAAATAAATCACATTAATAGAAAATAGTAGAGTATGATAAATCAATAAAGAATAAATAGCTTCTGAGGATTCATAACTTATTTATGATAATAACTATTAGGAAACTAAGAATAAAGGATATTTTTTAAATATGTTAGAAGTTATATACTGGAAACTTTTGACAAAGGTATTCTTAGTAGAGAAGAAAATTAAACAATGTTTTTACGTTTTGAAAACAGAATACTCACTATCACTGCCACTGGATAACAGAAGAATGGATGACTTAGGGTAATAAGTCCAAAGCAAAACAAACAATAAACAAAACAAGCCGTAAGAACTATAGGAATCAGAATGAAAGAGATAAAAAACTCTAATTTGGGGCAGGTAGCATCATCATTTACTTTGAAAAGTCAACAGCATCAGCAAATTGTTAAAATACATAAGATAATTCAGGAAGGTTGAGAAATATCAGGCCAAGTTATAAAAGTCAATAGCATTTCTCTAAAAATAGGCAAATGCAATTCATGGTGTGATAAATGCCATGTAGTAGCTAGTCTACAATAAAAACAAGAAACCATTCATAATAGTATAAAAATTATGAAATATCTAGGAGTTAATCTAGTAATAATGAACAAGGTTTAATGTGAGAAAAATTTTTTTAAAGATTTATTTGAGAGAGAGAGAGAGAGAGAGAGCAAGTGCCAGCACGGGGAGGGCAGAGGGAGAGGGAGAGAGAATCCCAAGCAGTCTCCTCGCTAAGCATGGAGCTGGACATGGGGCTTGATCTAATGACCCTGAAATCATGACCTGAGCAGAAACCAAGAGTTGGATGCTCAACTGACTGGGCCACCCAAATGCCCCTTAAAGTGAGAAATTTAAAACTAAAGTAAGTAATACGGAAAATATGATGATAAATGTGTGGATATTAAATGCTCTGGTATAAAATTATTTAATATTAGATAACTGTTCTCTCCAAATTAATTAATTAAGAATCAAATTGATAAAATGTGTTGGGTTTTTGTATTGGAATAAAAAAATTAAAAATTAATATGAAAGAAAAGTTCTGTATATCACAATATAGCCTACTTCATTCAATAAAACACTCACAATTCTTTTCAAGATAAACCTCCCCATGTTGAACATCTTTAGAATAAGACCCTTATGACTCTTGGAAATCCTTTTGCATATCTTAGCGGGTGAGCAAGGTACCACTTTAAATTTTTCAAAGGTCTCATCCTAGGATCTTCTAGATACATGCCTAATATGATCTTTGGTGCCAAACTTTTTTCATTTTGAGAATCGTCTCCTGGTTGGTAAGACTGAAGATAAGAAACACTTTTATTTTTCAACCCAGGAATTGCAGGACCTTCAATATTCTCTCTCAAATCTGCTTGCAAACTGAAAAGTTCTTTACTTAGCTCAGTGGTTCTCAATCAAAAGTGATTTCCCCCTTAGGGGACACTTGGTAATGTCTGGAGGCACTGGGGGTGGGGTGTGACTGGCCTCTAGTGGGTAGATACCAGTGATCCTGCTAAATAGGAGCAAGACAATCTCCCAAAACATAGACTTATCATCCCAAAATGTCAATAGTGCTGAGGTCAAGAAACCCTGATTTTGACTCATCTTTCTCTTCCTGTACCTTAACATAGACAGCAGAAAGAATCCAACTGGCATTTTCACATTCTGCATAGAAATCACCTTGCAAAGTTGCACAAACTCATTAGGTACATTTTCTAATTTTCAAGTTATTGCAGGTGTTAGATTTAATTGCTCTGCTACTATGTATCATGGATTGCCACATTTTCAATCTACTTTAGCAGTTTCCTTAGGACATTGTTTTGCTTCTGCCCATATTTTAGGCTTTTCTTACAGCAGCACTCCACTTTCAGGTACCCATTTCTGTATCAGTTATCTATCATTGCATTAAAAAAAACAATTTTAAACACCAAAATAATGGCTCAAAACAGCATCTTTATTTAGTTCATAATTGAACTTGATTAAGTTGGGCATCTCTTTTGGTTATCTCAACTGGGTTCACTCATGTATCTGCAACCACTTGCAGGTCATTTATTCTCCTGCTTCTGTGAGTTGGCTTGCTGCCATCTGGGCTGATTCTGGTGACTAGACTATATGTCTCTCATAATTCATAAGGCTAGTTTAGGTTTGCTTATATGGCAAAGTGTCCAAAACATCAGTAGAACGAGCCCTGATGTGCAGATGCTTTAAAAGTCTTAGCTTCCATCACATTGGTTATTGTCCCACTGACCAAAGCAAGTCACAAGGCTAGTACAAATACAAGGGCTAGAGAATGATACCAGTTATTTACAAAGCACGGACAAAGTAAGGGGAAACATTTGTAGCCGTTTTTTTGCAATTGACCACATTCTAACGTCCAGGAATTTATTTTATCCACGTGTATTTTAAAGAACTATCTCATAGATATCCAAGATGGAACCAATATGTGTATTATGTAATGAATCATAATTACAGTAATAGGAAGTTACAGGACTTTGGAGTATCCACCTTTAATGGAGTCCACGGATAAAATATTTGAAATGCATGTCATATGTGTTGAGTACCATGCAGTAGCTAAAGCAGTGGATGAGATGAACATGTGACAGTACTGATCGGTTTAAACAAACAAACAAAAATTATAACACTTCCCCCAAAAATAAAAATAAAAAGAGTGCTGAGTGAAAAGCAAAAAGTGAGAAACAGAAAGAAATCCGTGATGATAGATCTAAGTAAGTCAGAAAAAGATACATATTTTACGAGCATGCATACAAACAAAAAGGATAAACCTTAAACACAATGGGATGTTTGACTATGGTCTGGACCATAGGGGAGCGAGAATATGATCCAGAGACGGAGAGGACAGGTTTAAGAGCTCATATGTAAGGTCCTGCATTGTGCATGGTTTGGCTTCTTTCTGACCCTCCAGCTTCACTTCACATTTGTTTCTTCCTTGAATTTGCATTTTAACCATACTGGCTTTCAAAAGAGTCATATTCCTTACATCCCTTGGCTCTTTCACTTGATATTCCCTATGTATTGAAAGCTTTCCATGTCTTTTTCTAGTTAACTCCTACTTATTCTTCAGATCTCAACATAAATACCACTTCCTCTGTGAAGCCTTTTGAACCCCTCAGATGAAGCCAGGTGTCCTCTTATAGACACTCCCAGATTCCTGAATATTTTCCTCAATGAATTGGTCAAAGTTATTTTATCTTTAAATTAACATCTCTCCCCTGAGATTGTAACTTTCATTAGATTAAGGAGCATCTTATCTGTCTTTATTTTATTCCTCTCATGTAGTTCATTGTATGATGGAAGGAAATGTATGAGGGACTTGAAAATATTTGCTAAATTACAGAAAGAACAGAAAAATTCAATATAATCCATCATTGGATGGATATACACAGATATGCCCACGTGTGTGCGTGCACACACACACATACACACATACATCCGTGTGTGTGTGTATATATATATGTATATATATATATCTCCAAATTGATATTTATGCAAATGTTTCAAATTGAAGTTTCTTTAATAGAACCCTCTTTTGGCTAGTTAACTGCTATTCATGTCTTCTTTTGCTTTTCAGCTTAAATGGTATTCCCTCAAAAAATAGAACTGGATCTTCAGATCTCCCTATTACATCCCTGTATTTCTCCTTTTAACCACGCATCACAACTGTAATTAAATATATCTTGATATTTGTATGAGAGACTTTATGTACTATATATGAATACTATATATGTTCTATTTAAAGTTATATATGCAAACACAAATTACACACACACACACACACAGAATTCCTATTTGGAAGGCTACTGGCACTTGATTATTCAGCCATTTATTTATATGTTCCAGATCCTATGTTAGGAAATAATTTACAGCATTCCAATGATTTAGGGAAACACAAAGTAATAAGCTCTCATTCTGCACAATTATAAGGCCTTTCCCATTCATTGTTTTTCAGGAAAACACTAGGGTCACTTAAATTTGAATGTGTATGTATGTATACAGATTGATTTTGTGTCCTCTTTACTATTATTACTTTCACCCTCTCTGAGATCTGTAAGAAGAAGAAATGACTTTCACCCTCTCTGAGATCTGTAAGAAGGAGATGGAGAAAAATTGTGCGTGTAATGATGGGGTTATTTGAGAAATGGACTGTGCTCTATTATTTGATCTAGGGCATGGTGCTTATCCTAACTGTGATTTGGGGCTATTAAAGTCAGTTATGTGGAGACTGGAAGAGAATGCTAGGCCAACCTTACTAGGGACATATTAGAAAGTGCTCAAATGTTTCCCTGCCCATTACCCTGAGGAACTTCTGTGGGGTTGGGGCAAAGACTGGAGTATATGTGCTGACTCAGTCTGGTGGTAACAGTTGTGGAGAGTTCTGTGCTTATGTAGATTTGGGAATTCAATGTAAATGGTTCGCGTATGTTATGTGCGAACATGGGCAGATACTTCAAACCTATCTATATTTAGATGTATATTCGAGATAGAAAATGATATTAGAGAGTAGTTATTTTTATTATTCTCTACTTTATCTGGGTCATAAAATTCTTACAATTTCCTTCTCAGTATAAGCTTTTTATGCTTCTATTCAATCCTAAGATAATTTTCTTCAAAGATTAAGGGAAATATATTCAGCTGTTTTAAAGCTAAGTAAATGTTAAAATTATACATATATATACATACATATAAAATATATATATAACATCATAAGAAAAGCAATCTATTGTAATCACTTTCTCAGTAAATCTAAAAAAAAAGGCTTCTTGAAAGTTACAAAGATACCTTAAAAATTATCTTGTTTGGGGGCGCCTGGGTGGCTCAGTCGGTTAGGTGACTGCCTTCGGCTCAGGTCATGATCCTGGAGTCCCTGGATCGAGTCCTGCGTCGGGCTCCCTGCTCGGCAGGGAGTCTGCTTCATCCTCTGACCCTCCCCCCTCTCATGTGTTCTCTCTCTCTCATTCTCTCTCTCTCAAATAAATAAATAAATAAAATCTTAAAAAAAAATTATCTTGTTTGGATATGAGGGGGGAAATTTTCCCCATATTTCTATACAAAACAATATCCCATTGCTTGGAAAATTCCTGAGACTTAGGATCATAGATCAATGTGATTTATTCAAATAGATATTTTGTATTAATTTACCCATAAATAAATATACAGGAGCCTCTAGCCATTATTTTAAGGGGACTAATAGTATTAGCAGGTGATAGAACAAAATGTGAAAAATGGAAACAAATGGCATCACACTTATTAAAATTTCAAGTTGGAAAAAAACTTGGTGATTACAAGTTTTAGTTTGTCCTCAATATTGATCCTGTGGTGAAGTTCCTGGAGGTCACAGCGCTCCTTAGAGAACATTGTGAATTACTGATGTAGTACATCTATGAAGTAATCATGGATATAATTTTTGCCAGCGAGATACTGTTATATCTAACAATCTAAAAGAGAAGAACTCAGGGCTAAGTTCTAAAGACAAACATATTATGAGAGAAAAAATAAATTGAGGGCATTTTATTAGCTTTGTTTATTTATAAATAAAACAAACAAAAATCATTTGAATCAAGTGTCCTAATGCCTTAGTTCAACTAAAGGAACAAAACTTCCATTAAAATAAGAGTTTTAAAACCACTGCTAATAACATCTTAGTTTTAGATTTTCTACATAAGAAAACCAAAATCCGATCAGAATAAGAAAATTATAGGATCATATTCCAGGTTTCATGTCTCCACTGTGGTACAATCCCCAAATAACTAAAATATGTAGAGGTTATAGTTCTTTTTATAGTCACATGTTCTTCACCAGTCTGACACAAAAACCAGATAGATTATGACAGATATGAAATCAAACCACTAAACACTTTACTAAGGAACTTACTTTTCCCCCTAAAGGTGGGGGATAAAAAGTGCAAATTCCCAGAATGAGTCTAATTGGATGAGATGAGTACTGTCATTCCTATCTCTACCCATATGTAATACCCCAGACCCATATGTGATACCTACTGGGGACATAGATGGCATCACATAATTGGAATTAGTACGCTATTTCCAACCTGAAGAATTGCGCTTGAAGAGTGTCATCACTAAGCTAGCATCAAATGTGCACCTTTAAGAGGTCAGTTGATCACTGTTAACTGGTAGCTTCTAGATGATATACGGTAGGACCGATGTATCCACGCTTTGTGCCACCGCTGAAATATTGCACCACAGCACCACTGCTGAAATACTGACAAGGGAAGTTTAGAAACATCTACTTGGCCTTTCCTATTACAATAGATAAAACTTGATCTTAACATTGATATTCAGAACTAAAGATTTAAAAAAAAATACAAAGAGGTAAAAACTAAGTTTTAAAAATATATTGTTAAATACCTACTTAATTTTCATTTTTTATTTGGTTCCCATACCTCAAACTTTTTTTTTTTAAGATTTTATTTATTTATTTGAGAGAATGAGAGAGAGAGCACATGAGAGGGGGGAGGGTCAGAGGGAGAAGCAGACTCCCTGCTGAGCAGGGAACCCGATGAGGGACTCGATCCAGGGACTCCAGGATCATGACCTGAGCTGAAGGCAGTCGCTTA
This sequence comes from Mirounga leonina, assembly GCF_011800145.1. Classification (NCBI taxonomy): domain Eukaryota; kingdom Metazoa; phylum Chordata; class Mammalia; order Carnivora; family Phocidae; genus Mirounga; species Mirounga leonina. The sequence goes on along the minus strand of NW_023270451.1, from coordinate 60,471,150 downwards.
ACCAACTGAGCCACCCAGGCGCCCCCCATACCTCAAACTTCTACTTAGTCTTGGATGTAATTATTCATTAACATCTTCTCTAAGGACAAATATTGCAAAATGACTGGGTTTTGATATTAATGGAAAAAAAAATAATAGTAGACTGGAGATGGTGAAGGCATTTTGGCATTATTATCTGGAAGTATTATTTTGCATTCTCCTTCTCCTCCTCCTCCCCCTTCCCCTTCTCTTCCTCCTCATCCTTCCTCTTCTTTTATAGAGAAAGAGACTGCAAGTGGTGGGAGTGGGGAGGGGGAAGGAGGAGGGAGTGAACCCCAAGTAGGCTCCATGCTGAGCACGGAGTCCCTTGTAGAATAAGAATATACGATCTCACAACCCTGAGATCATGACCTGAGCCAAAATCAAGAGTCGGATGCTTACTGAATGAGCCACCCAGACACCCCTTGCATTATTCTTTTAAATTATTTTTAAAGGCACTGTTGTATGCTGTTATAAGTAGGAGTTTACAAACATATAATTTGTTTGTTATAATTCTCATTTTGCAGATACTGCTCCGTTGCATAAGCCATGGAAAATATATGTACTTCGGTTGCATAAAGCAGTAGCGTCTAGCCTATTTAAGTATAAGGACGTGTTTTGGGTAAACTTTTTACCAACTTGCATAAGGAATAATTTTGTTTCTAGCAATTGTATATTGAAAAAATGCATTATGAAAAATACAGTTGTAACAAAGTAATATTGAATTAATTGAACATTATCAATCATTGCATTTATATACTTTGAAAAACTCATATATGTATGTAAATTTTTATTCAAACAATTTATAAAAGCTGCTTGATAAATGCTTGGACTTAAACATTGTTTGCAGTGAGTTCATGGCTCTCTAGATATCAGAAGTCCACAGGTTGAGAAACACTGATATAATGGATTTTTTTTTTTTTGTCCTCTCGATCTCTACCTTTCATTATCCCCCAAAACTTCTTTTTCTACTTCTACTTAATTATCAATAAATCTGTTTTGGCAGTATATCTAAAATCAAGGGCATGATTTTTGTCAAAACTGGTTTAATAAAAACTTATAAAGCCACTGAGCCAAACACAAAATCTGAGCAACCCACTCACAAAATCGCACCTAGTGGAAGTAGTTAACAAAGGTCAGTTGGCAACATCTGTTACCTAAAGAAGACATAGGAATTAAAACATCATAAATGTTTACCAGTAATGTGTGAAAACAAAATCATCCATAAAAAAGCTTTTCTACTTAGATGAATATGTGCTAGCCATAATTGAGCTCAGAACCTGACAGCTGGATAATTTTAATTTCTGAGTAGTTGATACCTTAGGGAGAACAGAATAAAACATTTTAAAAGTTTTAATCAGCTGAAGGTTTCCTGTGTTTGTAGTCTTCTTTTGAAAGTTAATTGTCTAATTTAAACATGATGATTGAACTAAACTATATAAGACATATATATCACTATATATTGTGAACATTTCAGTGATTCAAAAGTTCTTTGCATATATATGATGTATTTCATTCAAATGCCATTAATCTCCTAGAAGAGATTAGATACTTGTAGAAATAACCATAACAAAGGGTATAAAACAGTGATTCCACAAAATATGTACATATAAATTACTATATAAAAACCGGAAAAATTACCACCAACTTTAGCAGTTATGAATAATTTTAAAAATCTACTTTTAAAGAGATACAGATTAGATGTTATGTGCCCAATAGTGTGCTTAATATTGGTGGAACAATTATAACTAGGAAACAAGCTGTTCATAAAGAAGATACCAATGTCAAGTCAGATATTGAATCAAATTGTAATGTATCACTTGCAAATAGATATAATTAGAGCAGAAGCAAGTTACAAATTCAAAGTATAAATGGAATTTAGACAGTAGAGCAAATTATACTATTAGTAGTTGGGATGGTTAGAAGCTTTCATGGAAGTAGCATATGAATCTGTACCTTGGATGATGTATGGGTGTTCACCAGATAGGAGAAAGAAGAACATAATCAGAATTATAGGTACAGGGATGAGTATGAATAGAACCATAAAATTAATTGTAATATGTCTGAATTTGGAAGAAGTAGAGATAAGGTTGGTCCTAAATTCATCTTTATCCAATAAGGTTCAATTAGAGATGCAGAAATAGTATGAGTATTATAATAATAGATCTTTCTCAATTGCAGGGGGGAAAAAAAAAAAAAAGCCGGTGAAGTAATAATCAAGAAGGAGGATTTGAAGAATCATTGTGAAGTCACTAACTAACCCTCCAGAAACACTGGCATGTGTGGACCTGTCAGGAGTTTACCGGCCAATCTGAGAAGAGAACCATGTCCAGCTGCCAGGGTAGGACCATGAAATGAAGCTGATGGCTAGAGATATAGAAGGTTTTCACATATGGATAGTTACTGGCTGCTATTGTTCAGCAGGAATGGCAGTCAAAAAAGAGAGCTGGTCTTGGAATGGGGTAGAATAAGGATGGATGGAAGAAGGACAGTACTTCTGTGTTTGCCTGCTTCTTCACTTCCTGATTGCTGTTTTTCTCTGCCTTCCAAATTTTGCTCAAAATTAACTTTTGGCCAAATTTAACAGAGAACTTTACAATGAAGGGGGATTCTGGGAATTAGGATTCAATATGAGCAAGAGCCAGGGCACAAACCACCACACTATTCTCAGGACTGTTGGCTTTACCCAATATGCAGCAGAGTCATCAGAGATATTGAGAAAGGGTGGGGGCAAGATAATGGATTTTGTCTATCACCCAGCCACCCCATCCCTCCCACCCCCACCACTCTAGCAACCCTCAGTTTGTTTCCTGAGACTAAGAATTCCTCATATCAGTGAGATCATATGATACATGTCTTTCTCTGACTTATTTCGCTTAGCATAATACCCTCTAGTTCTATCCACGTCGTTGCAAATGGCAAGATTTCTTTTTTTTATGGCTGCATAATATTCCATTGTATATATATACCACATCTTTATCCATTCATCTGTTGATGGACATCTTGGCTCTTTCCATAGTTTGGCTATTGTGGACATTGCTGCTATAAACATTGGGGTGCACGTACCCCTTTGGATCACTACATTTGTATCTTTGCTAGAGGGGAGGGGGTGGTGGGATGGGTTAGCCTGGTGATGGGTATTAAAGAGGGCATGTACTGCATGGAGCACTGGGTGTTATACGCAAATAATGAATCATGGAACACTACATCAAAAACTAATGATGTAATGTATGGTGATTAACATTAACATAATAAAATTTTAAAAAAAGATAATAGATTTTGTTTTCAGAAAAACAATTCTAGTCAGAGAAATAGAATTGATTATAAGAGAGAGAAACTGGAAGTAGGGAAAATTTCCAAAGATTTGTCAGCCCTCCAGATATGCAGTGGTACAGTACTGAATTAGGACAATGACAATAGTCATGGAGAGAACCAATTTGAGATTTGCAAGAGGCTAAATTGACTGGACAAGTGTTAACTGGTTATTGGAGATAAAGCAGAGGGAGGAACAGATCAATCCAGCATGGTATTTAGTTTGGGTATTCGCAAATATGGTAGGAAGTGTCAAAGAAAAATTGCACCAGACAGATTAAACAGACAAGGACAACTTTATTTAAAATATTGCAGTTAGGGAGACGGATTAAAATCAATTCCACAGTAGCAAAAGGTGAGAGAATTTTGAAGAGCTGTGTGAGTTAATGGAAAAGTAGTGGAGGACATTGGAAGGGGGAGTTGGTCAATGTGATTAAGCCACATCTGTGTTTGCTAATTGGCACTTAATGCAGTTTGGCCCCTATTCTTTGGCAGAGATTGGAAAATAGGGGCAGTTCTTGATGGTGACATTTGAAAGGGATGGGCTTCTATGTTCTTGAGAAAAGATTTACATTTCAAAGGGGCAGAGAAAATATTTATAATTGCAAACTTTCTAAAATAAATGCTCTAATAAAAGAGAGGTCAGAAGTTTAGAGTTAGGAAGAAAACTGTCTAAAGTTTAATCAAGCTGAGGGGAATGCTAAGGCCATCTTGGTCAAAAATCTAATGTATTGGCCTATTTTGCAAAGATGATTTTGTTAGTCATACTGAATTTGAATTTCCTGAAGAGTTTGAGTTTGAAGCTTAAAAGTAAGTGGACACTGATAAACTGATGATAGTGGTGTGAGTGGTACACCCCTCCCTCCAAAAAAGAAAGACTTTCTAATATCCAAATTCCAGATTCTATGAATGTGACTTTATTTGGAAAAGGGGTCTTTGCAATAACTAAGTTAAGGATATTGAGATGAAACCACCCTAAGTTATCTGGGTGAATCCTAGTAATAAGTATTCTTTTTAAGAGACATGCAAAGGAAAGGCCATGGTAAGACAGAGGAAGAGATCAGAATGATATAGCCAGAAACCAAGGAACACCAAATCCACTAGAATCTGGAAGAGACAAGGAATGGACTATCTCCTAGAACCTCAAAGGGAGTAGAGCTCTGAGGACACCTTGCTTTGGGATTTCTGACCACTAAAACTGTAGAGAATAAACTGTTCTTTCAATACACTCAGTTTGTGAGTAATCTGTTATAGCAGGCCTAGAAAACTCATACACTGACAAAATTAATTCACTGATTTTTTTTTTTCATTTGGTTTAAAGTTAACTATATCAGTAAAACATATTCTCCCATTCTATTGGAGGCATACATACAGGTTGTTTAAATAAATTTACATTAAGCTACTATATTCAAGCTCTGACCAATTCATAGGCAGCAGTGTGGCCATGAATTGAGTCCAGTCCATCAGCTTGCACATTCACGAGTAAAAGAGAGGGAGAGAGAGTGAGAGGGGAGAGAGACAGAGACACAGGCACAGAATCATATGATCTACCTCTACGCTAATAAGTATACTTTATTAGAGCACTTTATAACACTGAAGATTTGTTATCAATTAGTTTTCTTTTTCTTAAGTAACTTAATTTTTATAGAATTTTGATTTATAGATATAAAAAACTAAGCATGATTTTGAGTTATTAACCAAATAATAAGAGCTTTGGAGGTTTTTTTGGTCGATTTTTAGCAGAATTTACCCATTTCATAGAGAGATAACTTAATAGCTACTAAACAAAAAGGATCTTTTAGGTCTGAACTACTGATCAATACAGGATTACATTATGCTCACCCAGATAATCGAGAATGCTCTACCTATCTCAAGATTCTTAACTTAGTCATTCATGCAGAGTCCCTTTTCCCATGTAAGGGAACATCTTCACAGGTTTTGGGGATGAAGGCACAGACATCTTTGGGTGTCCATTATTCTGCCTACCACATTAACCATTTCAAATGTCATATTGAAATCTGCTTTGGGTTTTTCAGTATAGCATATGCCCAAGAAGTTTAGAGAAGAATTCAATTCAAAAGATAAATGGTCTAAAACTGTACATTTGAATACAAGGAGATAGCTTAAACTTGTTTCAAATTACAAAGGAGCACAAAGAAGACTCATTTTTAATGAAAATTTATGTTACATTTAAAGTCATACACACAGACAGGGTTTCAGAAATGCCATAAAGCTGGAGTAGCTATTATGGTTCTACAATAGACATCAGCATAAATTTTACTTTCAATGTGGGAGAAGGGAGAATAAGCTACTTAAGCTGTGAGGGACTTAGAAGGAAGTTACAGCAGAAGGGAAGACTTGTGTTCCAATTAATTATAGATCATCTACAGGGAAACCTAGTCCTGGGATCAAAAATAAAAATTAAGCATACTTGAATAAAAATCAATTGTTTTGCTTTGCAGCTCTACTTCTCTCCTACCCCAAACTCACTTACATTCTCACTAAAAATACCCTGGACAAGATTTAGTGATCAATATAAATGATTCCAATATTCCCTACCACATCCCAAGAATTAATAAATGATGCTAATCAAGGGAGAAGCCCATTCCTAAAGTACTACATTTGAAAATTGTCTCTTTTACCCTTTTCTCTGTCTCTTTTACCCTTTTCTTCCTGATGTGGTAAGCATCGACCTGTGCTTCAGCCTATCAATTTATGCTAAGAAGAAATGCACATGGGCAAATCTGAGATAGCAAATCCCCTCTCTATGTTAATAGGTATTTTTTTCTCTACAAGAGTAATACATGCTGTTACACTTGAAATTCTTCTTCAGTGTTTAGCAGTCAAGATAAAAAGAGCTCATAATTTTGCATACAACTTGTAATGGTTCATTTAATTTTGGTTTTCATTCTAAGACAACTTCCTATTAAAAGTACTCAGAGCAATGAGAATTTCAAAGGATGTCTGTTACTACTGAAATTCAAATCACTTCAATTCAAAATTTTTAATTTAAATATATATAACTGCTTTATAATCCTTGGCAAATATTTTCATGCATAGTACTTTTGATAAAGATGAAAATATACACATAAGAACAGAAGGATAAAACTCAGTCCTAATTAAAATTTGCCAGTATGATTGACTATTTTGAGCCAGATTTTGACACTTAACCCCAGTAGTTTCATTGAAGAATGTTCTAACAGAATTGTTCCAACAGGAAGTACAGGTATTTGAGGTTTATGTAGGAGGTGGGAGATGAGTGAATAAACCACACAGAATGGCTTGGGTAAAAATATATTTAAGTATTATGGGGTGCATGTGTGGGGGGTGTGTGTGTGTGTTTGTGTGTGTGTGTGTGTATTTTATGCCTGAAATGGGTTGTTGAGTGCTTCCTAGACTACTTTAAACTTATATAACTGCATCTCCTTGGCAAAACAGCCCCTGAGTTTTACTCCCATATAAACTCAAAGTAGGGGCCATCTGTATTATACCTTTTTGCTCAAATGGACCACATTTAGCAAGTACAAAAGAACAATGATATCTTCAGAATTCTCTTAAATCAAATGGAGGTTAATTTCAATATAAAGTCATTGATGAATATTATTGGTTTTCAAATTATGCTTGTCAGAAAAGAAGAAAATGGGAACCAGTATGCCTATCCCTGATGTCTACCAATGAAGGGCATGTGAATCAGAAGAATAAGACAGCTTTATAAAAATCATATCCTTGGCTCTAATTCAGACATATGGGAGTATAGGCAATGGCTGAACAACTCAGTCTCAGTTTCCCTACATATAAAATAATGATGTTGCAATGTATGAGAATAAAAATAATAGCTACAGTGGTATGTCAGATAGCATTAGAATAATTTTCATAATTCTTTGTCATCATTAAAAATACTTGTGGGAGTTAATTATTAAAACTGAAATCATTTTAATTCATAGAATACATTATATTTAATATTAATATTAATATTTAATATTTCTGGTACTATCATTAAAGCCAAAAACAAATTAATCTCCCTAACACTGGCAGAACTGGCAGATGCAAGCATGCAGAGTTGACATTGTACCTCGGTTTAACATTTACATTGCTATAACATTTTAGTTGTAAAAGCAAGTAATGACAAGAGCAGTTCACTAATATATTCCATCTTTAAGTGATAATGCAACACTTAACATTCTGTCCTGAATGTCTACAGAATGTCAAAATAAATAAATTGCCCCTACTTAGCATAGTCGCTCTTAAATGTATTACTGAAACAAGAGGGAGGAGGACATTGAATGCTTTGACACTGGGCAAATGAAACAGTTATTTATTTATCTTGAAATGGCTCTAGTGCCTAAGATATAATTGGAGGTTTATGACTGGATAACAGAATTGTCCAATTCACTGCCAATCCTGACATAAAAAAACTTTTTGTAAGTCTCATTTTTTACCTCATTTTATTTCTTGAAAAGAAAGAAGTCTCCTCATTAAGTATCTCAGAGATTAATAAGGATGAAACACTGCTAAACTGCTTGCAGTATGGCAAGAAGCAGGCTATGATAGAGGGGTACATAAAGTTAAATGAAATACATATGAAGGAGTGGTCAGCCCTACATGGGGGAGAGTGATTGGTGAAGGGCTTCCAAGGACAGATGCTCAATCCAGATCTTGAATTCCTCGTAGAAGTCTCCATATAGGCTAATGAGCAAAACCTCTTTGAGTAAGTGTGGCACTTATAAGAAGAAAGTTGCCAGATGATGTTTACAAAAAAAAAAAAAAGAAAGAAAGAAAAGAAAAGGAAGTAAAGAAAAAATGAATGCAATTTAGTAGTGCCACCCAAAATAAAACATACTCATATATATGCATATACTTATAATTTATTATATATTATAGTATTATAATACACTCTTATGTATATATCTTACATAAATATACATATGCATTATATACACATATATAATGTGATGTATATGTAATATCTATACATATATATGTTTTAATAACAAAAATTAAGTAGTTTTGTGTGATTAGAGTTCTATATATGTGTATGCTTAGGGGAGGAAGGCAGTAGGAGATTAATTTGGAAGATGACAAAGTTAGATTTTAGTTTTAACTTTTTATTGACTTGGAGAAGCTAACACTGGCTGGTGGCATATTTATTTTATTATCTGTTTCTTTCATTTTTCTATATTTGAATTTATAGTTTTATTACTGTCATTGATTTCTTATGCATTTTATTCATATTATTGTGCTAAAATTTATTTCTTTATATAATTCTATTATTTAGTGCATGCTCTTTCAACAGGGTTTTACAAATGAATAAACTGAGGCCCAAAGAGGTTATATAACTTATCCATGTACAGGCACTCTATTGACAACAACTAAAATTAGAACCAAAATGATTACCCAGTTTTGTAGAAGTCTTTCTACTACTTTGTACTGGTACTAGTTTAAAAAAAAAAAAATAAGCGTATTCTCTTCTCGTATACCTTTTTATACTGGTACTAGTTTAAAAAAAAAAAGTAAGCCTATTCTCTTCTTGTATACCTTTTTAATCAATCTTACCATTATCCACATAATTTCCTAAGTCACAAATCTGGAAGGCACATTTCATTACTCCCTTTCCTATATCACCTCTATCACCAATCCAATTAATATCTTATACATAATCAAATCTTGTTCATATACAGAACAAAGACCTCAATATTTTCTCTCCATTCCATTATGCTCACTTGTATTCAGTACTTACATTAGTGCCATAATACCTTTATTAGTCTCTGAGCTTCTAGATTCACTTACCCTCCCTGCAACACACTTTTCTCAGAATGATCTTTTAAAGTGAAAATCTAGTTATGAAGTACCCATATGCTGGTCAGCATTAATATAAGCATCAATACTGGATTATATATGGGTGTTCCTTAATATAACCTCTCCTTATGCCTTTGTAATTTGGGATAAACAAACAATTCTGCTCAGAACACTCAGGTACCCTAAGCTTTTCCATGACTATCTGGACATTTCCTCCTTACTTGCATCTACTGGTTTTAAGGCATAAAAACCAACTAATGATAGCATAACAATAAAGGCATTTGTTTATTTCAGATAGCAAGGAGACTAAAGGAAGATCTTTATAGGTCCAGCATTGTAGCTGAACAATGTCAGCAGGGGCCAAGACTCCTTAAATTTTACTACCTCACCATCTTCAACAAGTTGGCTTTCATTCTCACACTTCAGCCTCAGATTCACAAATTGGCTGTATTAAATTCAGGCATCACATCCTCTCACCAATATTCCTAGTGGAAGAAAGAAACAGGGGCAAAAGGCTTTTTTTGCCACAAGAGGCATTAAGCAAAATATTGTTAAATATCCCTGCAGCATTTCTTTTCCATTGGCCATAACTTAGATCCCTGGACACTGATACTACAAAATCACTCAGAGAGAAAATCTGGAAACAGGAATGGGGATGTCATGACTAGCCGAGACAAATGATTTATCTCTTGCTGTAGTATACATTGATACATTGAATAAAATAAGGGTCTATGAACATGGAAGAAGGGAAGCATAAAAAGAATATAAGATGATTATGAGGTTTGATGATTGGATTCTTGTAAGTGGATTAGAGAGAAAAGAGATCATTAACTATAGTAAAGAAATAATATCCCAGAATTTTCCAGTAATTGATACACAAGATCAAACCTGTAGATTCAGCAATATAGCTGGCTATCAACTGAAGCTGAATAAATACATACATCTAGGTACATCATAGTAAAGCTGCTTAAAATCTAAGGCAAAAAAATTAAAAGCAGACTGAGAATAAAAATCATATTACCTTAGAAGTAACAACAATAATACCAGAAGTTGACTTAAAAAGAAAGAAGTTACAGAAAAATGTCAGGACATCTTAAAATACTGAAATAAAACAACTACTACTCTTCCATTATATACCTTCAAAATTATCCTTTAAACTTAAGATAAATAAAAGTAATTCTACATATTGGCATGATACAATTCATCATTACTTTCTTCTGAAGTAAAATATATATAAAACAGTGTTCTTCAAACAAAAGAAAATTATTCCAGATGGGGGAAAGGAACTGAAGAAGAAAGGGAAAAAATATGGTTCAAGAGTAATTACTGACTTAAAAATGCAATAATAATATATTTTAGGACTTAAATTATATGTAGACCTAAAACACACAGCAAGAATAGCACAAATGGAGAGAGGGTGATAGAAAGGAATAAAAATCCTAGCATCAACTGGACAGTTTTAAAAGTAACAATTTATAGTAGGTGGCTACAATGTCAGGGATAAATGAATGTATTATTATTTAGAATAACAACTTAAGGATTAGAAAAAAAATTAATTAAGCCAATAGAGGAGAAAGATTGAAATAATAAAAATATACACAATTAATCCAGATAAGAAAATAAGAGAACAAAGAAACAAGATAATAAAAACAGAAAATAAATAATTACATGCTTAATTTAAACATGAATACTTCAGTAATCACATTAAAAGTAAATAAAAAATACTTCAACTTAACAAGTAACTTTCAGTCTTTACACATGTAGCTTTACTAAATTTTACTTCTCTTACAAATCTCAGCCTTTATATTCACTTCATATACTATTATGGGTGAACTGTGTCCCTTCAAAATGCATATGTTGACGTCCTAACTCCCAGTACCTCAGACTGTGACTGTATTTGGAGACAGGGCCCTTAAGGAAGCAATAAGGTTAAAAAAGATCACTTCCGTGGGCTTTAATCCAATCTGACCGGTGTCTTTGTAAGAAGAGGAAATTTGGACATGCAGTGAGATCCTGGGAATGTGCATGCACAGGGGAAAGACCATGTGGAATGCAGTGTGAGAAGATAGCCAAGGGGAGAGGTCTCAGAAGAAATCAAACCATGCTGTCACCTGATATTGGGCTTCCAGCCTCCAGAATTGTGAGATATATATTTCTATTGTTTAAGCCATCCAATTTTGTTATGGCAGCCTTGGCACACTAATCCAAGTACCCAAGAAGTATTCTCTCTCTCTCTTTTTTCTTTAAACTCCAAAAATTAATTATCTGGCATTTTTTATGAATTGTATACTTTTTACTTTATATAGTATATATTTTTTTAAATTTAGGTCCCTTTTTCATGAATTGGACAGTAAATATATATTTTAGAAAAATGTGTTATTTACCTGATCATTGCATATTGATTTATCAACATTATGTTTTTACCTGACTCTTGAATATTGCTTTATCAATGCTTCATGTATAATAAAAGCTCAATAATATTTGCTAAATGAATTAATGGATCTCCATGCCTCAGTATTAACATCAGAATTTTAAAGACTGAATACAGTCAAACAGAGTTAACATTACTATAATACTGAATATTAAACAGGGTTTGAGAAGACACCTGTGATTTTTTTTGGTATTTAGAAAAAAATTTAATGTTATTTATTTGAGATATTAGTTAATACTGATTTTTGGTTGTTACAAAGTATCATAAAGCACATTGTATAGTCCTGTATTTTCATTATCAATAATATTGGCAAGTGTTGGTATAGTCCTTTATACTTATAAGTTTCCTGATAGACGAGAAAAAAGAAAACCACACTAGAGGAAAAAAAAAAAAGTGAGATACCTCTTTACAACCTAAATGGCCTATTTCCTTCACTGATACCTTCCTTCTCTGAGGCTCCACATTTAGCACAGAGAAATAAGTCCATTGTTTATGACAATTATTTTAAATACATTTAAAATAGCTTTTAATCATACATCTGCTTACATATTTCTCACAGAAATAAGCCAAAGCTTTTTTAAAAAAAATTAACTTTTTTCAAGTTCTAAAGTTGTGAAAGTTAATTAATTTTACAGGAAGATTACAGTGATTCCATGGTTTTTTTTTTTTTTTCCCTGTGTAGATTAATAGACCATGTCTATTAAGATTCTAAAAGGGCCAAGTTTTGGTAAGAGAAAACAATGTAAACATAATTTAAATTTTAAAGAAATTTAAGAAATGGTATCTCTGCCACCCCTGTATTTACATCTTGTTTAGAGATAGGATGCTTACATTTTGGTTTGTCTTCATATTTGCTAAGTGATTATATTTTGTCTTAAGGAATGGAAAATTTAGAAACTGAGGGATACTATAATTTTGGTTTTTGTAACAAAGTCTTCAGTATATTTGTCTAAAGGGAAGAAGTATGTAATATTGGCAATAGGTTAAACAGTTCTTAAAAAGTGATTTTACAGAGGGGCATCTATCAGTAACCAGAATCCACTTAGAAACCTAGGTTTTGAATATATAACTAACTAGAGGTGTTATGCCAACATTGATTTAAATAATCACTGACTCATTGCTTCATCTTTAATATGAAGGGGAATGACTCAAGAAGAGCTAATTGATGACATTATTGTCAAATCTGTCATCAGGGCAGTGTCAGCTCCTAGAATGCTGCTACTTTGAGGTGCACTGATATCATGTAGATCTCCTACCTACACTCCCCCTTTAAGCATATGGAAAAAAAAAAAAAACTAAGTTGTTGATTTGTTCCAACCACCAAAATAGCAGCAGTGTCTAATCTCAAATCCACATCTCTATGCCTATTGATTTCCATTTCATCTCACTATACTCTCATGACTCCCAATACCTTGACATTAGTTTGTTCTTTGTCTCACATCTCAGAAAACATTAAAATATTTTCATTGCCTTTTTTTCACTTCATTGAAGGTCTTGTAATCTAAATCAGTCCTGTGATGTAGTGTTCTTGATCCCAGTTTACTGTCAAAGACACAAAAAGAGGAGGTCACACAGCTAGAAGCTGGGGAAGTGGCACCTTTGGGCGATGCCAGATTACCTTTGCTTTCCCCTAGATCATATGGGTGTGTGGTCCACAAGGTTATTGAAAGCTGAGGGGGAAAAACAAAAAACAAACAAAAACAAAAACAAAAAAAAAACAAGCATAGGGTTGCCAGGAATGGTTTATCTTTTCACTCTATTTGAATGAGTCCCCGCACAGAAAGGGTTTTTAAGCACCATGTCTGAATGAACACTGAAGGTAGCATTTGTGTTAAAGCTGAACAAAAAATGTACTGGGAGCGTGAATGGCTCTTCTTCCTCACTCAGCTAGGTTTAGATTTTTTTACTGGAATCCCCCTCCCGCCCATTTAGTTAATATCCTCAATTACTGCTTAGTTCATTGATCCATTTGGGAGAGGTAGAGGGCAACTTTCAATCTGATTCAAAGGACAGAGCCCATATAGTGATATCTGAAAATCGTATTACACTCAATAGCTTCACATCTTTCAAAACAGCTTTTTAATAGAGAGTCAGAAAAGACAAGAACTAGCACTTTTTCCAATGTTCACTAGATGTTGACATTTTCAATTTGCCACCATTTTCACAGGATTTCTTTTCCGAGAACACCACCATTGCCCCACCAGTAAAATAGGGCTTGTCATTTTAAAGACTAAATACTGTTAGGGGTCATTTCAAATTTTTTGATATATAACTTCTTTGTGTATAACAGGAAGATCACCAGAGCAGTGTTATATCTATTTCTTGGTTCTATAAACAGTCCTACAGTTCAAAATGCAATTATTTAGGCAATATAAAAATTCTTACACAAATGATTAATTTATTTCTCATAGCAAGCCTGGGGGTGGGTGGGGAGGAACTCTATCTAATATCTACACAGAGAGACAGAAAGAAGAATTTACTGATTTTCTTCAGGATAAGCTATCAGGTCTAAGGTCTCCAAATATATTGTTTCTGGCTAAAATTACAAGTGTCATTATGGCCTGAGAATTCTCTGAACTCCTCTCCCTTCTTTCTAATTCTCTCTCTATAGTGCCCCTGCTCTCACTGTTGGAGCAGAGTTGGCTTTCATTAGAGAACCCAGTAAGGCCTTCAGACCAAAGCAGAGCCCAACTAGACTCTGTGTCTGTAACAAGCAAGAAACTTAAAGTAATTATACTCTTAGTACATAAGAAATGTGGCCACCTTCTTCAGAAGGCCATGTTTTTCTTCTCTAAATTGATATTAACATATTTTTCTTGTTAAAAGTTGGAAAAATATTCTGTATCATTAGTATCAAAATATAGACCTCCCTTAAGGAAAACTAAATAAAACAAAAGCAAAAGGCATAAAGAACAGTCATATTTCAGATCATTTAAATTAATGTGATGACCATTATATCTGAGAACACTGATCTGATGGTATGTAAATTGCTGAAAAAACTCATAGTAATAAATTAAGTAAAATATTTTATAAATCTATTCAATCTCTCAACAAATTTAGCAGTTTTGTTTGTTTGTTTTTGTTTTAAATTTATACAAGCCTTTAGGGCAAAGGTTACTTCTCAGATTTGTAGAAAGAGACTTAATTGCATAACAATTTGAAAACAAAATAGTCATTATCTTTTTTTAAAGTAAATGAAGAAAAAAAACACAGAAAATATAAAAACATAAAATGAAGAACAGAGAATGCATTTAATTTTCACTTTCTTGTGATTAGGTGGCTAACAAAGGTTCGGCAGATTATAAAATCAGCTTCCTTATAGTAAACAAATGCATTTTACAGAAGCTTTTATGGAGCAGCATTTGAATCAAAGAGGTATGTTACTCCCATGGGAAAGCAATCCGCTATTTTTGTAAACTTTTTTGCCCATAATTTCCTTTTAATCTATGCTAAAAATGGCATTTTCCTTCTCAGGTAGGAGACCTACACTTTCTGACTCTCTCTGTTACCTCCTGTGTGTGGTGGGGTAGGTGGACAGTCTGGGTATGTGCTTTAATATCACAATGCCTTCAAGCTTGAATTTTCATGAGTTTCTTTATCTCCTTCTCTTCTGGTTAGCTATGAAACTCTAAATACTTACCCTGCATAATGCTCATTTAGTTTGTGAAATAAACTGCTTTACACACAGCTAAAGGAACATAATTTCAGCCCTACTGCTTTATAGAAGCAAACTGTTATTCCAAGTTAATATAAGTTTTTAAATTCTATTCTTCACAATGTACTACTAGGCCACAAGAGTTTACAACTCACAGTCTCATGGAATTTGTCAGTTTTCTTTCTAATATGGCTGGCCAAAATAAGATCGGTTTATGTCCATATGTAATGTACTTCAATTGTTACATTTTTCCCTGACAAAGACATCTATAACTGCTTTATTGCTAAAAATAAAATTAAACGTCGCTCAACTTTCAAAGACACAGTGGTGATTTGTAAATGAAAAACAGCCGTATTTTTGTGAATGCTAAAATATTTGCTAAACATCTAAAAAAAGAAATGTTAGATTGAATATCCCATATGTTGGGAATTTGATTTTAGCTATGTCATGAAGATTTCCCACCATTCCTTTCAGCATGTTTGATAGACAGTGAATGTTTGAAGTTGTGTATCCCAAGTAGTGTAAGTTAGGTCCTTCGTAGTCAGGGGTAAATACTTGCTCCACAAATAAAATATGTCATCTCTTTAGGTCTTCATTCTCATATCTGCATGTATTGTCCCAAACATGAAAACCACCATACTTCTTAATGATCTTCTTAATACGGATTAATTTAGACTTACAAATGCCTGTTCCTATAAACACAGTACCATTATAATCATAACACAATATTCTAAGTATAGTAGATTCAAGCTGACAAAGACCTCAATGTTTTTCTATTAAGAGCAGGTTTGGTAGTACCAGTTATGTATGTTTGGATGAGATACTTCCTCAAAACACTAGCCTCTAGACTAGCAAACAACATTCCACCAGTACTTTTACTATTACATGCATAATTCCTATGGAAGTTCACAGGATCCTGGAGATAGCATCCTCAGACCTGTGATGAAGAAATTAGCATAATCAACATTTAGAAATATGTAAATATTTTGAAAATTGATACAAATTATCATTTTAATGAGCAACAATTTTCTTCAAGCATTGATGTAAAATCTTCTTTGTTATGAAATGAAATTTCTCCCAACCTACATAGTAAAACCTAATAACCAGACCAGGGGTTTTCATTGCAATGTATGGACAACCCCCATAGTTCCTATTGAACAATTTTCTATAACAGATAAATTTCCAGCAACTGGATTCACTGAATTGTTACAGTTTCCTATAACTGTGAAAAGAAAGCTTTCATAACACTTCATTAAAATTGGCAATATTACAGCAAAGTATACTATTCTTTTTTTTTTTAAGATTTTATTTATTTATTTGAGAGAGAGAGAATGAGAGACAGAGAGCATGAGAGGGAGGAGGGTCAGAGGGAGAAGCAGACTCCCCACTGAGCCAGGAGCCCAATGAGGGACTCGATCCTATGACTCCAGGATCATGACCTGAGCCGAAGGCAGTCACTTAACCAACTGAGCCACCCAGGCGCCCACAAAGTATACTATTCTTAAATGCCCTGTGCATGGGTGGCCAATGGGGATGAAGAAGTAAGACTCACAAATCTATGTATTACTATTTCATACATCCTTTTCCTTCTGTGGGCAATAGATTTCATGCACATGTAATACAGTTTATAACTTCATAGATCATATAAGCCAGTTTAATCTGGATTCTGTGCTGATTTTGGTCAGTTAATGTTTTTAAATCGCATTTTGTTTTTATTTTACTTTATTTTTTAAGTAATCTTTAGCCTGAAGGTGGGGCTTGAACTCATGACCTCAAGATCAAGAGTTGCAGGCTGTACTGACTGAGCCAGGCAGGAGCCCTTAAATCACATTTTAGAATTATACTGTCCCAGATTATATCGGGTGATTCAGAGAGTAAGCATATGGAATCTCTGAGACCTATAGTCTCCTCTGTAATCTGACTAGCAAAGAGTAGCCCAACACCTCTAAAAAGGATAAAAGTATCCTAAAGCAGCAAAATTTATATATGTATCCAATATTATTTGTCATTATTCTTATTATTTTTTTATTTTTTACGTATGTCCAGGCTTCTGTGTATCCTGAAAACAATACAAATGCAAAGTTATATTCAAATGGATAGTATACACTCACTGGCTAAAATGGGTTTTAAAATGTCCTCACCATCGCATTCTGCTTTTTTTCTTTTCTTTTCTTTTAAATTTAGGTCTAATAAACAGAAAATAAAATGCAGTTCTTAATCGATCTATTTTATGAGGTTTGAAAATTGAATGTGCTTTTCTATCCTCCTGTTCTGTTATGAATTAGGTCCTCTCCCCCAAATCATAGTGTCAGGTTCTAGTTCATAATGTGACTGTATCTGGAAATAGCTCCTTGAAGGAGGGTAATTAAGGTTAAATGAGGCCAGAAGGGTAGGATTGTAATCCAATAGGACTGGGACCTTTATAAAAAGAAAAAGAGACACCCAGGGTGCCCAGAGAAAAAGGACATGTGAGGACCCAGCAAGAGCATGGCCATCTGCAAGCTAAGGAGAGAGGCCTCAGGAGAAAGTGAAACAGTTTGCACCTTGATCTCCAGACTTCTAGCCTGCAAACTGTGAGAAAATTAATTGTGGTGTTTAAGCCATTTAGCATGTGCTGTTTTGCTATGGCAGCCCAAGCACACTAATAAGCCACCTCACAGAACATTTCATATACCCAGGCAGTCACATTCTTGCCCTTTCAGAGTGTATTTCCCTCTACCGCCCTCTCCCCATCCCCCCACAACATGCCATATATCTCCACGGCCATAACTTAGTTTTGACGGTAGAGTATATGGATTCCATATGAATGGAATCATATAGTTTGTACATTCTTATATCAGGATTTTTTATTTTCCTTAAAATAACGTTTTGACATTCATTGATTTTGTTGTGTGCATTAGTACTTTATTCCTCTGCTACCAAACTGGCTCTTGAAATCTAGATTGACTTAATATATTTGATATGTAATGTTTTAGATCTATAAAATAAGGAGGTAGAACTAGGTATTTTTTTTAAGATTTTATTTATTTATTACTTGAGATAGAGCGAGAATGAGAGAGAGAGGGAGAGAGAGAAAGCACACGCAGGGGGAGTGGCAGGCAGAGGGAGAAGCAGGCTCCCCGCTGAGCAGGGAGCCTGATGTGGGGCTCAATCCCAGGACCCTGGGATCATGACCTGAGCCGAAGGCAGATGCTTAACCAACTGAGCCATCCAGGCGCCCCGAACTAGGTATCTTTTAAACATTAAAATTCTATGTGAATTTTTAGCATTGAAAATGTATTGTCACTCTCCACTTTGCTTGCTTTTGCTTTTGATATCATCAGTCATGGAAGAAGTTGACACACTTTGAAAAAAATATGAAGATCTGGAGGGCCAGAAGAGTGTTTTCAGAAAAGATATGGGACTTCGGGAGATGCAATCTAAAATTCAGTTTAGGAATTGACCTTTTATAAGTGAAATAAGCAGCAGAACTTAAAATTGGACTTAAGGCAGAAATAAATGGGTAAATGTTAAATTATTAACTATGAAATGCTAACAAATCAACTCATGTTACCATCACTTTGAGAAGAAAATAGTTTGTTAACTTTACAATAAAACTGAAAAATATACTTTTATTAAAATAATGTTAAGGCAATGAAAAAAAAAAGCTTGGTGTGATGGAAATTCTACATTTATTCTATATAAGCCATAGTCCATAGGAACATAAATTATCGATGTAAGAATACACTAAATATAATTCCAATAATAATGGAAAGAAAATAATTCAATTCTATCTACAGCCACTAGGATCCCTTCTAGTGTATAATTTCTTAAACATGTTTTAATGTATAACAATTTGGATGATTCCTCAAAATATTTTTGAATTTATACACTAACAAGATTTACTAGTGATTATAAGTAGATAAATGGATGGAAAAGATATAGAGGTAGAAAGAAAGATGAATAGACAGTAATTCTAACAAATTAAGGATTTTAATAAAAATATATACTTCATCTATATTTATAATATAAATCTTGATTAATACCTAATACATGTGGAGATGAAAAGACTGAAAATATTCAAGAAATTAAAAAAATAGAGAATTTAGTCTCATAAAATAAAATCATATCAGTTTTCATTGTATCTAAAATATTTTTGAATGGGTTTCAACATATTTTTCATATGTATTTGTAGTTGTTATTTATTGTCACCAATAAAACATTGTTAAATCCACACTTTATGTTAGTGAATTGCATTTTCTTAATATAAAGCATTAGGAACAAAAATTTTAAAGAAAAAAAAACTACAATAAAATTTTATTCCTGTATAATTATCTCACATTAACATTTTCCCATATGTTTATATCTTTGTTCTTTAATATAATCCAGAAATTCTGCATCTGGAAAATGTTAATTCCCAGTTCCACATTTCAAAGCAAAGCAAATTAAGGTGCTAATTTCAGAAATCTAATTTCAGGGAGTACAGTTATCACCATATTTGGAAATGCAAACATCACATAAAGAGGAAATATCACTAGATTTCATTTAGGAATGAAACCATTCTATATAGAAATCTTTCTTGTTTGTTTGTTTTCCTTCTGTTTGTCCTGAGGTTCCCTGAAAAAAGATTATTAGGTAGTGTTTTTGTACTTTTAACTTACTAAGTAGACATCAGTAAAGGACAAGTGAAATCAAGTATGGAAGGAAAGAGAGCATTACATAGATTCCTTATTGATATGACAATACCTAAATTTATCTGATGGCTTGATCTGGAGGTACTGTGCTTTAAGAAGCTACAGACGTTCCTTATCAAGACAATCCTACAAAAAGAAGAAGGAAGAATTTATTCACCTGCCTATTTCTTCAATTGTTCAAAGCTTTTCCTTATAGGGATAAATCCACTGAATTTGTGTGTTGTGCATATCTGAGTGTGTACAGAGACTTACTGCAGGGAGGGCTATGGACATGGTATGAGGAGATAACAGGTCACACATATGTTAGGTTGGCATAGCACACACAGACTTGGCGGATATGATGGCTCAGAGACATTGCTGCTATAGAAGACAAAGGGTGGCCCAGAGGATCTGAGATAGTGAATAAAAGGGGTCTGATAAATTAGATGATTAAAAAAAAATCCAGTGGAAAAAATAATCTGGTGGTTTCTTCAAAGTATAATGGGTGTCTTTCACAGTAACAATTTTGATTGCAAGAAATTTGAGTGAAATTATAATTTTATTGACAAAGTAGGATAGCATAAAAATTTCATAACACATTAAACCCAAATGTTATAAACTTCTAGTTTCTGCTTCAACATATAAAAAGTTTGGAAGTTCTCACTCCCATCCTCATAACAGACAAACAAAAACAGCTAAGCACATTGAAAAGTAACAACTCTTTTTAGATCTGTCAGAGAATTGAGGTCGCATAGCAAATTATTGTGAAAACTGAGAGAAAGGCAGATACAACGAATCACAGCTTATTGGAAGTAGAAACTCAGGAGCAAAAATCTCCTGTATCCAGTACTAGCACCTACACTTAACCTGTAATTGACAAATTGTTGGATGCTCAGTGAGAATTAAAAACTCTAAGGGGGCAGTCTTAGGGGGAGGCCCATACTTTCATGAATGCTACCTCTAAGAGCCCCACCAGGTTCTCATAAGAAAGACGAGAGAAAAATCCCCTCATGCTTGCCATAGGGAATGTAAAAAGGTAACCATCTTTTTTAAAGATTTATTTTTAAGTAATCTCTACACCCAGTGTGGAGTTTGAACTCACAACTCCAAGACCAAGGGTCACAAACTCTGCTGACTGAGTCAACCATAAGCCCCAGTAACCATTTTGAAATAAACCAAGAGCTTTCTGTTTTCCTACTGCCTTCAAAGGAAACTACTTTACCAAAGCCTAACTAATGTGGAGGAAAGGAAATACCTAACATCGACAACATCTGCCCCCCTCTAGCCTTCCTGTATTACCTATGTTGGAGAGGGAGACTGAGAAGTACTTATAAAGGTAACAGCCCAGGCACACCGGCCCACTAAAAGTTTAAGACCTATTTACAGGATTATAGAACACTTCCCTTTCTTCACCTCTCATCACAACACCAACAAGGATCCTGTAAAATAACAGAAGATTGAAGTTGAAAGAACCGCAAAGCTCATATTATACTTAAGAAGGAATTTCTAGTAAAAACCAAAGATAACAGGGGTAACAACAACAACAACAACAACAACATCAAAAGAACACCAGAGGAAATTGAAGCCTCAAACAGATACGACTACAGAAAATGGTAAACACAGTGTACCTCCTACGTAAATTTCCATAAACTGTCATGCTGAAGACCTATTTACCTTAGTTCCTATTATTAAATACATAATGTCTGGCTTTAAAAATAACAACAACAATGACAACAACAACAAGGCATGCTAAAAGGCAAAAGAAAAAAAAAATCTCTGAAGAGACAAAGCAAGTCACAAAACTAGATTTGGATACAACATAGATTTTGGAATTACTACAGCAGTGATTTAAAATAACAAAATATAATATGCTAAAGGACTTAACAGAAAATGTGGACAGCATCCAAGAACATACAGGCAATATAAACTGGCACACTGAAACTCTAAGAAAGGATCAAAAGGAAATGTTAAAAAACAAACAAAAAACCCAACCAAACAAACAAACAAAAACAACCAATGTAAAGGAAATGAAGAATGTCTTTGATGGGCTCACCAATGAAATAAGCATGTCTGAGAAAAGAATCAGTGGGCTTGAAGATATGTCAGTGGAAACTTCCCAAACTGAAATGCAAAGAGGAAAGAGAGAGAGAGAGAGAGAGAGAGAGAGAGAGAGAAAGAAACACTAAAGGAGAGGAGAAAAAAAAGCAGAAGAAATATTTCAAGTAATAATGGCTGAGAGTTTTCCAAAATTAATGACAGATACTACACCACAAATCATAGAACCACAGATAAATACAGATAATTGAAACACAATAATTCAAAAGAAAGAAAAGATACATATAGACATATCATATTCAATTTGCAGAAAACCAAAGTCAAAAAGAAAATCTTGAAAGAAGCCAGAGAGTAAATAAGCAAAGCAAAAGAGAACAACATAAGGGTACCTAACCTATAAAGAAACAAATAAGAATTTCATTAGATTTTTCTCAAACTTTGTAAGCAAGAAGAGAGTAGAATTAAATATTTAAAATGTTGAAAGAAAAATCCAACAGCCGAGAATTCTAAACTCAGTGAAATAATCCTCCAAAGTGTTGAAACCTTAATCTCTAAAGTGATGGTATTTGGAGATGTGGACTTTGAGATGCAATTTGGTCTAGATGAGGTCATGTGGAAAGGGATTTCATGATGGGATTAGCCCTTATAAGAAGAAAGACTACAGGGATGCCTGGGTGGCTCAGTCGTTAAGCGTCTGCCTTCAGCTCAGGTCATGATCCCAGGGTCCTTGGATCGAGCCCCACATTGGGCTCCCTGCTCTGCGGGAAGCCTGCTTCTCCCTCTCCCACTCCCCCTGCTGTGTTCCCTCTCTCACTGTGTCTCTCTCTGTCAAATAAAATATATTAAAAAATATATTAAAAAATAAATAAAATCTTAAAAAAAAAAAAAGAATAAACACTAGAGTGTTTGCTTCCCCTCTTTCTCTCTCTCTACTTATATGCACCCAGGAAGGGCAATCTGAAGACACAGGCAGAAAACAGAAATCTACAACCCAAAGAGAAATTCTTCACCAGATGCCAATCTTACTGCTACCTTGATCTTGGACTGCTTATCTTCATAACTGTGAGAAATGAATTCCTATTGTTTAAGCTACCTAGTCTATGTAGTCTATGACATTTTGTTATCACAGCTTTTGAAAACTAATATAGACTTTTCCAGCAAATAAAAACAGAGGGCTGGGGGCGCCTGGGTGGCTCAGTTGGTTAAGCGACTGCCTTCGGCTCAGGTCATGATCCTGGAGTACCTGGATCGAGTCCCGCATCAGGCTCCCTGCTCGGCAGGGAGTCTGCTTCTCCCTCTGACCCTCCCCCCTCTCATGTGCTCTCTCTCATTCTCTCTCAAATAAATAAATAAAATCTTTAAAAAAAAAAAAAAAAACAAACAGAGGGCTAATTGTCAGTAGATCTGACTTGAAAGAAATGTTAAAAGAGTTTTTACAGAAGAGCAGGAAAATTATATAGGTCAGAAACTAAAATCTACATAAACAAGGGAAGAGCACTAGAGAAGGAATAAATGAAGGTAAATTTAAACCTTTTATTTTCCTATTCTTAGTTGATCTAATATATAACCATTCAAAATAATAACAGAAGACATATGTCCTGTGATTATAGCTTATGGAATAACAACCATATTATAAGGGATGAGAGGCAGAAATTGGGAATACTGTTAGAACGCACCTATACTACTCCTCAATCAGTACAGTGGTATTTGACAGCGTTCATAGATTAGTTATTAATATATACATTAAATTTTAAGGTAGCCACTAAAAAAATTAAAAAGTATAATTGATAAACTATGAGAAAAGAGAAAATAGAATCATATAAAACCTTCAACAGATAATGAAGAATGTGAGAATGTACGTAAAAGGGAAAAAAGTGAAACATGTACATAACCATTACAAATACAATAATTTTTAGTATAATATTAACAATCACTTCAGAGATGAAGAAAAAGCTAAGATCAATAAAGTTTTACTTTAAAACTAAAAAAACACTAATAGCAATATAAACTTAAGCAGACAGAGGAAGTAAATAATAAAATCTAGAGCATATAATTGAAAATATTAAAATGATAGAGAAAATCAACAAAACCAAATGCTGATTCTTTGAAAAAAGCAATAGTGTTAATTAACACTAGCCATGTTAACCAAAACCAAACCAAAACAAATGAAACCAAAACAAACATAAAGTAAAATAAAATGTAGAGAAAAACATAAATGACTAATATCAGAAATGAAAGAGGGCCATCATTACTGATCCTACAGACAAGAAAAGGATACCAAATGAATATAATTTTTTTAAAACTAAACTCTATGCCCAACATGGGGCTTGAAGTCATGACTCTGAGATCAAACATTGTATGCTCTACCAATTGAACCAGCCAGGCACCCTCCAAATGAATATTTTTACACAATATTTTACAAAATATACTTTATTATACAATATTTTTATAACAATTTTATGTTCACATTTTGATAATTTAGATGAAATGAACTGATTGCTTGAAAAACATTATCAAAACTCAAGTGAGCAGAAATGGATACTCTGAATAGGCCAACATATATTTAAGAAAATGGATCAATTATTCATAACATTACAAAGAAGAAAGCAACATGCTCAGATGGCTTCTGTGGCTAACTCTACTCAACATTTAATGAAGAATTTACAGCAATATTTTCTGGAAAACAGAAACAGAAAGACTACTTCCTAACTCATTCTATTAGGCTGCCCTTATTCCTATATAAATACCAGATAAAGAACTGGAAGAAAGGAAAACTACAGATCAATATCTTTCATAAAAAATAGATGTGAAAATCTTCAATAAAATTTTAGCAAATTTAATATGTTTGAATATATTAAGAGAATTACACACCAAGAAAAGTTGAATTTATCCCACTTTGGTGTTTGACATTTAAAAGGCTGGTTCAACATCCAAAAATTAATTAAATACTGGAAGTCCTAGCCAGAGCAATTAGGTAAGAAAAAGAAATCCAAGACATCCAAATTGGAAAGGAGAAAGGAAAATTATCTCTATTCAGGGATGGCATGTTCTTATATGTACAAAACCCTGAAGACTCCACAAACAAAACAAAACAAAAACACTGCTAGAATAACCAAATTTAATAAAGTTGCAGGATGCAAAATGAACATTAAAAAATCAGTTGCACTTCTATACACCAAACAACAAAATATCTGAGAAGGAATTCCAGAAAATAATTCTATTTATAATACTATTAAAAAAAAGGATAATATACTTGTGAGTAAACTTAACCAAGGAGGTGAAGGACTTGTACAGAAAAATCTATAAGATGCTGATGAAAGAAATTAAAGATACAACTAAATGGAAAGGTATCCCATCTTCATTGACTAGATGAATTAATACCAATAAAATGTGTAGACTACCAAAAATGATCTACAGAATCAATGCAAGCCTTATTAACATCTCAATGGCATTTTTTACAGAAATATAAAAACATTCTAAAATTCATATGGAACGACAAAAGACCCCAAATAGCTGAAACAATTTTGAGCAAGAAGAACAAAGTTAGAGGCATCACATTTTTTTTAAATTTCAAATAAATCACAAACCTCCAGTAATCAAAACCCTATGGTATTGGCATAAAAATAGACATAGACTAATGCAACAGAACAGATAGCAGAGAAATAAATCCATACATAAAATGGTAAAATAATCTTTGACAAGGGTGCCAAGAAAACACAATGAGCAAATAATAGTCTCTTCAACAAATAATGTTGGGAAAACTGGATATCCATGTACAAAAGAATGGAACTGTTTTCCTAGCTTGCAACATACACAAAAATCAGTTCAAAATGGATAAAAGACTTGTAAGGCTGTAAACCATAGAACTACTAGATGAAGGTTTAGGGGAAAAAACCTTATTGACATATATCTTAGCAATTATTTCTTGGACACAACACCAAAACACAGGAAACAAAAGCAAAAAATAAAAAATAGATAAATGGATTTGTATCAAACTTAAAAGCTTCTCTATGGCAAAGGAAACAATCAACAAAATGAAAAGGCAACTTATGGAATGAGAGAAAATATTTGCAAACCATATATCTTACAAAGAGTTGATACCTAAAATATATAAGGAACTCCTATAACTCAATAGAAGGAAGAGGAAGTGGAGGAGGAGGAGAAGAGAAAGAAGAAGGGGGAAGGGGAGGGGATGGGGGAAAAAGAAGAAAGAAATGAAAGAAGCAAGCAAGCAAACAATCTGATTGCAAAATGGACAAAGAATATGAATAGAAATAGAACAGACATTTCTGCAAAGAAGATATACAAATGAAAATGTGCTCAACATCACTAATCATCAAGGAAATGCAAATCAAAACCATGAAGAGATGTCATATCACACCTGTTAGAATGGCTATTATGAAAAAAAGAAAAAGAAAAGAAACAAACAAAAAGGACAAGTGTTTTGGAGAAAATAAGAACCCTTGTTCTTATGTAAAATGGTGCAACTATTATGGAAAACAGTGTGTAGTTCCCTCAAAAAATTAAAAAATAGAACTACCATAAAATCCAGCATTCCTGCATCTAGGTATATATCCAAAAGAACTGAAATAGGGATTTCAAAGAAATATCTGCATTACTATGTTCATTGTGGAAAATTCAGAACATCTAAGATATGGAAGTAATCTAAACATCCATCGACAGGGAATGGATAAAGAATGGTATACACACACACACACACACACAGACACGAAATATTATTCGGCCTTCAAAAAGAGGGAAATCCTGCTATTTGCAACAAAATGGGTCAACCTGAGAATCTTATACTAAGTGAAATAAGCAATACACAGAAAAGCAAACACCACATGATATTATTTATATGATGAATCTGAAATAGTCAAACTCAGAAACAGAGAGTAGAATGGTGGTTGCTGAGAGTCAGGGAAAGGGGGAAGGGGGAAATATGGAAGTATAAATCATACAGTACAAAGTTTTAGTTTCACAAGATGAGTAAGTCCTAGAGATCTAAGGTATAGGATAGTGCCTGTAGTTAATGTAGTTATTAGTTATATATATATATATATATATATATATATAGTTATATAGTTATATAGTTATATAGTTATATAGTTAATATAGTTAATACTGTATTCTTTAAAATTGCTTAAGAGGGTTGATCTTACATTAAGTGTTATCATCACTCACATACCCACACACACACACAAATAATGAATAAAGACGGAAGAGGAAACTTTTGGAGGTGATGGATATGTTTGTGGTGTAGATTGTGATGATGGTTTCACAGATGTAGGTTTATCTTTAAACTCATCAAATTGTATACATCAAGTATGTATAGCTCTTGCTATGACAATCATACCTCACCAAAGCCATTTTAAGAGAAAAAGAAAATCAATTAGTCTATCTCATTTACAGGTTAAAAAAGAAAAATCATGTGACCATCTTAATTGATGCAGAAAAACATTTAACAAAATCCAGTTACCTCTCATGGCAAAACTCAGCCAAGTAGGAATAGAGGGAAACTTTCTCAACTTAAGGATATCTACCAAATTCTCTACAGACATTAAACTTAATAGTGAGAAACTGATTTCTTTTGAAGACTGGGGACAGACAAGAATTTCTCCTTCAAAAAAAAAAAAGTCTTCTCCTACTCCCCTATTGAACATTATACTGGATATCCTAACTAGTGAAATAAGAAAATAAAAGGAATACAGAATGGTAAGGAAGAAATGAAACTATCTGTATTTGAAGTTGACATGATTGTCTATATGGGGTTATAGAATTATAATCCAAAATTTGAAATAAAACCTGAGTCCATAGTATTATAAATGATTGAATAAATTAAAATGAGAAAGAAGAGACAAATATCCCATACAGAAGACACCCAATAAATTGTGTATATACTCTATCATAAAACAAAAGAAGAATAACTCCCCACTCCTTGACTGTGGACTATGCATGGTGACAGAACACAGTTTGGAAAGAGGAGAAAAGATATGTGTAATATCACTATGGAGAAACTAGGCAAAAACTATCTCAGCCACATGGTCTTGATCAACATCAATTGTCTTAAATCATGTAGATAGTATGTATATGCATTATAATATGATGAAAATACCAGTTTACCTGTGTGTGATCTTTACAGTGTGTGGTCTTTACAGTGTGTGATCTTTCCCCCGCAAACTCTGTAAGACCAGTCTAATCATGAGAAAAAGCTCATACAATATTAACATGATTTAATTAATTTTATTAAATATTTTAATATTTTATTATTTTTATAAAAGTGTACAATGAAGTATATACAAAAGTCTAAAACTAAGGACAACACATTAATGACTAGCTAAATATAGTATTTTAAGATATTCAATTTACCTATTTTTACTTAAATTCAGTAGCAGGACTCTAAATTGAATCTAATCCACTGTGTGATATTCATTCCAATTCATTTATAAATAGAAAACATTCAAATTGATTGAAATCAAGTAAAACTATTTTGACAAGTCTTGATGAAGTTTTTGTCAGCTTTCATTTCAATGCATTTAAACTCAGAATATTAAAAGAAACTGTAAATCTAAGTGAAATTTTATAATCATAATTGGTGTGAATACCAACAGGAAGAAAATGGTACAATCTAATTTGTGCCCAAATGAAACCATTTCAGGGCACCTGATGTGCACTCATACAGTATGAGACTGAGTAAAAAGTCCTTGGAAAATCAATATTACATAGTGAACTATTTAAAAAGTCTTCATTAAGAATTTGTTTTTAAAATGTTCTATTTAAACACACATTTAGAAATGGAAATTATATTTGTGATAGAGTTTATTTTGTTGTTGTTTATTTTGTTTTGTTTTGTTTTAGAGCAAAGTTAATTTCTTTAGATTAAAAGGGAAAAGAATGTGGGGGAAAAGATTTGATGGGGAGATCCTCTACATTGCTTAAGGGAACTATTATCAGCAATTATAATACTACCTGCTTAGTACAAGACTTTCAGCAAAAATATTTGAGTAATAAAGAAATTTAATTATGTATAACAATTCCTCCTTTTTTTGGATTCTTCTTTAAAAAAATAGTTTTCTCCTTAAGAAAGATAGGTTTTTGAGAAGCAAAAGTTTGATTTTCTTTTTAAACAGGCCACGGATAAACAAAACCCACATTCCCAAATCTAGCTAACCTTAGTGAGAAATGGTGGGGGGGAACAGGAAGGAGACACAAATGACAAATTTCAGAACTAAAAAAGGGAGCAACTTAAGAATAATTAGATATTAAAAGAATAAGATAACATTATGAATAATTTTATGCCAATAAATTCAACAGCTGAAATGATATTATTTGATTGAATTATCTTCCACCAAAATTCGTATGTTGAAGTCCTAATCCCTAGCACCTGAGAATGTGACCTGATTTGAAAATAGGGTTATTGTAAATGCAATTAGTAAAGGGGAAGTTACATTGGAGTAATGCAGGCCCTTAGTACAATACAACTGGTTTTCAATATAAAAAGAGTATCATGTGAAAAGAAAGAGACATGTACAGAGGAAAGATGATGTAAAGAGACAGAGAGAAATTCCTCACTAGTAATGGCTATCTACAGGACAGGGAGAGAAACCTGGAGCAGATCCTCCCCTAGAATCCTCAGAAATTTCCAACACTGCCAGCACTTTGATCTTGGACCTGTAGTCCTCAGAACTGTAAAATAATAAATTTCTACAGTCTAAACCACCCAATGTTGTACTTTGTTACAGCAGCCCTAGAAAACTAATACAGATGAAATGGACACACTCCTTGAATGGCACAAGAAGATATGCCAAAAAATCAAAGCAATATCTATTAAAATTTTTAATTCAGAATTAAGACATTTATACAAAGACTCAAAGACCAAGAGC
Source organism: Mirounga leonina (assembly GCF_011800145.1). Lineage (NCBI taxonomy): Eukaryota > Metazoa > Chordata > Mammalia > Carnivora > Phocidae > Mirounga > Mirounga leonina. Next base: position 60,441,348 of record NW_023270451.1, on the reverse strand, counting down.
AGATGCTTCCTCATGAAACCTATTATTTAAGGAAAAAAAAAAATACCAAAGCTACATATTCTCTTTCAGCAAATAGAGAAGGATAATAATTCCCAACTCATGCTGAAAGAGTGTTACACTGATGCCAAAATCAGAATAGAAGGTCATCAGAAAAAAAGAAATATGGGGAAATGTCTCTCATGCACATGGAACAAAACTCTAACAAAATTTTTGCAAATCAGGTCCAACAATGCATGTAAAAGATGTAGAAAATATATGGGGATTTAAGTTCAGTTTAATGTCTGAAATAAGCAACTTTAAAGAAAAAAATACACAAACAGATTTATGAAAGAGGAGAAAAGTGGTGCCTGGGTGGTTCAGTCGGTTAAGCGCCGGACTCTTGATTTTGGCTCAGGTCATAATCTCAGGGTTGTGAGATGGAGCCCTGCATCAGGCTCAGCAGGGAGTCCGCTTGAGATTCTCTCTCTCTCCCTCTGCCCCACCCCTGCTCCCGTGCGTGTATGTGCCTGTGGTGCTCTGTCTCTAAAATAAATAAATAAATCTTTAAAAAAAGAGAACTTACTCATCTTGCATAGCTGAAACTTTATACCATTGAGTAACATTTCCCCTTCTCCCTTGACCCTGGAAATCCCATTCTGTTGTCTGCTTCTAGTAAGTTCGACTATTTTAGATGCCTCATGTAAGAGGAATCATGCGGTATTTGTCCATGTGTAACTTATTTCACTTACCATAATGTCTACCAGGTCCATTTCAAATGGTATAATTTCCTTCTTTTTTTAAGGCTGAATAATATTGTATTATATTTATATACCACATTTTTTTCTTTATCTGTTCATCATAGTTGTTTCTATATCTTGACTATTGCGAATGCTGCAATAACATAGAGGTACAGCTAACATTTTAAAATTCTGATTTCAATAATTTTCAATATATACCCAGATGTGGGACTGTTGATTGTAAGGTAGCTCCTATTTTTCATTTTTAAGGGAGCTTTATACTGTTTTCCATAACAGCTGCACCATTTTACCTCCCTACCAACAGTGGAAAAGAGTTCTAATTTCTCTGCATTCTCACTGACACTTTTCTGTTGTTGTTGTTGTTGTTGTTGACAGTAGTCATCTAAGAGGTGTGATGTGACATCTCATTGTGGTTTTGATTTGCATTCCCTTGATGATTAGTGATGTTGGGCACCTCTTTATATACCTGTTGGGCATTTGTATGTCTTTGAAGAAATGTCTATCGGTGCCTTTTGCCCATTTTGTTATTGGGTTATTTGATTGTGCGTGTGTGTGTTTGATATTTGATATTAACTCCTTATCAAATATATGGATACCAAAAGCATAGGCAACAAAAACAAAAACAGACAAGAGGGACTTCCTCAAACTAAAAAGCAAACAAATCAAAACAAAACAAAACAGACAAGAAAATCTCTGCACAGCAAAGGAAACAATCAAGAGAATCAAACAGCAGCCTACAGTTAGGGAAAAAAGAAATATTTGCAAACCATATATTTGACAAAGGGTTAATAACCAAAACATGTGAAGTTTACTACATTTATTACAAAGGCACCATAGTAGTTCATGAGGGATTAAGGAATGGATTTCAGTAAGTGATGATAATCATCAGTCTTCTCTGCTTGCAAGATTGTCATGTGTCATAATTTTTCTATCTTCACAAAGTATTTTCTAGATTCTTCATGACAAATTGCCAACTGAATGCTCATTTAAATTTTCTTCTTCTTCTTTCTCTCCTTTTGTTCTCTTTCCCATTTTCTTTCCTTTGCATCTTTTTGTATACTTTTTTTGTTGTTTATATTTTAATTTTTGTATTTCTTTTAATTTTTAAGAAAATATTCTCCATTGGTAGTCAACTGTCACTCATAAGCATTTATTGGATCTACTGATATTTTTTCTGGGAGCTAGAAATTATTGATCCTATTATAAAATTACTTTTTTTTTCTTAAAGATTTTATTTATTTATTTGAGAGAGAATGAGAGAGAGCACATGAGAGGGGGGGAGGGTCAGAGGGAGAAGCAGACTCCCTGCCGAGCAAGGAGCCCGATGCGGGACTTGATCCAGGGACTCCAGGATCATGACCTGAGCCAAAGGCAGTCGCTTAACCAACTGAGCCACCCAGGCGCCCTATAAAATTACTTCTAAAGCAGTAATTTTGATGAGGATGATCCCAAATCATTGCATTTCTTTAAACATCTACACAAGATTTATGGAACCACTATCCAAGTTCCTTAAAAATCTAAATTAAGGTGTATATATGAATACTGAAAAAATCATGTGACTTTATCTGCTAATGTTAGTAATATGGACTTAAGTTGAAGTAATAATACCTTGTTGCATCACGTTTCTAAGTCAACAAATTACTTCTTTGGCAATCCACACTGTGTTCCTATATTTTTCCCCCATGGCAAAAATAGGCAATATATATGCAAGTGGCATTTGATAATTTCATAACCTGTTTATAGTTTATAATATATCCTTAGCCTTGAGAAGCCAACTTTAAAGCCCGAGTCTTTAAGCTTTGATTCAAGCAAGATTTTAAGTAACATATATAAAATTATATATTATAATTCATGTAATTACATATTATATAACAAATTATTATGTTTTGTTATTTTCTTAGTAATCATTTAAATAATAAATAATCATAGGTTCTATTTTTAAATTTGCATGTGTTTAAAGTGAAAAAGGTAAAGAATAAATATGGTAAAAGTTACACATGTGCATATATGACCTTTCTGTTCTATTAAACACTTTAAAGAGTATTCAAAATAATTTTGGATATGCTACATTTTTGGAGGTGAATGTTCTTGGATGAGTAAAAATTTAAGTCCCTTTTACTATTCAACTCCAACTTCATGTTAGGACATTTGCTTTTCAAAGAAAATAGGCATAATCCATCTTAATCACCACAATTTTTCATATTTGTCTGTATTCAAAGGCAAAAAATGCTACACTATATTTTGTTTAAACTTAGAAGCAGCTGTTCTAACATATGTTTCATCATTCTGAAGATGCCCTGTATATTTTTATCAGAGAAAACAAACACCATGATGTTATTATCAGCCAGTAACATTTTGCCTATCAAATATATGCAGGCAAAAAAAATAATAAATTATATAGATAGATAGATGGACACACTAATTGTTCACTAGACTTAAAGTAGATATTGCAGAAAATAATATCAAAATTTATTTCCAGCTCTAACACCTTATATTTCCATTGACATGTCATACTCAATTTATACTCTGGTTTTCCCTGTCACATATTTCTCATCTTAGTGCTGCTTTTAAACATGTGTTCTTCTGTTCAACTTGTGCAAATACCTTGCTTATTTTCCTTTAATCCACTTAAACTCAATTTGTCTGAGTAAACTATTCTTTCTCATTGCTGTCAACTCAGGGAACCAAGTTACTCTCTCAAAATCTTTGATGACTTGGCAATTAGACCATATTCAGCTCATTATCATGGATATATTAAAAGTCCACATGGATTTCCAGCTGGACACCATCACCTTTTTTTTTTTTTAAAGATTTTATTTATTTATTTGACAGAGAAAGACACAGTGAGAGAGGGAACACAAGCAGGGGGAGTGGGAGAGGGAGAAGCAGGCTTCCTGCTGAGCAGGGAGCCTGATGCGGGGCTTGATCCCAGAACCCTGGGATCATGACCTGAGCCGAAGGCAGATGCTTAACGACTGAGCCACCCAGGCGCCCCTGGACACCATCACCTTATAATTACTTTACATCTTCATCTTCAATGATCACTGTTCACATACCATTTTAGCCATCTACACCTGCGGCCACATTGTCAACCTTGAAATTCCCTGAAAATGTTTTCATTCTATCCTTCATAGATTCTCACTGGAAATACTGTCTATTTTCTCAGGTTACAGAATTTCTATTCTAATCACAGCAACTAACCCTGGGCACATTGTTTTGAACACTGATGCTCATCTATGTCATATTTTTCAGATTTATCATCAATTTTCAGTTTTGCAATGCTGTGTCTTGTATCACAAAAGCAACTCAAAAATGGGCTAATAGACAAAATATTGATGGGAATTCCAAACTCCCTACTATCCATAGCATCTCCTTGTTTTGAGTGTTAGAAGGGCTTCCTCAAAAATTAATTCAAAATGATTTCTGAACCAGCTTTCTCACCTCCTCTTGCTCTACATCTAAGGCAGTTTGGCCACTGAATGTGCTATAAGGGATCATCTCACAGCCACTTCTTGAGTAATAATTAGGAAAAGGGACTGGGTATTATATTGCCCCTTTTAAAAAATTCAGAATTCCACCTGAACTTTCCTGGCTATGAGGCTTCTTTATTTCCCTTAATGGGGACTCCAGGCCAGCCCAGTTGTTACAACTAATGGGTGGTAGCTTATCCAATGCAAGCTCAGGGGTTTCAAACTTAATTCTGGCTTAACTACCTATATTCTTTTGTTGGATTGACACAATAATAGGTGAAAAGGATAATGAGTACATGGTTAAGAACCCTGCTCACAAAGTTCCACTATAGTGCTCCACATGGTCCAGTGTGAAGTACATAATGTGTCTTTGTAAGTTTTATAAAAATGTCCTGACCCTTTTGCAGTTAACCTTTTTACACAAGAAGTGTGGGCAAAAGTAGAAATAATTGAGAAAAAGGTGAAGTTACAGTTACTTAATGGGACACACTGATTTTGCAAAAGTGAACAGAGAAGAGGAATCCATTCACCTAGGAAGGGGATATCATAGATGCCTGAAAATATAAGAGAGGGAAAAACATTAATGATCTTTTGTCATTCAAGGTCATTCCTGGAGCCTTCATTAGGAGGAAGACACTGTGGTAGCATCTTCCAAATTGTTTCAAGTGCCCAAGTACAACTCTTGGGTCTGCTATTCCAGCAGGATGGTTCCGAATTGATTTGATAGCCATTTTCCTTAACACTACTCAGAAAACCCTCAGAAAGAGCAAGGTATGACTCCAGCTATGGCACCTCTCACAAAAAACACTATTCTACTCCTCCAGATTGTTTCCCCACTCCTATTTTTTAAGCATCATGCACTCATTCTGTAGGGCAAATGGATGCTGCACAAATATGAGTGTGGACAAAAAATTCACATTTGGCTGCCTGTGGTTAGGCTATTTCTCTAACAGGAAACAGAAAACTCAACTCTATCAAATGAACTAGGAACCTGAAAGCCTACCAGGCTCATTAGAAGGCCACAATGGAGGCACTGTCAACATCTACTTCCCAGCAAAGAGTCCATTTGCAATAACTGTAACCAATATATTATTTCCAGGGTTGTTACGTGTACCCTCAGAACTGGGCCTCTTATGTAAAAACCAGGCATTAACTTGTCTTCCTCCCAAAAACATAATGGCTTGCATTTTATGAGTGATCATAAGAGACGTTTAAGTGTTTACGAAAATACAACCTCTGCCATGGAAAACATTCAGGTCAGCCCCTACCCATTGGTCAAGTTTGTTTTGCATGGTAGAATTGCTCTACACTTCCTCCTTGACAGATAAGGTTCAGTTTGTGATTTTCTTTTTCATCTGGTTGAGACCAGATGGGACCTTAGGGAACACATTTGAGGTTAGTATGGCAGGTTGGCCTTATTTTATCCTTGGAATCCTGCTAATAGTAGCTGAATTAAATCCTGTACAAGACAACTGAGATGTTTTTGTCCCAAAATCTGGCATCCCGATTAATAGGTGATAAAACAGCATACTCATGGGACAATTTTTCCCAGAAACCAAGATATTGTAGAAAGGAGAGATGTATACTGTTGGAAATAATTCTCCATGGACTTCTAATCTTTTTGCATATCTTTAGACAGAGGCACTGATGATTTTTGTTCTGCACTATTTTTTTTTATAATATATCAAAAAATTCTTAGAACATAGAGATTTTGCCTACTTCCAGAGCTGGCGGCGCGGTTACTTACTATTCAGTGTAAGAAAGATAATGTCTTTTTCTGGGGCAAATGTCAGGCAGGTCTGCTTGTGGCCGCATTACAAAAGGTGCTGCCTAAGCATATGCAGAATCTCCTTGGGCCACTCTGCATCAACCCTGTGGGGGTTGAGGGACAAGGGGAACTGGCATGAGCATGAAGACTATGCAGCCTGCTGTGTCAGGAGTAATAAAATTCCTTGGTTTGGACCCAGTTCTCGTGTGATCTCTACCAGCAGTCATGAACCTATAGCAGGCTAACTTACTAGCTTGTGAGTAAGTTAGAATTTCAGACTTTCTATAGTTTTTGACATTAACCTCACACATTCAATCTCAATACTTATGGAGAAAATTCACTATCTCTTGATATTAGAACATTTTATAGCAATGACTTACAAGCATTTGTGGTAAAATATACGTACAGGCAAGTGAATATACTTTATCCCAGAAGGCTGATAATACAATGTGAAATTTGATTCATTTTTCCTAGGTCTTGAAATTTATTCTATAGCATATTTTCATTTGAGAAAAAGTCATGTTAATTTTATTTTCCTTTCTATAATTAATTTGCATTTGTTTTTATATAAAAATGACACATTACATTACCCTTCACATTGTTTACCAATTAAACTGCTTAACTTGCTCTCTGAGCCTCCCACCCCAACAAAACTTTGTGTGATATTGATGAACTTGAAAGTTCACTGGCCTAAGCCCCTTTATATCTAGTGAGCACTAGTCATTAATTCCCTGATGGTTGGTTTGGCTAAGGTTTTAAATGGTTGTTACACGGTGGTTGTGATATTCATCATCTCAATCCTAGATTTTCTGATTCTCTGGAGTCATGTTAAAATCCAGTAATTTCATCCTGAAGAACGAATGCCTTGCACAGTATTTTTTCTCTTAGCCTAATTGCTACTAATTTTTCAAAGCTCCCATGGTACACTTAAAAGTGGTCTGCTACCATCATATGCTCTGGGAGTCATGAAATAACGACTTTTTGGAGACACTACCACCTTCCTTATTAGCCAGTTTGGAAACATTTGAATGGCAATCACCTGACTTTCCCCCTATTTTCATTTGGATGTTTCCATTTCTAATGAATTCTAAGTTGGCATTTAATTCTCATTAACGTTGAGATCATTTTTTCTAAATACAAAATGTCACGATATATAGAAATTGGAATTTTATAAATGTATGAATTTTAAACTTGCTCAATTAACACAATTTTTGCAATACCATTCACTATCATCAGCTATATGGGATAGGCAAGTGGCAGAATAGATCACTTTCTTCACACTTATAAGTGCTCCTCAGGGAGCGCCTGGGTGGCTCAGTCAGTTAAGTGTCTGCCTTCGGCTCAGGTCATGATCCCAGCGTCCTGAGATGAGTAAGCCCCACATCCGGCTCCCTACTCAGTAGGGAGTCTGCTTCTCCCTCTCCTTCTGCTTGTGCTCTCTTTCTCTCTGTCAAATAAATGAATAAAATCTTAAAAAAAAAAATGCTCCTCAGAATGGAGAAAATGTGAGAGCATTTAGAAGACTTGATCATCCCCCTGCTATTTACTACACAGAGTAAATGCATAAGCAAACACCGAATTATATTAAGAATTTGGATTCAAATACTATGAATCTCTCAAAATAGTTGACATATTTAAGTTCACCCAAGATATTAAAATAAGCAAATCCAATGAATAATTGATAGAGATTTAGAACATGTGGTAAGTTCTATTCATGCAGAAATACATTTAATGGCTTACATGGTTATATTTTAAAGTAGAACAATGAAGAAACTATCATTATTTTTATTCATTATCAATCTAACCATAATTTCAAAAATGATTTATAACTTTATTGTTTTAAGTAAAGTCATCCCTCTTATGATATTCGTTTCTGAGGCAACATCAAATACGGAATAAATTGTCTATGAATTATGTTATTATGGAAAATATATTGTTAATGTATTCTGGAGTATCCATAAGTTTAAAATTCATTTTAATAGAAGTGAAATTTAATAGAAATGGCTAGTGAGTTATTTTAAGTTTCTCTGCTCAGTACAATTATTGAGGATATACTATTACTAGAATACTGTCCTGGCATGTTTGGAATCAGTGTGTATAAATACAAAATAAGGTATTTGCCCTTACATAAGTGCTCATTGGGACACAATAATATATAACTGACACTTGAAAGAGTGAAACAAAGATATATATGGATGTTTAAAGGACAGAATCAAGGAATGATTGATGAAGGGTGTGCCATTTAATATACACCTTAATATGTGCCAAGATTTTGAAACCTAGAAATTAAGAGAGTATGTTTCTCTAGGAAAGAAGATTATGTCATTACGATGGACTCTGAAAAACAAACTGAGGGTTCTAGAGGGGAGGGCGGTGGGAGGATGGGTTAGCCTGGTGGTGGGTATTGAGGAGGGCACATTCTGCATGGAGCACTGGGTGTTATGCACAAACAATGAATCATGGAACACTACATCTAAAACTAATGATGTAATGTAGGGGATTAACATAAGAATAAAAATAAATAAACCAATACTAAAAATAAAAAAAAAAAAGAAAATGTCAAAATAAAACCTCAAAAAAAAAAAAACCAAGAAGATTATGTCATTAACATTTAGGCTACTTAGCATATAATTCTTAATTGTTAAGAATATAAAAATAAAGAAAAACACAGACCCCCTTCAATGAAAATTGATCTTTAAGGAATTATTTGGGGGAGAAATGGAAGAGTGAAAAATGTCCTTACTACTGATACAATTGAAGGCAACAGGCACAATATGGGGATGAGGAGCAAGCATAAGGTAAGGAGACAGAACAAGGCACCAGCTTGAAGGTGATGGACTGGAAAGTAATTTTAGTCTGTTGGTGTTTTGTGCTACTCAGGAGATTCCTTTAAGCCAACTGTTTCTGCTCAGGAGATGTTGCCTTGTAAATTAAGAATGCAGGGCAAAGATTATTCTGTTTTCATTTAACTTTGATCATGTACTTATTTTAAAGTCTGACTATAAAAAGATGGGCTGGCATTTTCATGTCTAATTTTAGATAAATAAAAAAAATGTGAGTGTTTAGTAGAAGGTCCATCATATTCAGTAAATTAATAACCCACATTTTTTTTATCTACTTGAGTTAACTTTGTGGGGAGTAACAGATATGCCCTGGACCTGAAAATGCTACCACCACAGGGCCATCTGGCTAATCAGATGTCAGTTTTCCCTTTTTGTCAGAAAATTAATTTTTCTGGTAGAAAGGGAGTATTGCTAGCAAACTTTCAGAGATAAGATTTCCAAACCCTTATCAGAATTCCTGTACAATAATGCTCTTGCTTCTGCATTCCCTTCCATGAATTTCATAATTCCTTTTCATTTAGAGTAGTTGAAGGTGAATCAATAACTTAAGTGAAAGTATGTCTGACTTAACAGAAAGGAAATTGTGATTTTTTAAAAAATATATATGGTATAGGGAAATATTAAAATTACTCTTAGATATGAATATAAGCACTGTCACTTAAAACCCATGACACTGAAAGGAATTGCCTTTTTTTAAACTTCAGTTTCTGCATACATAAATCATATCAACCTTATGCAAAGTTGTAAGATAAGATAATATATTTGAATCTCCTAGTATAGTCTGAAGCATTCTTCAGAGACCTCCTTGCCAACCAGGTGGGTTTTTCAGAAGCACATCTCAGCCTGCAAACTCAATGAAGGTAGGGAATATATCTTCATTCTTAATACTAGCTCTTGGTTGCATAGTACACATAGCAGGGTTTCCATAAATATTCATATAAGGAATAAATGAATAATGCAACGGCCCAAATCCATTTTTAAATTTAGAAAGCATTTATATTAATTTCTGTGTTAAATTCTGAAATCCATTTATTAAAATTGATTGGTGATTTTCTATTTCGATATTCCAGAAACATGGAATCACAGTCGATAATACATCTGTGTCCCTTACTTCTACTCTCTGGGTGAAGAATACACATAGGAAAGTCTCTATAAATAGTTGTGAAATCTTTAAAGCAATCATTCAATTTCAGTTCTAAATTAGGGAAGCTTGTAATTCTAGTGAGTTCAATTTCCAAAATCTTTTTGGTTAAATTTATGTGGCTACTCAGTTTTGATATTCCAGAAACTTGGTTATTAAGTGTGATATGTAGTGCTCCAGATATCTTTTTTTTCACCATATTTTCAGTTTGTACCAATGTCATATAATATTTTTGTCTCAAGCCTTACATAATACATATCATTGCTTTTCCAGTATAATCAAGAATTGGCTTTGGAAAACAGAAAGTTGAATATGCTACTCAATAGAAACATGCTGAACTTGTATAAATCCTGCCAATGACATATTTTGCAGTACACACGCAATGTAATGTGGTGTATCAACATATATTTTGAGACCTTGTTAAAACAAAATGCATATACATTTTCATGACAAAGATTAAGGAAATGTACCTGTTGTATCTAATAAGTGATATATTTTATGTGTAGTTTTGGAAATTCTCTCCTTTTATCCATTTCCACTGTTTCTACTTTAGCTAAGGTCTCTCTTGTCCAGATTACATCAGCAACCTACTGACTGGATCATCTCCTACAGTGTTGCCTGCCAATAATGCATTATCTATACTCATGCCAGAGTAATCATTCAAAGACATACAATAAATCTTCTAACTCTCCTAATTGTATTATTCAAAAATAGCCTTCAGGCCAACCCCCCCATCTTCAGTTTGTAATGCAAAGTCATTCATAATTTGGCTTCTGATTAACACTCCAACTTTACCTTATAATAGTCCTTCTGCACACACAGACCCATTGGTATGCCTGCTTATATGAATGTATCACAAGACTGTCTTACTTCCTCCTATTTTATTTTCTGATAGCACTCCCTACACATATGGTTCTTGAGCACTTTAAATACAGCTAATAAAACTGAGGAACAGAACTTACAATTTTATTCAATTTATATTAATTTAAATTTAAATAGATATATCTGGATAGTGATCATTTTATTAGACACCTCAGAATTAGAAGAGAGGCTTAATTTCCTGCTTATGCTACTAAGTTACATATATTAGCTTAGGCAAGTCATTTAATATTTCTGGATACCTCTTACTTCAATAATAAAGTGCACATTTTAATACGAAGATTCTTCACAAAGTTTAGAGGTGTCAAATTATAAAAAATATTATTAATAATAGCAATGCATTATTATTATTAAAACACATTCTTTTTTTTAAAAAAAGATTTTATTTATTTATCTGAGACAGAGAGAATGAGAGAGAGAGAGCACATGAGAGGGGGGAGGGTCAGGGGGAGAAGCAGACTCCCTGCCGAGCAGGGAGCCCCGTGCGGGACTCGATCCAGGGACTCCAGGATCATGACCTGAGCCGAAGGCAGTCGCTTAACCAACTGAGCCACCCAGGCACCCCTTAAAACACATTCTTAATAGCAATGTATTATGAAGCATTATGATGACTGAAAAGACTACAAAAACTAACTTTTAAACATGTACTTTTCTATTATCAAAGCCTCAATCTACACTTAGTAATTAGTTTTGTTTATTTGGCTCAAGTAATGGAAAAATTGGTGAATAACCTATTGATTCAATAATGGTTAATTAATATTTTCCTACATAAAGTTATTGCACTATGCTGCCAGTGCATAATTCAGTATTTCATACACTGTTGAAGACATACTGAATATAAAGGCAATATATAAATAGGAAATCCAATTTCTCTCATTAACATTATCTTCCCTTCACTGAATAGTCCCATGTTTTTCATGCTCTATTGGGTTTTCAATAAAACCAAATTTGAAAAATATGTAAATAAAGTAGAATTTTCAAGTCACTTAGTTTTATCATTTACATCATTTCATGTTTCTCTCTTTTTTATGGCCACATGAGAAAAATCATGTGATACTAAATTTAAATGTGTTCTTCAGCATAAAATATTCTATTAAAAATATTACACTGTGTTCCTGTCTATTTTATGATATATCTATATCTATATCTATATCTATATATATATCTTAAAGGAAGTGATTTTTTAAAGTATTTTTTAGCACATTAAATTTGGTAACTTGGAAACACATTTCTAAAGCCTTTCTGCAGATAGTGTGTGGGGTATAATAAAAGTAGGGTGCTTTTCACCCAATGTGAATTGCTACTGGAGAGTTGATGGCAATATTAAAAGTTGTTTCACAACTTTCACTTTCCTGTATTATTGATGAGCTTATGAATTCATAATAACTTGAAAACCATATATACTTATCATATAATTTAAAAATACTTATTATTAACGAAAGGGACAATATAGATAAATCTGTCAGATAAGATCATTGTCTATTCAGGTAAGAGACTATATAAGGCGACACTCAGTTAAGTGAGAACTTCATGTGAGGATTTGAATTGTAAGGTTTTTAGTTTTCCTTTTCTGCCACAGTTTTTAAATATTTAATGCTCTAGAATTATTTTTTATTTAGAATAATAAATACACAAGCTAAGGTTCACTCCACTGAAGAAAGAAAGAAATTTCAGTTGGATCTAAACATTCAGCTGCAAAATTTACAGTGATTACTTTAAAAATTAATTAAAAAGCTGGGATATTTAATCAATTTACTTAGATATAGCAATTCTGATTTTTAAAAACAAGATCAGTTGTCATTTGTGTTTTCTGGCCACGATGAAGTAATTGGCACTAGACAATTGGACAAAATATATGGAAAAAACTCTTTAGAAATTGGAAAACAGGTAAAACAAGACTATTATTCCTAAGAGTTAAAAAAATAATGAAGCAAGCCCCATGACAGTCCAGGTGATCTACCCGACAACAATCTCTAGACCACAAAGCAAAGAAGGGTGTAGGTGTAACAACACTTTTTTTTTTTTTTTTTTTAGGATGGGAGATTGGAGGGTTGTGAGTGAAGGCAGCTAGTGTTTCAGTGAAGAGTACCAGAGGCAGAAACAGGGGAGCTTCTTAATCAATAAGCAAATATATATATATATATATATATATATATATATATATATATATATATTTAAGATTTATAAAGATATATAGATAAAGATATATATATCTTTAAGATTTATAAAGATATATATATAGATAAAGATATATATATCTTTAGGGGTACCTTTGAGTCTTTGGCTATACAGGACATTGTATACAATTAGAACGAGGTTAAACAATGACAGGCAAAGAACAACTATTGAGAAGAAATTAGCTTGAGTATAACCAATTTATAAAGTCCTAGGAGGTGTTGGTTGGAGTCTCAATTAGCCAGAGTAAAGAGACATTGTTGAAAACCTGAGCACAGCTAAAGTAGTCCTAGAGTAATAACTATGCTTACTGCTTTTTTAAAATTATTATGTTATGTTAATCACCATACATTACATCATTAGTTTTTGATGCTGTGTTCCATGATTCATTATTTGCATATAACACCCAGTGCTCCATTCAGGACGTGCCCTCTTTAATACCCATCACCATGCTAACCCATCCCCCCAGCCCTTTCCACTCTAGAACCCTCAGTTTGTTTCTCAGAGTCCATAGTCTCTCATGGTTTGTCTCCCCCTCTGATATCCCCCCCTTCATTTTCCCCTTCCTACTATCTTTTTTTTTTTTTAACATATAATGTATTATTTGTTTCAGAGGTACAGGACTGTGATTCAACAGTCTTACGCATGGAACCAGAAAAGACCCTGAATAGAACATAGAATTTTATGTTGTTCTTCAGATGAAGTACGAAATGGATCAGATTCTGGAAACATTTTTAAGTTTGTTCTAGATGTTCTAACTATGTTGTGATTCATTCATTTATCCATTAAAATATTTATTAAATTATCATTAGATTTAGTCTGTGACTTATAAGAAAAAATACCACAAGGTAGCAAAGTTAAAATAAAATATGGCAGTTAGCATTTTGGCTAAAATTATAAAGCAAAAAGACTTATAAAAGAAACACGCCCTTCCAAAATTCTCAAGGATGAAATGTAAAAGGGTATATAGTATTATAAATTTTATTAAACCAGAATCCATTGTTTGAGAATGCTTTCCTGTAATATTTCATCTTTGAAAACCAACTACTCATATTAAGATAGTCAAGGGAGGAAGAATGTCCTGCTCAATACTTTGCAGCATCTCTGAAAGAACTCCAACCACCTAAAAGAAAATAAACTGAGATCATGGAGGCAGTATCCCCAATTATAAAGGAGAAAATTATCAGTAAAGGACTATTTTGAGAAAATACTGTTGTTTAAACACCCAGCTCTAAGGGAACAATGATAGTCTCCTACTAGAGCTATAGAATTGAGGAACAGGTTACAGTCCAGCCACTATGCCAGCTAGACCACCGACAAGTCTCCCCAGGCTCTAAAGACCCTCAGCTCCTAGGTCAAATATAGTTCAAGGAATTAGGAGCACAAAGGAAGGAAGACCCTTCCTCTGTTCCCTCACAAATACTTTCAAAATGGCAGAAGGACATAGGATTTAATCAGTCTGACTTGGTTGGTGATACTTGCAGAAATATGACCTAAATTATATCTCACAAACCCTGTACACTGAGATGAAATTGGAGCTTATGTCAATGGCTACTTCTAAAAATATGAAATACAGAATAGTAATTCTATTTATTTTCTGGCACTGTCCTAGGTGCATTATGACTATTACTTCATTTAAATCACATACTAATCACAAAAGTAAGCATTTTTACCTCCATTTTTACCAGTGAGTAAACTGATGCTCTGAAGCACTCCACAGCTTGAAATATTCATAGACACATTTGGCTTCAATAGTCACCCCACTTCACAAACACAAACTTTCATCATATGAAAGATTCAGAAGATGGACATTTAAATGGAATTGACATAAATGAGGACACATGACAGTAAGACTCCTAAGTAGGGGAGACTTGAGGGCTGATGGTGGACTTTAGATTCAATATTTTCCCTCATTGTTTGGCAAAACATGATATCATCCCTTCTGTCCAATTATTTAATTGAAATATAGAAATACTTGGCTAAGGGATAGTATTTTAGAATAGATTCTGATTAAAGATATGAAAGTTCATGTGAATATTCCAAATTGTACTATTTTCAAATAGAGTGTAAAAATCCTGCAGACAGGAAAAGTACTTTTTTTTTTTTTTAATGTGTAGGCTTCATAATCCCTATTCTAGTATCATGGAAATAGAAGACTCTTTAGTTGATTACTTTAAATTATTGTTCTGTACTGATTTTGGAGTCCCAAAGAAAGAAGTTAGACTTAATTCTGACAAGTACCTTTGGGGGAGCCATCAGAATGAATATATTAGCTCAGTGCCGTCCCTTCTATTAAAACATTTTATAGAGGAAGACAGTATATTTCAGTGGCTCAGAGTACTGTCTTCTATATCTGATTCCCTTTGTTAACATTCTAGTTCTAGCCAAACTAAATCTGTCTAGGCAAATTATATAAACTCTCAAAGTCTCTGTTTTGGTATCTACAAAATGGGGATGATGACCATATTTATATATAGATAATGTGATTGTAAATTTATGCATACAATTTATTTGATATACTGCTCAGCACATAGTAATAAGTTAAGTTAATATTATGTTGCCCTCAGTCATCAAGAGTACCCCGGAATTTTTCAACTCAGTGTACCTAAATATTTCCCATTACTGTCATGACAAATTACCACAAATTCAGTAGCTTAAGACAACATAAATTTATTATTTCACGGCCTTAGAGGTCAGAAGCAAGAAGCAGGTTTCACTGAACTTAAATCAAGTTTTGTTGATAGAGGTGCATTCTTTCTGCAGACTCTAGAGAGAATCTGTTCTCTTCCTTTGTCCAGCTTCTGGAGGCCTCCACATGCTCATGGTCCTTTCCTCCATCATCAAAGTCAAAAGCTTAGCATCTTCAACTCTCTCTCTCAGATTCTGACCCTCCTGTTTCCCTCATTCACTCACTCACAGTATAGTCCAGTGACTATATTAGGCTCATTTTGATAACCCAAGATAATCTTTCTATTTCAGGATTCTTAATGATACCTACAAAGACCCTTTTGCCAGGAAAGTAACATATTCAAAAGTTTGGGGGATTTAAAAGTGAGTATCTTTTGGGGGCAAGGAGATGATTATACCAAAGTGCCTTGGTCCATTCAATATTGACTTTATCCCTTCCATTAAAATCAGTATGATACACATACATCAGTACTGATGATACATATTTTTTAAAGATTTTTTTTTATTATTTGAGAGAGGAAGAGATAGCAAGAGAGAGAGCACGAGTGGGGAAGAGGGAAAAGCAGGCTCTCCACTGAGCAGGGAGCCCCACACAGGGCTGGATCCCAGGACCCTGGCATTATGACCTGAACCAAATGCAGACACTTAACTAACTGAGCCACCTGGGTGCCCCAATGATGAGACATATTAAGTTCATACTTCAATAGAGTAATTATGACACCTATTTTCATATATTTTAGAGAGTTACTAGCATCTATTCAGAATATTTTATTTAAGTGTAGAATATTTGGTATAACATATAAACTGTTTTTACATTTTAGAATTTGTAGTTTCCCTAAAGCAACACAACTGCTAAAGGTAAGCAAAAATTGATTAAGTGCACAAGCATGAACTCTTAATGACATCTCATTGATACCTACTTAATTGTTCCTGTATCCTGGGGATGTCTCTATGAGCGCTATTCCATTATTCAATAGGGGAAGGTACTTTGTGAATGCCAGCAAAATCAATTACTGTTTGTCCATTTTGGGGGGCCAATGAGGCAGAGAATTAACCTCCAACTAATTTCCAAAGTCATTTACGATCTAATGGTTAAATCATTTACTGCCACTGGCACCAGACCTGTGGATCATTTGCAAAAATCCAAGTTGTAGGGTGCAAGAAATAGATCAGCTGTGTCATGACAGCATTTAAAACATATTTGCCTATTTATTTTAAGCTCTTAAAATCTCCTAAAGCCTAGGACCTAAACATTTTAATTTTATTATAAAATAAGTTTCTAGAGCCAATAAGAGATTCTTTTGTTCTCTAAAGCAAACTAAAATCCTCCAGCCACCTGGTTAAATCATTCCAAAATTTATATTAATGTTAAAGTTAAATATTAATGTCAAAATCTGAATCTAGATTAATATTAAGTTCCTTTGATAAGAAGCATGAAACACTCTTGTGAATTCTGGCTTCTTTAGATGATGATTATAATTAAGTAATTATTTGCTTAAAATAAAGAAAAATGCATTTTATAATGTCTTAATAGATTTAATGCTCCAACCTTTTAAGTTCTAAAATATTGAAACAGATAATATAAATGAATAAAAGTTCTACTTTAGTAAATCATTCTATGGATTTTATAATTTGTTTTAAAATTTAGAATACTAAAAGAATAAAACCTAGTGTTTTCTTATGCGACATATAATGAGCATGGAAATCATCGCTTTCATCCTTACAACAGCAACAACAACAATTGAACAAACTAAAAGTCAACAACTCTTCTTAGATCCATCAGAGAATTGAGGTCACAGGGCAAACATCTGCCCTCAAAACAGAAGAGAGAAAGAAAAATATCTGTCCACAACTTACCAGGAGTAGAATCCCAGGAGCAGCAGCCCACAGCTGGAAATAATATTGGCAAGAAGACTTTTAATTTAATTAAATTTAATTAATTTAATTTAATTTAATTTGTTTTGTTTTGTTTTAGAGAAAGAGAGAACAGAGCAGTGAGGAGGGGCAGAAGTAAAGGGAGACAGAGAATCCCAAGAAGGCTTCAATCCCAGCATGGAGCCTGATGTGGGGCTCGAGCTCATGACCCTGAGATCATGACCTGAGCCAAAATCAAGAGTTGGATGCTTAATCGACTAAGCCACCCAGATGCCCCAATATTAGCAAGAAGACTTTATAATTGACAAATGACTGGAGGCTCAGTGTAGACTGCTTGAAAAGTAATCATAGGACTATAGAATGCCCTCTCTCACATACACACACCTTATCACCACATCAATGGAGTACTGTATGATAACAAGGGATTATAGCTAAAAAATTACAAGGCTCAGACCCTATTTAATGAATCTAGAAAAAATCAATGATAACAGGGGTGACATAGCAAGTGCAATAGAGAAATGTTTAGCTTCTAACACCATAGGTACAAAAAATGGTAAAAACAACAACAAAAGTTTAACTTCTGGCCATATAAACCTAAAACCTTATATTAAAGATGAATATACCTCAGTTCCTCAGTTCCTTTTATGGATACATCATTTCTGGCTTTCAAGGGAAGCTGAATTATAAAGAATGCTAAAAGACAAAGAACAAAATCTACAAAGACAAAGCAAGGGACACCTGAGTGGTTCAGTTGGTTAAGCGTCTGCCTTTGGCTTAAGTCATGATCCTAGGGTCCTGGGATTGATTCCCGCATCGGTCTCAGGGAGCCTGCTTCTCCCTCTCCCCACTCCCTACCTTTGCTAATACTCCCTCTCGCTATCTTTCTCTCTCAAATAAATTAAAAAAAAAAACTTAAAAAGGACAAAGCAAACATCAGATCCAAAGTCAGACATGGCAGAAAACTTGGAATTATCAGAGCTTTTAAAATAGTTACAATTCATATGCTAAGAGTCTAATGCAAAAGTGGACAACATGGATAATATAAGCAGAAAGATGAAAACTATATGAAGGAATCAAAAGGAAATGCTGGAAGTCTAAATGCTGAAAGAGAAATGAAAAATACTTTTGATGAGCCTATCAGTAGTCTGGATATGACCAAGGAAGGAATCAGTGAGCTAGGGGATATATCAATAGAGACATCTAAAACTGAAATGCAAAGAGAAAAAAGAATGTACAAGATGAAACAGAATACCCAAGAACAGGGGAGGAATTCCAAAATGTATAATATATTTGTAATGATAATACCAGAAAGAGAAGAGAGAAAGGAATATAAATATTTGAAGAAATAACAACCGAAATTTTTGCAAAATCAATGACAGACATCAGACAACAGACCCAGGAAATTCTAAAAATAGTTACAGTTAGTGTTCTAAGTGTTTTATTTCTCATAGTCATTTAAGACTTTTAATGATTAAGATTTCAGAACACTAAAGATAATCAATTTTTTCTGCATGAATTTCTAAGTTATTTATATTTTGTAAATTTAGAATTAAAAATGTATTTCATATAAAATTATCTGAATTGCTATTTAATTCCTTCAAGAAATCATTTCAAAGAGACACAAATCGCAAACATATCTACAGTGGGTAGTTAAAGAGAGCTAAAATGCTGTTTATCACTGGAGAGTGAAAAAGTGCACCAACTTATTTTGGGCTCCTAATCTGAGGGCATGTGGATTTTAGAGCAAGGAGAAATATTTGAAAATAAATTTACCCTGGCTGCATGTAGATAATTTAAGACAAAATCAGCAGCAGTCTGTTTGAATGTGTAAAATTCAGAACATTCCATTTCTTCTATATAAGGGCGTATTTCTACTTTAGTATAGGGTAATAAATATTTACTCATATAACAATGTTCATGGAATAAAAATAGGCTAGAGATAAAATACTAAAAAGATGTCTGACAGTTTAGGATTAAAAAAACGAGAGCATTTAACAGTGGAATCATTATCAGTATTTCTATGAAATCTTCCTTATGCATTCTGGCAGACTGCTAAATCGATCCACATCAGCCAAAAAAAGAAGATAAACTAATGAGGAGACAAGTAAAAGGAAAATGACATCAGGTCAGGAAAAAAAGAATAAATGAAACATTTGTTGGAATACATTTAGACTACTCTTGCCTTAATTGGGTGATCAAATGAGACTTTAAATATCTATACATTCAAAAGACTGAAGATATTTTAATAGTGTTTTTCTACATAATTTACCAGATACAATGTTTTCTAATACCACCTGGTGAATCTTTACATAATTAATTTAGAGATTTAGTTACTTATTATTTGAAGCTTTTCCTGCTTAAAATTATCATGTTGTACATGGAGAAAGAACTCTTAAGATAGTTACTACATCAGATAAACATACTTAGAGGGATGGCTAGTGAAATTAGAAGCGCTAAGTACAGCCATAGAGGAAATGACCGGAATGATTTGAGGGTTACTGAGATATCTGCATTTCCTGAAATATCTACTGCAACACTTGAGATACTCACTGTTAAAATCAAAAGCATATAACTGATTAAAGTTTGAGGCTGAACTCTGGGTGTCTATGAGAAAGCTGCACTTGTAATTCCTGAAAACTTTCAGTAATTGGGGGGTGGGGTGGGGAGCAGGGGATGCAACCTGTGCTGGAACAGGGCAGTCAGAAGTTGGAATGGTAAGATGCTAGGGAGATCAGGCTTTTCCTAAAATGGGAGAGAGTGACACAATACATATCATATGTTTCATAAGCACTGTGCCAAAAAATGGCCTTTTGTTATTTTGTTTTCTCTGGACCAACACATGGGAATTTTAATACCATATCCACCAATACAAAAACTAACATTTATCTAAAACTTAATGTAATAAGGTTAATTATAGTAAAACAAACATATTAAAAGAAAACAAAAATGGCTTAACTTTTCATATAATCAAGATCCTTTTAGATTTCCGTGGGCTTCTTTCTCCTATGACTCCTCACCACCCCATATGCATACATGCTCATCACATCAATACTACCTTTTATTATTCAACTAGAGAGTGTCTTCATAAAAAAATTAAAATGTGCAAATCAGTTTCAAGAGAATCTCTAGAGTAGCAATTTATTAGATTTTAGAGGAAATTTGTCTTGTGATATTTAAAATATGTATTTTAATACATACGCTGAAATTATGCTTTCATTAAATGATGTACCTACCAAAGAGTATATACACTTGTTAACATGAAAAATATTTCAAATATTAGAAAATAAGTAAATTAAGCAGCGATCTAACATATTCAAATACATTCCATTTGATGGTAATATGATCACTGAATTTGATCCTGTAAAGTAGAACAGATGGCAAAAATAAATCGCTTATACCAACACATATCATGTGCAAAAGGTTAATTGAATTGCCCTATCACCAATTCAGAAAACAAATATGCAATGCTAGTCTCGAAACATTAGATATAAGCCAAGGTTCTTTTCTTTATAGTTCAACTCAACTAGTGTGGTTACATTAATTATAATGATTTTAGCTCTATTAGCAATGAAAATTTAAAAGATTAATTTATTTTAAAAATTAAGTGTTCTTGGACTTCTTAAAGGACCATGTTATGCATGTGACATTGCCAATGAGATTCAGATATGCTTCCAATCATTTGATATGATTGATGAGCAGCCCTTAGCCAATGATGGCGGCAATCTGTTGATCTGTTCCAGGTGCAAAAGCCAATGAAAAAAGTTCAGGTCTGGGCGTCTGGGTGGCTCAGATGGTTAAGCGTCTGCCTTTGGCTCAGGTCATGATCCCAGGGTCCTGGGATCGAGTCCCACATCAGGCTCCCGGCTCAACGGGGAGCCTGCTTCTCCCTCTGACCCTCTCCCCTCTCGTGCTGTTTCTCTCTTGCTCGCTCTCTAAAAAATAAATAAAATCTTAAAAAAAAAAAAGTTCAGGTCTGGGAAGCTCTCTCAGGCACGATTTACCCTGGAAGCATACTGAAGCCATTAGAAATTGTGTGAAGTAGATAGTGACAATGTAGGCTGGCTCTAGTCTCCCAGAGATAAGAAAAAAAAAATTAGTAAAGAAATCCAATTCTGGGGCACAAATTTCAACTCTAGTCAGTAGACATCTCACTTGTTAAATTCGTACATTTTCTTTCTCTTTTAATAGTTTTTCTCCACTTATTATTCCTTTATATGTTCCATTTTTGTAATTTTAATTAGTCCTACAAATAGAAATACCCTATTAAATTCTAACCTCTACATGTAAGATTTGCAACAGGTATATTATTGTAGTGTGTGTGTATGTGTGCATATATACATGTGCATGTGTGGGTCTTTAAGCTTGAAGGTTGTTTTCAGGTTCTTTCTTAGAAGGTTCCTAATCATACTCATACTTATATCTTCAGTGTCTGTGATAGTGACTGACATCTAGCAGTTTAAGTGATTTTCCAACGAATACATTAATATTTAAGTTTTTAAGGTGCACCAATTTCTAGAATACTCAGCAGTACCAGAGGAAATAATATATGGCCATTTTAATTAAATTGCTTTCATAATATCTTTTCCAAGGTCCATATTCATATTTTGGAATTGCTAATGGCCATTACATGAATGCCCCAGTTGAACTTCAAACTTAAATTATCTAAAACATACTACTCTCCCCGCCCCCACAAATGCTGTATTCATCAGTGTCCCAGTGTTAAATCCAATCCCTGCACTCACCTTTGACTATAGCCCTGACTGTGGGGTTTCACCACTACTGCCTAAGTCTGCCTACAAGCTAAACTGGTGTGTGGCATTCCGCTGCCTACAAATGTTCATTTGGCTTTTACAGTTTGTTTTAGCTTAACGACAACCACACTTTCTTTTTCTCATGTACTTTTACTTCCAGCCGCCACCGTTTTCTGTAACATGTTCTGCAGTCTTCTACTAGTAAACTCTTCCTTCCAAGTGGAAAACTCTCCTTTCCTTTACCTCTATATCTTCCATTTACACTTGTACCATTTTTTTCAATCTCCATCTAAAATGCCACTGTCTCAGCTGGACACTCATCCATTGATTTATTTTTTCTCTAAGTAGCTACTGCCCAGGTGGTTATCCTGTGACAGGCACTGTGTACTCCATTTGGAAAGTCATGCTCTTGCTCTGCAAAATCTTAACAGTTCATTAAGAGGATATCTATAGAAATTTAAAACAGAAACATAACAATTTTTATCATATTAAAAATTACTGTTTAATGGACTATGTCCTGAGTCTAATTAGGAGGACTTAACTGGATCCCAAACTTTTCATTAACTTCAGTAATCCCCTGAAATATTACAAAGATATTTTCTAAAAGTAGCAAGTTTATAGATGCTGTATATACTTTGTTCTGAATTACACAGGTATTGTTTCAGGGGATATTTTTAGGGAGGCCATCAGTAGAACAGCAAAATACAAAGCATATCTGAGAAATCTGTAATTAGAAGTATTGTTTTTAACCCATTTCACTATATATATGTATATGTATGTATATGTATACACACAATTACAGGAAAGGATAGTCAATAAAATTGAAAAATCTGTTATTTATCAGAAGCCTACAAAGATCTTTTCAGTTGGAATATATTTCTCTTTACCTCTTATGACCATTACAATTTGTTGTACTATAGAATTACCTTGGCTTCTCTTTCCTGTATTAACTGTGAACTTCTAGAAGGAATAATTGGCTACCACCATTTCAGGGCAATAGCTCTTGTTAAGGTAACCAGTCATATGTCTCTCTTCTCTGTCATCACTTTATTTAATCGTTTAGGGGCAATTACTATAGTAAGAGAAATACTAATTCTTTTGGCACGATTATTTCTTGTCTTTACTGGAAACAGTTTTTCCTGTTTTTTTTTTCTTCTTCACAGTCTGGTTCATTATTTTTATCTGCACAATATTCAACAGTTTTAATTGTGCAGAACTCCATCTTGTTTTTTCTCTGCTCATTCTTGCTCTCTCTTTCTCTCCCTCTGCCTCCTCACTCCTTCCCTCTTTCTTTCCATATTAGGTCATTTTCTTATGGACTTACATATTCTTACAGTTGATGACTCACAAACTAGTAACATTTCATGATCTCTGCACTTAAACATGCAATTGTATTTGGATGTCTCCACTTTGATGTCTAACGAAATGATGTCAGCATTTACATGGCTAAAGAGCTTCTTTCCTCCCAAATGTAGTCTCAAAATTCCATTCTGAACCATGTCCTCAAATAGAAGCATTATCCACCTACCCAGCTTTCCAGTGTTTCATATAAGACTTTTTTCCCCTTGTTTCCCTCACTTTTTCTATCATTTCCCCATTCCCTGTGTCCAATCCATGAAAAATGCATATCAACTCTCTCACCAAAATTTGATTTCTAAAATATACCCTCTTCGTTATATATCTACCATTTTAGTTCCGTTACCATCATTTCTCATGTGGATAAATCAACTTCATCTTCACAATCTTCTTGCCTCTATGTTGCTTCTCTCCAATTAATTCTCTGAATAATGGCAGAAGTTACTATCAATATAAATTGGAATATATCTGACCCTTTTTAATGTAACTCCCTTCAGTGGCTTCTCAATGCAATCAGAAAAAAAATTCCAAGTCATTTCCATGACCTACAAATTACTGAATAATTTGTTCCCATCCAAGCATTTTCTTTCTCTTTTGTGCCAGTTCATTACTGCACATCTTCAAGATATTAATAGTTAATTTACCCTGTACTTTCTTTTCCAGAATGTTTGCATAGCAGACAGCTTTGGGTAGCAAACACAGAGGTGCCTCCTTCCTTGGAGTAAATCTGCATGATATTCTACAGTAATACAGATAATGTTCCCTGCAGAGGGTGGGGATGGATGTGTTTGCCAGCAGTCTTTATATGATGTGGAAGTTTCTAATATCAATATTCCTTTTCTGTAGTGCACCCCACTCAGTGTACATGTAACATCTGACCCTCATCACACTGCTCCGTGGAACTGACACTATGTTATTCTGGCTCCTGATATTGCTGTGAGTAATAAAACTGACTTTTGTCTCTGACCCAGGAATCTTATGTCTTTTATCGGTACTTACACAACTCTGGTAGACTAACTTGTTAGCTTGCAAATAATCTAAAATCTCAGATGCTTTCACACTTCCTGACTTGATAACTTTCAGTTTCCCAAACAGTAATCTTCTTTCCTATGTCAATTTCTGTACATAGTTTTCTTCCAGCTACAATGTTATTTGTCCCTCTGTATGACATGTTTAACTTATATTTAAGTCTCAGTTTCATGATAACAACACCGATAGCTCATCTCTAACAACCCTACCTAAAATGTTATTCTTGTATTCCCTCTACTTCAACCTATGTTCACATACTATAATTTGATTTTGTTTTCCTGTTTTTGCTCTTTCTGTATTAGCAATTAGCATGAGAACCAAAAAATATCAGAAAGCCACTTTAGCTTCTTCAACACCTCATCCCTAAAGATTGCCTTGAAATTCACAAGGCAACTCAATCCTGTGTAGGATGACATAAATTACTGTAAATGCTCAATACACGTTTTATCAATTTTACGTCAATTCCAGTTGAATTCAAATTATATGGCACTCATGAAGTTAATAAAAAATATCTATTGTGTAGGATTGTTGAATCACAGACCTGTACCTCTGAAGCAAATAATACATTATATGTTAAAAAAAAAAAAAAAGAAGAAGATGGTAGGAAGAGAAAAATGAAGGGGGGAGGGGAATAGGAAGGGGAGATGAACCATGAGAGACTATGGACTCTGAGAAACAAACAGGGTTCTAGAGGGAAGAGGGGTGGGAGGAGGGGTTAGCATGGTGATGGGTATTAAAGAGGGCATGTATTGAATAGAGCACTGGGTGTTATGCACAAACAATGAATCATGGAACACTACATCAAAAACTAATGATGCAATGTATAGTTATTAACATAACATAATAAAATAAAATTTAAAAATATCTAAAGAAATATTGTAAAATATGTCATCTGGTTGGATTTTATCCAATATATGCAATAGTTGGCATATCTCTAAAATGTTAGTGATAAACTTATTTCCTTCAGCAATTAAAGATAGAACAGTCTAGTAAAGATGAAACACATTGTTTATGCAACTATTTTTGGAGTGGTTTGAAAAACATTGTGTGAGCATGTATATAGTTACTTAATACATGGATACTAACACGCAGATATTGTCAGGACAATTGAATCAAACAGACTCTTAGTAATAAAATAAAACTCATTGATAGCTGATATGTGTGCTTTAAAATAAATATTAATATGGTAACTGAAGAACTTATTTTCATTTGAATCTTTCCTATTTAAGAGTGTAAAACAAATACTATTATTAGCTCTGTTCAAGAAAAGGCAGAAGAAATCCAGCAAAAAATCCTCAGTTGAATACTTACTCACCTGTCTATTTTCAGAGTGAAAATTGTGAGTTTATGCTGTCAGTTATGGGCTCAGATCTGCAGTAGAACTAAAGGTGGAAACTTTGTCCTCGTGTTGTTTACTTAATCATTCTTTACCATGAAATAATTTAATTTCTTCTCAGGTAAATAAACCCTAGAGAACATTTAGATATTAATCTAGAGAAAGTTTTATTTTATGTATTTTTTTAAAAGATTTTATTTATTTATTTGACAGAGAGAGAGATAGCGAGGGAGGGAATACAAGCAGGGGGAATGGGAAAGGGAGAAGCAGGCTTCCCGCTGAGCAGGGAGCCCAATGTGGGGCTCGATCCCAGGACCCTGGGATCATGACCTCAGCCGAAGGCAGACGCTTAACAACTGAGCCACCCAGGCGCCCCTATTTTATGTATTTTTTATAGTCATCTAAAAGCAGTTACCTTAATTATTGAAACTTTTCTTTTTAAAGTAATCTCTACACCCACTGTGGGGCTTGAGCTTAGAATCCAGAAATCAAGAGTTGCCTGCTCTACCGCCTTAGCCAACCAGGCACCCCTGAAACATTGATTTATTAATATCTGGCATTTTAAGACCTCTTAATTTCTTTGGATGACAACTTTTTGTTTGTTTGCTTAAGACTCCTTTCCCTAACCAAAATGAATTTTATATTTAAATAATTCATCATAACATTATTTATAATATAAAATATAAATGTGTTTATTGTGTCATTGCAAGCACAGATATATAATGGATTCCTAATAATTAAGATAATAACTCCTATATTATTATAAGAGTAAGTTTGTAGAAAACTTAGAAGAGTTTCTGATTTCCAAAGAGATTAAAATTTATTTTAAAAAAGTATTTTTCTAGTAGTATCTTTTTTAAACTATCAAAAATGTAACTAGTTTTCCTTCCACTTTTTCAGTATACATGAAAGCTCATTTTTAAAAGCTCCTATTTGGGGCGCCTGGGTGGCTCAGTCGTTAAGCGTCTGCCTTCGGCTCAGGTCATGATCCCAGGGTCCTGGGATCGAGTCCCACATCGGGCTCCCTGCTCGGCAGGAAGCCTGCTTCTCGCTCTCCCACTCCCCCTGCTTGTGTTCCTGCTCTCGCTATCTCTCTCTCTGTCAAATAAATAAATAAAATCTTTTAAAAAATAAAAGCTCCTATTTGATGTTACATCATCCTAAGAAAAAATCAAAACCATCATTTAACAAAATTCTCTTAAAGTTTCCAGGGGATAAATACCTTTATGTGAGATTTGTGATGTTTTAATATCATGCTCTTCTTGTTAAAATAGTACATTTAGTTCTACACAGAGGACATAGAAAAGGCACATCTTAATAAGCGAAATTAAGATATCCTGATTTTCTGTCCTGCCAACTTATCACTGTTAATTTAGTTTTAATACATGTGGCATATATTCAAACTATTAGTCATAGTTAATATTTATATAGGGCTAACAGTGTGTCAGGCATTAAGGACCTTCTCATTTATATTTAACAAAATCCCTACATATGGGAACTCTAAGGATCTCTACTGAACACATCTGGAAATCAAGACTTATAAAAGATGCACATAAAATATCCATGGCCACAGGTATCTGGGCTTGATTATCACAGGTGACCTAATTATGTAGATACTGCCAAATAAAGAGGAAAGGATTAGCAATATCAGGCACCACAAGAAAGTATAGTTAGTAAACCCTTCAAAGTAAATATCTATCCCTCCTGTTTTAGAGAAGTAGAGAAGTTCTAACCCTACTGTTAAAGAGATGTAAGTTCAAAATGACCTATTAGCAGCCCATCTCACACTACCCAAGAATCTGCCTTTCCTAGTTTCTGCATAGCTGTTAAACACAGCCATGCCCTTAGCTAAATTACAGTTGTCAGACTAGTTCATTTGCATTTAAGGCAGGAGTTTTCTTTAAACCTCAATTCAGAAGCCAATTATTTATTCCTCCTTTAAGTCTATCCAAGGATACAATTCGTTGGTTTTAATCACTGCACTCCTGTATTATTCCCTGTATCAAAGACTAATATCCTTGTTATTATAAGTGTTACCTGAACAGATTTTCATCATGTGCCTCAGTATGTAAAACCATAACTTTGACTTTAATGCTGGTGTCCCTTATGAGGTCTAGTAAGTGACCTATTTTATTAAGCATCTAAGATCATAACACAACCTAGTTTTTGTGATTTCCTTTATCCTGAGAGCAGAGACTTTCCTTAATCAGTCAACTACACTTTGTCATATTACCCTGTTGCTATCTTCCCATTCCAACAAAGCCCTAGAAGATGAGTAAATGTCAGTTCCTTCCCAAATCTGCTGTATCATTCTAGCATCCTGTAAGTAAATTACACAGTTGTCTGGCAAAATTGAAAAAGTCAACCCCCACCCACTAAATATATTTTTAGTTTTAAAAATTTTGAGTTGTATTTTCCAGAAATGATGATGGGTCCCTAAAGTCCACGTAAAATCTTTCCTGTTTCAGTTTAAATCCTAGGCAGGCAGTTTTTAATGACTGACTATGATAATATCAATAGACTTGATAGATTTGAGTTTATTACAGTATATTTGAATAATATAAGGGAGTGCTCCTCAGTTGATTATTGCTTGTATAAATAAGCAGTTATAGTCAAGAAAGTGAAAGAAAACTGGCCCTTGTGGAGCTACTGGGAATCACTCCTGTGTTAACAGGCTGGAGATTGAAAAGAGAGATCAGGACAGATAAATCGCTGACAGAAACTCTGATAGAATCAGAGACAATCATTAGCAGCGGCTGACCAACTAGGGAACACTGAAGATCAGGGTGAGGGATAAGTGTTTGGATCTAGGATCATGGCAAAACAACAACAACAAAATGAAAAACCAGAATAAACCTGGAAACTATTCTGGCCTCTAGGAAACTACCTAGGGTCACACACATATATATGTAAGGAAGGGAAGTGTCTTTATCTTGAACAGGTTTGACAGTTATCCCAGGTCTCCTCAGCTCATATGCTTGTGCCTTGAAACGTCAAACAACTCAACTAGATTTAAAGAGAATAATAAAAGAAGAGGGAGCAGAGATGGAGGGAGAGAAGTAGCATCAATATTGGAAGAATATTGGGATAAGATTTCTTGTCATAAAAACTATTCTGTTCAGAAACAAAATAATGGACTTAATCAATGCCTGAACTGTATAGATTACTGGTCATTAGGAGAACTGGTAAGTCATTAAAGACTATGATAGGGGTTTACTTGATCACATTCAGCCAATCACAAATAAAAAACAACTAATCTAAATTATGAACAAATGAGCAGGTTCCTATTAGTCTACAGTTCCTTGTGTGTATGTGTGTATGTAAAATATATGTATATATGCATACTTATATAATACTGTTTCTTTATGATCAAATTCCAATGGTGGACATTCTGTTTTCATTGATATTATTTCATATTGATGCTATTGACAATGACAGCAATGTTAATGATATAATGTATATGGAACAGCTTTAAAAAGAAAGGAATCTTGGGCGCCTGGGTGGCTCAGTTGGTTAAGCGACTGCCTTCGGCTCAGGTCATGATCCTGGAGTCCCGGGATCGAGTCCCGCATCAGGCTCCCTGCTCGGCGGGGAGTCTGCTTCTCCCTCTGACCCTCCCCCCTCTCGTGTGCTCTCTCTCTCTCTCTCTCTCACTCTCTCAAATAAATGAATAAATAAAATCTTAAAAAAAAAAAAGAAAGGAATCTTATATTAGACAAAGCTGACTAATGACTTTTCATTACTACCAACAATTACACATTCAAAGAGTCAAACTGTATGTCATTTTTTTCTTTTTACCCTCATAGACATTTCAGTACTTGAATTACCAGAATGTAAATTATGCATCTACTCATAAGTACACTGCGTTATTAAATTTACAAGATCTGCACCTAAAGTTCACTTGACAAAAGTACGTGAAAGTTCTTTAGTCCTATTCTGTGTACTGGAAAGGGAGAGACATTTCAAACAAAGTGAATGTTCTTTTGACAATCACACAGTGAGAGTAGACTGTTTACTTGTGATGTTATATCTTATTTCTGAGGTCTAGCCAGAACTCTTCAGAGCAGCAAGACATTAGAAAGGTAGGGTAGCTTCTAGCTATGCCTGTTTACTTAAACTCTAAAAAAAAAAAAAAAAAATGGAAATGTTAGCACTGAACAATGATCAGAATTGTATTAAGACTGTGTTGCTTGAAACCAAACTATGTCCTTTCAATATGAAATATATTTACGATCTTAAATTCTTTCCAGTCAAAATAAAAAAATAACAGCTCTTTAAAAGCAAGTATTTTGGCATTGTTAGTGTTAGCTTACCCTAAGGCAAGAAAACCATATAGAGTCCATGTAAATTTGGACTAAATCATTAAAACTATTTCAATATTACCAAAGTCTAATTGTGAAAACTAATTATGATGATAATAGTAAGCTATTTATTCAGATGTACTTCAGTCCCTTTCCCAGGACACATGCTTCCATCCAGCAATCTGAAACAGATGTTATGGTCTACATGGATAATATAAACCCTCAATGGATGTTTCTGGGTTTCTTATCCCACTAGGATTCCTGCTAAGCAGTTGTAATTTTCTCTTCTCGTTGATGTTAAGAATGAAATATCAACCATCTTTTCTATCCAATCCCCCCCAAAATGTGATTCAAACTGATTCTCAAGGTAACATGTTCTGAATATTTTAAAGAGAGTAGTGAGGTTTAACTTCAGCCCCACAATGGGACTGTCACTACTATTTTTACCAAACAATCCTTGAGGTTGCTCTTGGTAACAACCCAGCTGCCCTTTGTCACTCCTGCTGGTGATAGTGGTTGGTAAGTTAGCTTGGATTTGCTGTTTACACCAGCCCTGATCCTTGTTGGAAAGCATTTTTATCCAGAGCAGCAGTAGCTCCTAGAGCTAAACGTTCACTATCCCTTCTTGAAAAGTTCCTGAATTAATTATTTGTGTTAGAGATTGCAGAGCACATTTCTCAGCAATTCACTGTAAAGAGAGCACTCACTCAATAGTCTCTAGCTCCATGGCAGCTCTTTCAAGAAATACACACACACACACACACACACAGATATATGCATATGTATTTTTTTCTTTTCAAAATTCCCAAGTATTGCATTAGAAAATAATCCCTTCATTCTCCCTCTACATTTCTTCTAATAGTCCTCACCCATATCCACTTCCTTCCCAATTTCATGTATACCCTCTTCCTATCTCCATTTATAGATAAGAAAGCCATGTCTCAGCTTACTAGTGGAATACCTATTAAGAACCATAATATAGCCTCCATGTTTCTGTTTCCACTCTCTTTCGGATGTTTCTCTCTTCCACTCTCGCCTTTATACTTTATGACACTAACATTACTAGTTTATAGTGCTATTATCAGTTGTTCTTTATTACCACAAAAAATGTTTTAAAAGCAAGTTTGTTTGAATACAAAGGATTAAATGGCAGGCACTATTTACCAACCTATATCCTCTTCCTCCTTATATTCTAGTAGCATTCAAGTTTTATCATTTGACTAAACAGTGTGCTAGACACTGACAAAGAAAAAGAAATAAATAAAAATAAATAGGTCATATGTGCTGTGAAACTTCTTGGAAAACTTTATATCCCTAATTAAATAAGAAAATGATTAATAAGAACAAGAAGAAAAAATAAAGCAAGAAAGAAGAGGAAAAATAAGGAGAAAAACTTTTTCAAACTCTCTGTTTGTCTGTCTGTCTTTAGATGTATTTTTAGGTGAATATTATGTTTCGAGCTGCAGCAGACATTTTATAATCATGAGTGTTAGCCTGAGCAAAAAAGTTGTTCTACAAAGACTAGCAAAAACCCGGGAAGAGCTTGGGCCTTATATGACATCAACGACAACCTAAAATGATCAACCAACCCTGGAACAGCCCCCTTCCAGTATGGTGGGAGAAACTAGCCTGGATAGTAAACTACCTTTACATGTACATTCTCTGCCTTGCAATTAAGGCAGTCTAACTGAAATGAATGCTTATGATCAAGAGATTATAAATAACAGCAAAATACCTCAAGGGAAATAACTTTTCTAAATGGAAGAGTCTGGCCATACATTTCCTAGCAAGATGTTCCAGCAGGTCATTAGTAACTGTAACACCGAGTCCTTATTTGGCCTCTGGATTACAGGCTTATACATACTTGAGGACTTCCTACACTTTAATCTTAACTTCTGTATTATAATGACTGTTTCTTATACTATTCTTTGGGCTTGAAATCAAAGACTTTTTGAAAATTTACAACTGATATAAAGCAACCCTACAAATAGTTATCATATAATTTAAAACTTATTTTTACTGTTTTCATTTCTCAGTTGCTAACAGCTAAATTTAAACTCTTTTCATAAGGATAAGTTCAATCATTTATTCAGTTTTGGCCACAATATTTTTGTTTATACAATATTACACATATAGTAACTACCAATGAAATCTCCATAAAAATTATCTCTCCATTCAGAATTTATGTATCCTTTTAATAACTGTATTCTAAGAATGAAGGAGACAGGAAGAGAAAAGCAAGAAAGAAGAAAGAAATGTAGAGTATGAGGGAGGAAAAAAAGAGGAGGTGAGGGAGAAAGTAGTGACTGCACCTGTTTTTTCTGTTTTATATTTTCTTTTTTTTTTTTTTTAAGATTTTATTTATTTATTTGAGAGAGCGAGAGAGAGCACATGAGAGGGGGGAAGGTCAGAGGGAGAAGCAGACTCCCCGCCAAGCAGGGAGCCCAATGCGGGACTCAATCCCGGGACTCCAGGATCATGACCCGAGTCGAAGGCAGTCGCCTAACCAACTGAGCCACCCAGGCGCCCTCTGTTTTATATTTTCTGTAAAATGAGCATGGGGCTAGATGTAGAATATCTTATTCATAAACACTATTTGCAGTAACTTTAAAAGTGCAAAAATATCCAATTGTTAAGTAAAGTCTTAGAGCAAGATTCTTACCAAATGTAAATAAAAATCTCATAGTTGAAGATATGTTTGCATCACTGGGCAAAGAATATTCAAACACAGACGCATGTAGTTGAATGTGAGTACTGTGTGTATGAGTGAGTGTGCGTGCGTGTATGTGTGTGTGTGTATGGGAATGGTGTTTACACACAGCTCTCAAGAAATGGCTTTTGGGGAGAAGATAGGAAAAAAATTGAGTATTGTTAAGCAGGTACAATGCAGGACAAACATGGGTTAAAGGTTAAAGTAGGATTCATTTGATCTCTTTCATTTCTTTGGAACAAGCTATTTTTGGTTAATTGATTTTCACAGCTCATTGAGTCATGTTCACCTGCTAAATGTCACCTTGTTTTTTGCAGTGATTGTTTGCACTTGAATGGTCTGTATCACCACTTGAAGCATAGTTTGTACCATAGTGTTAATTGTAATCTCTATTTGAGGTGTAAATATTGTAATCTTACTATGTCTGACTTTCTTTGAAATATTAACACATTTTTAATTTTACTGGGTCAGGCCAGCTTTCCTGATAATGATTACTTGTAATCAAATAGAGTATTACATGGTTGCTTGAAATCCAAAATGTACACAAACTTTTAAGAGAAAATTCACTAAAAAGTTTTTAAATGGTTTGCATCATCTAATATTGTGCTTAAAGTAAAATAATTTTCATCATATTTGGTAACTGATGATTGTATGTCTTCAGAAGGTGTGATAGACTATTTTAAAGAACTTAATGAAAATGTATAGAAAACAATGCTGGGTTGAATGGAATGTAGACTTCACAGGTTGAAATAGTACTACCTTTTAGGAAGAAGATGTTCAACATCAGATATAATGTCAGAATAATATAAATATTTTTGATAATTTTCAAATGAGATTGATTGCTATAAAACATATTTGGAACTTATCAATATTTGGCTTTTAAGTGGAATATCTCATTTCTGAATCTTTAATTGAATATTACATTAATCAATGTAAGTGACAAAGATTTATGGGAACAACGCATTGAAGCTGAACTAAAGAATCAAATTGTGGAAAAAAGTTCTTTTATTTGCAGAAATAAAATGTGGATAGGCAGAATTGAAAGATGAAAGAAAATCAGTGCAAAAATAGCTTATGTATCTTCAATCAATGGGTACTGCTAAAGGAATAAAGTATAATATTTCCTCAAAAATTAATAGGTAAGTATATAGCATTTCTGGTACTTAATTACTTTCACATTGGAAATTCTAAGCAATGGAAAGATTATGTGTCAGCATTCAGGAAACTGCAAGTAACTGAGTTATAAATAAATTTATATAAAATACTAACTATATTCCATACACAACATGCATGGGTATACACATGGTGAATGATGTCAACAATGACCATGTTGTCTGTGATTTGGCTATGTGAAGAAAATCTTACTCTCTTGATACACATGAGCACAAGAAATCTTCTAACAGTACATGATTTTGTGAGTCCTTGCTGATCATCTTTACCTGTCCTACGTATACTTGGTCACTCTCCTTTCATTACTTAGTAAGACTCTGAAAGATCTCTATTATAGCTTTATTCACACACACACACACACACACACACACACATTACAATAACAAATTTACATGGTTCTTTATTTTCTGTAAAGTCTATGAAGTGTGGGATCATTTCCTATTCTTTTTCAGACTTTTAACGCTTATATAATGCCTGATAAATTAGGGAGGGACCAGTAAATAAATAAATACAAGAATTAAATATATCTTCCCAGAAAATACTCATCTTCACTTTCAGGACTAAACTGAACAAGATGTCCTTGTCCATACATTTATCCCTTACCTGTAGACCAATGTATTTTAAATCTATATGAAGATAAGCTGCATAAATCAATTGATATCTACTCAGGTATGAACTTTATTTCTCCTCCTAAACTGGTCTTGTTACTCCCCTGCAGAGAACAAACCAATGATCACTTGAGCCTAAGAGGGTATTTGGAGAAATGAAGTGGTATTTTTTTTAGCTGCCATACAGTATCATATTGACCATCACTAAGTGAGCAAGTGTCAGAAACTAACAACCAAATGCATGACAAAGTTAAATGTCATTTAGCATTTCTAGTGACTTGTACTGACATAATAATCATACCATGACTGAGAGACTTGTAGAAATTTAGGTGACTAAATTTGGAGTATTTTCAAAGCCTGATTCATCTATAAAGGTAGATTTGATGTTTTCTTTCCAAGCTGTTGTAAACAAAAAAGGTGACTCTATCTCATTGAACTGTCTTGTATATTCTGCCCTTGGAAAAGCTGTATCTGTCCTTTAACTTTCAGCATAATACAAATATTTACCTCAGTCACTCTGAATTGCTGAAGGTCTTATAAGTTATGATCTGAAAGTACTGGTGAGGGATTTTCCACTATGTCTAAGTGAGGAGGTCAGCAAACCCTTTTTACAAAAATAATCATACAGATGAACAAAATTTACCAAAAAAAGCCCCGAGAAACAACAACAACAACAAAAAATAACCATTTCAGCACTCTGGACATCAACCCAAGGCTTACAAAGAATATGAGAAACACTTATTCTTTTTTCTTTTTTTAAGATTTTATTTATTTATTTGAGAGAGAGAGAGAGAAAATGAGTGGGGTGAGGGGCAGAGGGAGAAGCAGACTCCCTGCAGAGTAGGGAGCCCGACGTGGGGCTTGATCCCAGGACTCTGAGATCATGACCTGAGTGAAGGCAGACGCTTAACGGACTGAACCACCCAGGCGCCCCGAGAGACACTTATTCCTTTTTTTTAATTTTTTAAAAGATTTTATTTATTTATTTCAGAGAGAGAGAATGAGAGAGAGAGAGAGCACAAGAAGGGGGAGGGTCAGAGGGAGAAGCAGACTCTTCCTAAGCAGGGAGCCTGATGCGGGACTTGATTCCAGGACTCCAGGATCATGACCTGAGCCGAAGGCAGTCGCTTAACCAACTGAGCCACCCAGGCACCCCGAGAAACACTTATTCTTGAGAAATAAATTTCTGGTGTTTATAAGCCACTTGGTCTGTGGTACTTTGTAATAGAAGACCGAACCAGACTGAGACACAGGAATACAGATGAGCAAAAATCTTTAGCCTGAATCTACAGGTTGCAATGACCTATTAAGCAGAATTAAATTATCATTCTTGTTTGGATGGAGTTATCACTTCTTTTCAAAATCACAAGCTAGTATCTAATCTTTCTTGACTTCAATTCTCTTTCCTCATCTATACCTAAAGCACAAAAATTCAATATCCAATATGCATTTCTACAACTACTACTCCCTTTGTCTTTGTTATTCGTAGCTTACTTGCCAGGCACCCAATATTTTACAGCAACAACCTCATGGTCTTCTGGCCTCTAGTTATTTGTCCATTCAATACACTGTCCAGTCTATTGCTGGAGTGATCTTTGTAACATGCTAATCTACTTACACACTTCACAAGTAAAAGCTCCTCTGAGGTTTCCCATTTCAATCACTATACAGTCTAATTTTCTTTTACATGGCTGAAATGCTATCTATCCCTACTTGCATAAAGTTCCACCTCATAACCTATATGCTAGCAAGCTGAAACCACAATGTGTAGTATTCTTGCTTGCTTCAGATATTTATGTATGTTATTTTCTCTGCCTGAAATATCCAATTCCCTATCTCATCCAACATTTTCTCCCCAATCCCAGCTGACTTTACCTGGCTAATTCTAATCATCCTTTAGATTTAGCATAAACATAATTTTCTCTGGGAAGCTCCTTCCTTAAAGTCCTTCAAAATAAAAGCACCTGCTATACATTCCTACTGTCTTATTAACCTGTGGGACAATCAGATTTCCAAACCATTGTACATAGCAAATATTCAATAATTATTTAGTGGATGAATGAGTGAATAGAACTTTGAATATAGTATTAAAATTTTAGTTGAGCAAAGTTTAATGTTAAGCCCTGTGAAACTTGGCATATTGGTTAAAGTATGTGCACATTTCCCAGCTCTAGCCAACCTCCTATGATTAAAACCATAAATTAAAGAAGCAACTTGCTGATACTTTGTCAGCATTCAATCAACTCCCCCCAGTGATTATCTAATTTTCTTCTCAAATAAATTTTCTCCTTCCACACTCCCTCAGGCAATAGACTGAGTAAACAGATGAACCTTGAAGTGAATTCTGTAGGACACTTAACCTCTTTTAATATAAAAAAATAATAATTTCAAAGTTTAGAAATTCACATTCTTCCCTCATTTATATTTATATCTCTGTATCTGTGAATGAAATATCCACCACAATGTAATTGTGTCATTGGTAGATTAAACATTTGTCTTATCTATTAATAATTTACCTTGGTATTATAGATAACTAGCAGTTGGTATTTGGTATATTCTTCATTACTAATAAATATGTTCTGAATGTCAAGGCATCAAGTGACTTTATGGGCCCAGGAATAAATTATTAGCTTAATATGTTCTAATTCTCATAACTAAGGTATTTAAAAGCTCCAGGGTAAATAAATCTGGAAAGGCAGTAAGTTGAATGATAATGAGCTCTTCTATACGTGAAATGATAGATTTTATTATACTTATATAGCAAATAAATCTTAGATATTAATATAAAAAACTATATATGTCATATTAAAATCTTAGAATTACACGCATGTCTATTAGTAGTGACTAAATAGGGTATTGCATAAGGTAGATATTTCAATTTTCAAATTTTTATTTATTTATATTTTTGTTTATTTACATGATGGTATCTGTTTCCTCTAGTAAATAAAATAATGATGCAAGGGCACACTAGAAATTTTATTAAGGTCAGAAGAGAAACAGATTCAATTCTATATTCTATTATATTCTATTATACTTACATATAAGACACATATCTGTGTTTGTGTGTGTGTGTGTATACACTCATCAGTGAGAGTAAGGCAAAAGTAATCTCTTAAATATTAATTTAGGCTTGGAACATATAAGTAAATTGAGGCACATTTTGCTAACTTTTAATGTCGAGTGACAAGTCAATGGGGAAGATGACTGCTGAGTTGAACTGCGTTCCCTTAAAATTCATGTACTGAAATTCTAGACCTTAGCACCTTAGAATATGATCTTATTTTGAAATAGGGTCCCTGTAGATGTAATTGGTTAAGATAAGGTCACACTGGAATAGGGTGGGTCCCTAAATCACTATGACTGGTGTCCTTATACAAAGAATGCCATATTAAAAAAAAAAAAAAAAAAGAGGGAGAGAGACAAACAGAAAGAAGACAATGTGAAGACCCAGTGAGAATATGATTTACAAGTCCAAAATAACACAGATTGCCAGCAAACCTCCAGAAGCTAGGAGAGAGTGATGGAACAGATTTTGCCTTACAGCCCTCAAAAAGAAGGAACCCTGCCAACATCCTCATCTCAGACTTCTAGCCTTCAGAACTGTGAGTCAATAAATGTCTATTGTTTAAGCCAACTAGCCTGTGGTCCATTGTTAACAGCAGCCTGAGCAAATCAATACAATTACCACATACCTATGCTGGTTTATATATATTATAAATGGCTAATGAAAACTTTAGCTAAGTTGGGCTGTAAGTACCTTAGTCTAAGAAGCATTAATGCAAGGATAATCAGGGTATGATTAACTTGACCAACATTCATGTACTGGTGTGAGATGCACATCAATCTTCTGTGAGTGTTAATTGGAATGGTCACCTAAGCTTGCTCTGTATCTTCGAATTATGGGGTTTTTTTTTTTGTTTTTTTGTTTGTTTGTTTGTTTGTTTGCTTTTTAGTATGCTTTGTAATTTTTCTTTTTTTTTTTTAAAGATTTTATTTATTTATTTGACAGAGAGAGACACAGCGAGAGAGGGAATACAAGCAGGGGGAGTGGGAGAGGGAGAAGCAGGCTTCCCGCTGAGCAGGGAGCCCGATGTGGGGCTCGATCCCAGGACTCTGGGATCATGACCTGAGCCGAAGGCAGACGCTTAACGACTGAGCCACCCAGGTGCCCCTGCTTTGTAATTTTTCTTGATGGAAGGACATAATGTGCCAGGCAAAAGAAACTGTTTCAGTAGGCCTTTAGTAATGTGGTGGTGAGATGTGGGGTAGGGGCAGCGGTCTATGGTTTATATTAGGTCTCTGTATTTCGGTGACCCTATGCTTTTGGACTGTGAACTTCACAGTGTTTCTCAATTTTTTCTCTTCCCCTTCGTGGGGACAGGATGGCTAAAGTAGACTGAAGATGGGTACTTCCCTTCTCACTCATGGAAGGCTAGAGTGGACTTGAGTTAGCTATTTCCTTGCACCAGGTCAGCTATGCTATGATAATAACCACACACCCCCACCCGCCACAGCACTGAGGCTTTGGTTAACTAGTTTCTCCTGAAGGCAGGCCTTGATAAGAACAGAATGCTTTGGCATCGGGATTTTTCTGTAATATTTACTGTAAGAACCTGGTCAAGCGCTTGGAATTAAATCTCACAGAACTGTGGGAGCCCATCTATCACTGGATCCCCCTGGAGTTTTAAAGATTTATTTTTTTTTATTTTTTATTTATTCATGAGAGACAGGGAGAGAGAGAGAGAGAGAGAGGCAGAGGCAGAGGGAGAAGCAGGCTCCCTGCTGAGCAGGGAGCCCGATGTGGGACTCAATCCCAGGATCCTGGGATCATGACCTGAGCCGAAAGCAGACGCTTAACCATCTGAGCCACCCAGGCGCCCCCCCCCCACCGGAGTTTTAAACTCTCACTGGCATCCATGCCAAGCTTTTGGCAATTAGTCAATTAGAGTACAGGTTTTCCCACCAAGGCAGTGGTTCCTCCAGAAATTTATGCTCATCTCCAGTAAGCAGGAATCCCCTGTATTCACATTTTTCTCCTATCACAGTGGTTTGCCCTGTGGCCTCCTCTTATTATTATTTTGTTGTTATTGTTGCTTTTTTTTTTTTTTTTTTTTTTTTTAGAGTAAGCTCTACATCCAGCATGGGACTTAAACTCATGACCCTGAGGTCAAGAGTCGCGTGCTCTACCGACTAAGCCAGCCAGGTGCCCCCTCCCCTTTCTCATAAATCCAAGAATTGTTAACTTTTCATCCTGTTTAGTTGTTTGTTTGTTTTGTTTACTTGCTATTGGGATGGAATGGCAACTTTCAACTCCTTACATGTGGAATCATAAACCAGAAGTCCACTTATTTGGTTTTTAAACACTTCTAAGCTTCTTATGAAATGATAGGCCTGTTTTCTTTTTAAAACTATGGATGGCACAGCAACATCTCACTTTTTAATATTTGGAGTTATAACTCTGATTTTTTTTCAAGTAATCTCTACACCCATCATGGGGCTTGAAACTACAACCCTGAGATCAAGAATCACATGTTCTACTGACTGAGTCAGCTAGGCGCCCATAACTCTGATTTTAGAATATGCTTCAGCTGCATAAAAATAAATTATAAATCTTATTTTAAAAAATTTTGGCTGAAAATCATAAATGTATTAAGGTAGAATTATCATGATTCTATAATTATTTCTAGTTTATTACCTTTTGCCCAATTTTTATACAGTATCCTTAGTTAAACATTTTTCTTCTCTTTAAAAATAACTATTAAATTAAAAATATGTGATCAAATATAATAAAAATTGCAAGTCAAAATACAACCAAGATCAACATGATAGTATGTGGAATTGTGTGTTTCATTAGAATTTGTAAAAAAAAAAAATTGCAATAATGTGGATATTTCTCTATGCTTTTCTTCTTTCTTATTACTTAGAACTAGAATATAAGACTATAGTTACTTAATAAAAGAAATGTGAATAATGAAAATAGATATTGAATAAATATATTAAGACAGGCTTGAAAACAATATATTTATAATCTCATCTATTTACAAATACCTTTGCTTAATACCATCCTACCACAGTTTCTTAAAACTCCATAATCTCTTATAGTTCAGAAAGTGTGAATACTTTTTTTCCTATTAATATTATGGGTTTATGAGCATATAAAATAGTATCTTGTTTTCTTTGATTTAATGATCACAACAACTTTGTGAAGGAGAGAAAGGACATGACTTACCCAATTTCCAAACCTAGAAAAATCGAGGTTGGAACTGAGATTTTCTGATTCCAACTGCATTCTCTGTCTACCACATTTCATCATCATATACAGAAGTGTCCAAGGGGCAGGATCAGAACACAGAAAAAGGACAGGATATCTAGTGGTTCCATCATGGCCATGTGCTGCCAAGTAGTTCTGTGTGGCTTTTAGAGCTCTATGTACCAGTACACACAACTACTCGCAAGAAATAGTGGGGAGATTTTAATTAAAATGCAAATTAAAAAATGATGAAAGGAAAAGACAGCACATTGTAGTTGTGTAACACCATTCACTGCTCTCCAGATCAAATTGCTGTGGCCTTTATTATTTAGTAAAAATGTTTTCAACATTGGTGTATCTTAAAGTAATGTAAAAGTTGGGGCGCCTGGGTGGCTCAGTTGGTTAAGCGACTGCCTTTGGCTCCGGTCATGATCCTGGAGTCCCTGGATCGAGTCCCGCATCGGGCTCCCTGCTTGGCAGGGAGCCTGCTTCTCCCTCTGACCCTACCCCCTCTCATGTGCTCTCTCTCTCTCTCATTCTCTCTGTCCCAAATAAATAAATAAAATCTTTAAAAAAAAAAAGTAATGTAAAAGTTATAATACACTACAGTACAAGTAAACTACTAAATAGATTCAGAGAGATGTTTCTAGTTAGCAGACTCTGATTCCTGAGATGATTAGAGTTATTCCAGGATATCTCTGAAAGTATTAGGGATGCCTGTTATGAATTATCACTTATTGTTGAAGCCTTTCTTGATCCCCCTACACAACGTTAATTTATAATCCCTTTCTATTCTAAACTACAACAGCACTTTGCTGATATCTCTGTTACAACTTGTGGGCTTTTAGTGGGATCATCTTTCTCCTTTTCTCCATTCCTACCTCAATCTACTCCAAGGTAGGTAGAAATAAAACTCTGTATTATGCAAGTACCACGGTTAGTCTTTCAAGTGGTCTCTGGAATGACTCCCCCTACCCTGTTGGCCCCCGACCCCTGCCTAGAACACCAGAGCAATGAGAAGGTTTTCAGGCTGCTCTCCGCTAAGAAGTCGGTTTCTCTCTCCCTCCCTCTCTCACTCATTACCCACCTCCCTCCCCCACTTGCTGTTGTGTCTCTCTAACTTGTAGGACACCCGCCCCCCTTCCATGAGACATAAAAAGCATAAATGGCTGGGGCTGGGGCTCCATCCTTCTGTCCTAATGGTGCAGGGCAGCAACTGACGATCAGCACTGTGCAAGGCAAAAGGCAAAGCCTCCTGGCTCTCTTGTGGGTTTACATTTTCTTTCTGTGTGGTGTGTTCTTCCAGGGCAGATTTTCTTTTCTCACTATTATTATGCTGAAATATAAAGGACTGAAGTCCAATTGTATGTTTACAAAAATAAGCAAAAAGATACCATCTGACCTGCTTTGTTTCTTGAACCCAATGTGGTCACTATCCACACAGAGAGACATAGTCTATATGTTCCAACGTCAAAGTCTTATCTTGAGATTTTAGTTTAAAAAGATTGTTAGGGGTGCCTGGGTGGCTCAGTCGGTTAAACAGTTAAGCATCTGCCTTTGGCTCAGATCATGATCTCAGGAAGGGTCCTGGGATGAGCCCCATGTCAGACTCCGTGCTCAGTGGGGAGTCTGCTTTTCCCTCTGCCCCACCCCTGCTCGTGCTCTCTCTCTCTCTCTCTCAAATAAATAAATAAAATCTT
The DNA here is from genome assembly GCF_011800145.1 of Mirounga leonina. Lineage (NCBI taxonomy): Eukaryota > Metazoa > Chordata > Mammalia > Carnivora > Phocidae > Mirounga > Mirounga leonina. The sequence continues at coordinate 60,398,561 of NW_023270451.1, read as the reverse complement.
AAAGAAACAATGTTAGTCAAAAAGGTCAAGTGGAAACTTTATTTTCTTGACCTTGTCATTTATATATATATGATAAAATATATAAAATTACACACATAAACATTTATAGAATAAGTGGCCTATGAAGGCTAGAATTTAAGGATTTAGAAATCTGTGCTTTAGGCTTTATTTTTTCACACTCCAAACACTGTACTTGTGAGTCATATTATGATTATTTGCTCACATGTTCACCTTTCCTGTAAGATATGGACCATATATTATCTGTGCTTTTCTCAGGTACGGGCCTGTGTGACAGAGAGTTGATTGTTGTTGAATGAAAATTCTAGAGCCTGACTGAACTAAGGAGGCTACTGAATGAACAGATCAGTGGGTATGATAGTAACCTGACTCGTTCAATATCAACACGTATGTTATTCTCTGTAGGGGCTGAGGAAACTCTGAAAGCAGTTACAAAGTCACTGTAATTGTGTACATCTGCCACATTTTAGAGATTACTGATAAATAAAGATCAAGTTAGTGTCTGTATTTCCCCAGGGAAAATAGAGAAGTGAATCTCCAAGACAAACTGCTGCCTACAGATACTAGATGAGTTCTAATCTGCAACGAGAAGAAAGAGAGTAAGAAATTTAATCTCATACCCTGTTTCCAAGCTAAATCGTCTTACCCTTATAGACATATTCCTCATACCATGCACAGAGGGAGAAGGGAGCAAGTAATTTCCAGCACTGCTTCCCTCTCCCTAGCAGTCTCAGTATCAGTGACACCAGCTTGCACACCCTCACTGCTGAGGGAAAGTATTAACCTCATTGTCCCAGAACACAGCAGAGGCCTTACAAATGTCCTTCCTCACTTTGGTACTTGAGGCTATGTTCAGAACAGCTTTGCAAGGAGAGTGTTCAGACTGCAGGACATGTCACCAGAATGATGTAAGCCTTCATGAAGTGGCGGTCGTGATGATTTTTCTAAAAGGATCACTGCCTATGAATTTGGAAGTGCATCATCTTGTCAGGAAAGGTCTAATGTGCTTTTTGATTTGTGAAATTTTGATGTCACATTTGGCATAGTGGGTTGGATAGTAAAAAAAAAAAAAAGTTACAATTCTCTCTACTCATTTCATTTTCATTCACATTTGGGTGTGTGAAATCATTCTAAGTGATATTGAGACTTTTATCCCAAAGTATTATAAAATCAGGCAATCCTTTTTAAATACTAAAAGTATGCTGACAACCTTACATATTTCATTGTTTAATTATCATGCCAAAAGTTGCTGATTTAAATATTAATACATAGCTTACATCATTTTTAAAGAATACATTTAAAATGTTTTAGAATTATAAAAAGTCTTGGTATCAATTTATAATCCTTAAAATCAGCTGGGAGTTGCTATTCAGAGTGCATTTTTTGGGGAGGTATTGAATGTAAAGGGGCTAATGTTAGTGAACCAAATCCATCCTTTATAATCCAGGAAAACAAGGGGCAGGAACGATGGAATTTCGTCACAGTTTTGCAGAGCAAGTGTCTCATTCTCAGACCCCAGCCCCCTGGCTCCAGTAAAGGTGGTGAAGGTGACATGATTCCTCTTCTTAATGTCCCTAAATACCCCATCTTACCCTGCACTGTTTTTACTCTGCTTGCTTGTTCATTTCTTTACTAATGGTCTTTGGAAAACTGAAAGTTTGATATTCACTATTTCATTATTGCCTAGACCTGAGACAGATCTCTACATCCATAAACTCTTCTCATTTATTTTTCTTCTGCTAACATCTTGAGCAAGACAGAGTAGAAAGAGAGGAAGCAGTCACCCTGATAAGCACTGGACAGGGGGCATTAGAAAACTACTATCTGAATGGTCACCTCATACAAAAAACACACTTTACATAAACTTGACAAATCAAACTCATGAGATTCATAAAGTATGATGCAAAAAACTCAGTCCTCATTTCTTCTTTCTACTTTTATATATGAGTGAAGGACTTCCCATGTAATAATTAATTGACTAAGATTGTGTCAAAATGTGTGAAAATAAAACACAGTCTTTTACCAAAGAGAATATGAAAGTATATTACAAAGTTATTTTTCTCAAGGTCAAGCTGGATATACCATTTGGAATATTTTCCAACCAAACTTTAATGAATCAGAATAGACACTGTATCTGCTCTCATTTTTTTTTTTTTAAGGTATAGTAACAGGTGTTCCAGGAATTGATATTTTGTCATTTTGTTATTCAATATTAGATAGTATGTTCAAGCTCTGCTCTAGAAAAAATAAATTTAGAGGGGGCAAAGGAATATTAAGGATGAATCTAATTTAGAATGGCTTTATCTAGCAGTTTAATTATATTGGGATATGGATAAAATTTTTAAAATTGTGAAATATAATGATTTCTCTGACTTTTAAAAAGTTTTTCCTTTAATGATAATGACCATTTATATTTATGGTTTTTTTGCATGGCATTTTATTTCAGAGATATATTTATTTGTATTTTTAAAAATTTCTTTCTGTGAGGCATCATAGAGCAAATATATAAACTTGGTATAAATAGTTCTAGGTTAGCTAAAAACAAAGGCAAGTCTTTGCCAACTCAGAAAAAAACAGTCATTGCCAACTGTAGGAAAAAAAGACAGTTGACTGCTACAATATTCATTTAGTGCAAGTCATAATTTGCATGCATATACATGACTTTGATGTTATAATATTCAATAAAGAAATTTTAGCCTTCTAGCTATAATAGAATCATTAAGCAATGAGGGGTAATATCAATCTTTTTGATTGTCTTTAAAATGATTATTGAGTTGGCCAGGTGGAGATTTTTGCAATAATTGAGTTGGGATATCTCCCACCTGATGGGTTGTTTTCCCTTTGACTGATTTTGCTACAAAATGTTATTTCCTAGCCTCGCCCTTCTGACCTGTGAAAGCCATTGAGTTGGCTCATGTTTCTAAACACTGATTCGTTTAGATATTGCTCTGTTGAATATAACATAACGAGCTCCAGTTTGAGAGAATGAGTGAGTTTGAGTGACTGAGTTTGTGGCCATATAACTGTAATCTTAGAGCTTAGCAAAGACCTCCAGGTAGCTTCAGCTAGCCCCATTTCTGGTGCCAAATCATCAGTAGTTTAATTATTTCAAAGAAAGTTCTTTTCAACATAATTGTATTGTATTTGAATTATAACTGCTCACCCTAATTGTCTACTTTGTACTTTTATTTACTGACATGCTCTTCTGTAATGGCATTTATCAACAAATTTCTCTCACCTTTTTTTGGTCACTCATTCAGATTTTCAGGCTATTTATAGAAGATATCTCATTAGCTACTGCACTTAAGATTAATGTGGAGGCAAATTTTGAAATTATTTCAGATATTTTTTCCAATCTGGGTCTTCCAAAAAAGATACAACAAATGACCTGCACGGCTCCTTAGCAAGATCTAGAGAGCTCCAAATGAACTAAAACTACAGTGAGTTCTGAAGTTGTTTTTATAAAGTAAACATGGTTTCTACAGATGAATCAAATCAATAACTTGTGAACACCATAAACTGTGTACACCATAATTTTTTTAAAGATTTTATTATAAAAATTGTACTTTTAATAAATTTAGGCCTATTTTAAAAGCTTATTTAAATACTGCTAATCTTATAAATTCTTAAATTTGTTTTATGTTTTAGCATAAATGCAAATGTCTTAAGGCTCTTAGTCTTTATATTCAGGAAGGTGATTGGATTTTAATGTCTAACATACAATTATACATGCATAAACATAGCAACATATTTTGATTAAAATTCTGAAAAGTTAAAAAGTGTGGAGAACACAGACAGTGGGAGGAAATACTGAGTAACTTTAGTAAGATATAAAATATATATTAAGAAGAGACTGGGAATAACAAGCTACATAACTGAGCATTTTGGTGAGAAGCATCATGAGGACTCTGGCTCTGTGGAAGTGCAATTAGATACGAGGAGTCTAGGCTGAAATCAGGCACCTTACTAGGGAAGGGAATCACCATGGAGCCTGGCTGAGAGGAATGAAGAGAAGTGTGATTGTAGAGACTGGACAGGTGCAGTGTGACATTTCCAGATCTGCAGAACGGTCCTCTCACCCACCATATTTGCATAGGCTTCATCTGCACTTTCAGAAGCAATCATTGATCATTCATTTGCATGAATGATGTTCCCTTCCCGCTAGACACTCTACTCCAAGAAAAGAAAAAGTGTACACATATGTTTATGACAAATTATCTTAATCCATAATCAGTTCCAAACGTTCTTGAAATAAAATCACAATGGAAGAAGAAAAAGAAAAAAAATTATAATGTGTGTCTTTTAACTATTACGGGATTAGCATAATTCTTTCACTTCTTGTCCAGTTCATGTGCTGGATGTGATAGATTGAGCTTTAATTCAAGATTTACATTATAATTCTATTTTCTAAAGTTACTCTCTTGAAAGTAAATGGATTTCACCAACCCTAAGTGTCCTAATATGGATAACAGAAATAGTAAAATTTACTTTATAGTATATTGTGAAAATCAAATGTGATTTTTTTTTTGAAAAAAAAACACAATTTTGCAAAACATCGACTCATTTTAAACTTCTACTTTCCATTTTTTCTGATTAATTTATGTTTTCAGGGTTGATATCTGACTGGAATACAGCAATATGGTGTGTGTGCGGTATATTTGTGCGTGGCACCATGGTTATGTAGAGCCTTTGATAAGATTGTTCCTGTACCATTGTTGTTAAATATTTTGAACATCACTCTTCTATACTTATTTGATTCATTCATAGGAAGTGAAAAGTTACCCATATAAGACTTATATATGGAGAATAAGGGTGAAGAGGGACAAGTTGAGGAAAATAGAAGATACTGATTTTTTTTTTGAGTAGGGATATATATATATATATAAGCTCAAAAAATCATCAAATAGTTTATGTTGATGACAGACATATGAACAAGATTGTCTACAAAGTCTTTTTTAAGACAAAATTTTGCAAACTACTGTCTCAACATTGACTGTTCTACAGGCATTAAATTTAAGGCTGAGATAGCATTCTAGGTAATAAGAAAGAGAAACATGAATGAGACATTTCATGCTATTTCATATCATTAATAACTTTAAGGTCAAGGAAAAAGATGTGTTTTATACATTTAAAAATGTAACTTCAATCATTATTAAATTATAAATATCATCGATGAGACAGTATCAGGAATGCACACACATCCAATATTCATTATGGGCACAGAAATATCGCTTGTTTAAGAACGTAGCCTTGGGGCGCCTGGGTGGCTCAGTCATTAAGCGTCTGCCTTCAGCTCAGGTCATGATCCCAGGGTCCTGGGATCGAGCCCCGCATCGGGCTCCCTGCTCCGCAGGAAGCCTGCTTCTCCGTCTCCCACTCCCCCTGCTTGTGTTCCCTCTCTCGCTGTGTCTCTCTCTGTCAAATAAATAAATAAAATCTTAAAAAAAAAAAAAAGAACGTAGCCTTGGATATCTCTATGCACATACTCCTTGACCTTTCTATATCACACACATACACACACATGGGTACACATATAAAGAGCTCTGATAAAATACATAAAATGTATTGGTAGTTGGGGGCGGAGCAAGATGGTGGAGGAGTAGGAGACCTGGATTTCCTCTCCTCTCAGAAATTCAGCTGGATAGGGATCAAACCATTCTGAACACCTACAAACCCAACAGGAGATAGAAGAAAGGAATAGCAACAACTCTCTGAACAGAAAAGCGACCACTTTGTGGAAGGTAGGACGTGCGGAGAAGTGAATCCCAGGCGATATTCGGGAGGATAGACGGCGGGGGAGGGGCCTCCGTCGGCCGCTTCTGGCAAGTGATAGAACCACGGAGCACAAAATCGAACTTTTAAAAGTCTGCTCCGCCGAGGGACGTCACTCTGGTGGCTAAGCGGGGGGTGGAACCCTCCGGGACAGTGTGGTCTCAGGACCCTCGGGGTCACAGAAAGACCGGGGGTGCCTGAGTGTGGCAGAGCTCCCAGGTAACGGAGCAGGGAAGCCGGCTGCAGAGGCGGAGCCCAGGCGCGGGCTCTCAGCTCGGGGTGGCCATAAACCGGGATCCGCGGCACAGTCGGGCCACTGCTCCTCCAGCAGGGACCCAACAAGCGGCAGATCCGGGGAGACTCACCTTCCTCCCCCGGGAGGAGCCGCGTGGGAGCGCACCGCAGGGATCTGCTGGGTTTGGAGACTCCACCCTGGGTCGGGTGCCAGAGATAGAAACGCGCGGTCACAGGCCGGGTGAGCACGGAGTGCGGCCGGAGGCCGGGGAGACGGGAGTGACTGACGGCTTTTCTCTGGGGGCTCACTGAGGAGCGGGGCCCCGAGTTCTCGGCTCCTCCGGGGCGGAGATTGGGAGGCCGCCATTTTCACTCTCCGCCTCCAAAGCTGTACAGAAAGCTCGCAGGGAACAAAAGCCCCGGAGAGCAAACCCGAGCAGATGACTTAGCCGGGAGGGGGCAAGGGCGGGGCAATTCCGCCTCCGGCAGAGACATTTGGAAACCACGGCAACAGGCCCCTCCCCAGAAGATCAGTGAGAACAGCCAGCCAAGACCAAGTTTACCGATCAATGAGAACGGCAGAACTCCAGCGCTAGGGGAATACTGCACATAGAATTCATGGCTTTTTTACCATGGTTCTTTAGTCTTTCAAAGTTAACTTTTTTTTTTAACTGTCTTTTTTTTAAATTTTTTTTAATTTTTCTTTTTCCCTTTTTCAACCAACATCTTATCAATCCCTTTTTTAAAAAACATTTTTATTTTTCATTTTTAGAATCAGAGTCTATCCCTTCATAGTAGTTACCCGTATTTTTGGCATATATATATAAGTTGTTCTCTCTTTAAAATTTTGAGATAGTTTCTTCTAACAGATCAAAATATACCCTAAATCTCTAGTATATGGTTTTTTCTACTACCCTGCCTGATCATATTCTCTCCCTTTTTTTTTTCTTTTTTCTTTTTTTAAATCCTCTTCTTTCGTTTTTCAAACAACTTATCAATTCCTTTTATAAAATTTTTTATAATTTCCATCTTTACAGTCATATTCCATCCCTTCATCATATTAACCCTTATTTTTGTACATATATAAGTTTTTCTTTCTTTAAAATTTTGGGAGGCACTTTCTTCTAACAGACCAAAATACACCCCAAATCTAGTGGGTGGCACTGATCTATATACCAGCCTGATCATATTTGATCACATTCTGTTTTTTGTTGTTGTTGTTGTTGTTGTTGTTTTGTTTGTTTTTGTTTGTTTTTATCTTTATCTTTTTCTTTTTTCTCTCTTTCCGTTATTTTCCTACTGCTTCAGGTCTTTTCTGATTTGTTTAGAGTATATTTTCTGGGAACGTTGTTACTCTGCTAGCATTTTGTTCTCTCATTAATCTATTCTCCTCTGCACAAAATGACGAGATGGAAAAAATCACCCCAACAAAAAGAACAAGAGGAAGTACCAACTGCCAGGGACCTACTCAATACGGACATTAGTACGATGTCAGATCTAGAGTTCAGAATCATCACTTTAAAGATACTAGCTGCGCTTGAAAAAAATATGGAAGTTATTAGAGAAACCCTTTCTGGAGAAGTAAAAGAACTAAAATCTAACCAAGTAGAAATCAAAAAGGCTATTAATGAGGTGCAATAAAAAATGGGGGCGCTAACTGCTAGGATAAACGAGGCAGAAGAGAGAATCAGTAATATAGGAGACCAAATGATGGAAAATAAAGAAGCTGAGAAAAAGAGAGATAAACAACTACTGGATCACGAGGGCAGAATTCGAGAGATAAGCGATACCATAAGACGAAACAACATTAGAATAATTGGGATCCCAGAAGAAGAAGAAAGAGAGAGAGAGGCAGAAGGTATAATGGAGCAAATTATAGTAGAGAACTTCCCTAATTTGGGGAAGGAAACAGGCATCAAAATCCAGGAGGCACAGAGAACCCCTCTCAAAATCAATAAAAATAGGTCAACACCCCGACATCTAGTAGTAAAACTTACAAGTCTCAGAGACAAAGAGAAAATCCTGAAAGCAGCTCGGGAGAAGAGATCTGTAACCTACAATGGTAGAAACATTAGATTGGCAACAGACCTATCCACAGAGACCTGGCAGGCCAGAAAGGACTGGCAGGATATATTCAGAGCACTAAATGAGAAAAATATGCAGCCAAGAATACTCTATCCAGCTAGGCTGTCATTGAAAATTGAAGGACATAAAAAGCTTCCAGGACAAACAAAAACTAAAGGAATTTGCAAATACAAAACCAACCCTATAAGAAATCTTGAAAGGGGTCCTCTAAGCAAAGAGAGAGCCTAAAAGCAACATAGACCAGAAAGGAACACAGACAATATACAGTAACAGTCACCTTACAGGCAATACAATGGCACTAAATTCCTATCTTTCAATAGTTACCCTGAATGTAAGTGGGCTAAATGCCCCAATCAAAAGACACAGCCTATCAGACTGGATTAAAAAACAAGACCCATCGATATGCTGTCTGCAAGAGACTCATTTTAGAACCAAAGACACCCCCAGATTGAAAGTGAGGGGGTGGAAAACCATTTACCATGCTAATGGACACCCCAAGAAAGCTGGGGTGGCAATCCTTATATCAGACAAATTAGATTTTAAACCAAAGACTGTAATAAGAGATTATATCCTACTTAAAGGGTCTATCCAACAAGAAGATCTAACAATTGTAAATATCTATGCCCCTAACATGGGAGCAGCCAATTATATAAGGCAATTAATAACAAAAGCAAAGAAACACATCGACAACAATACAATAATAGTGGGAGACTTTAACACCCCCCTCACTGAAATGGACAGATCATCTAAGCAAAAGATCAACAAGGAAATAAAGACTTTAAATGATACACTGGACCAAATGGACCTCACAGACATATTCAGAACATTCCATCCCAAAGCAATGGAATACACATTCTTCTCTAGTCCCCATGGAACATTCTCCAGAATAGATCACATCCTAGGTCATAAATCAGGTCTCAACCGGTACCAAAAGACTGGGATCATTCCCTGCCTATTTTCAGACCACAATGCTTTGAAACTAGAACTCAATCACAAGAGGAAAGTCAGAAAGAACTCAAATACATGGAGGCTAAAGAGCATCCTACTGAAGAATGAATGGGTCAACCAGGAAATTAAAGAAGAATTAAAAAAATACATGGAAACCAATGAAAATGAAAACACAACTATTCAAAATCTTTGGGATGCAGCAAAGGCAGTCCTAAGAGAAAAGTATATAGCAATACAAGCCTTTCTCAAGAAACAGGAAAGGTCTCAAGTACACAACGTAACCCTACACCTAAAGGAGCTGGAGAAAGAACAGCAAATAAAGCCTAAACCCAGCAGGAGAAGAGAAATAATAAAGATCAGAGCAGAAATCAATGAAATAGAAACTAAAAGAACAGTAGAACAGATCAACGAAACTAGGAGCTGGTTCTTTGAAAGAATTAACAAGATTGATAAACCCCTGGCCAGACTTATCAAAAAGAGAAGAGAAATGACCCAAATCAACAAAATCATGAATGAAAGAGGAGAGATCACAACCAACACCAAAGAAATACAAACAATTATAAGAACATATTATGAGCAACTCTATGCCAGCAAATTAGATAACCTGGAAGAAATGGAGGCATTCCTAGAGATGTATCAACTACCAAAACTGAACCAGGAAGAAATAGAAAACCTGAACAGACCTATAACCACTATAGAAATTGAAGCAGTCATCAAAAATCTCCCAAAAAACAAAAGCCCAGGGCCAGATGGCTTCCCAGGGGAATTCTACCAAACATTTCAAGAAGAATTAATACCTATTCTTCTGAAACTGTTCCAAAAAATAGAAACGGAAGGAAAACTTCCAAACTCATTTTATGAGGCCAGCATTACCTTGATCCCAAAACCAAAGACCCCATCAAAAAGGAGAATTACAGACCAATATCCCTGATGAACATGGATGCAAAAATTCTCACCAAAATACTAGCCAATAGGATCCAACAGCACATTAAAAGGATTATTCACCACGACCAAGTGGGATTTATCCCTGGGCTGCAAGGTTGATTCAACATCCGCAAATCAATCAATGTGATACAATACATTAACAAAAGAAAGAACAAGAATCATATGATTCTCTCAATAGATGCAGAAAAAGCTTTTGACAAAGTACAGCATCCTTTCTTGATCAAAACTCTTCAGAGTATAGGCATAGAGGGTACATACCTCAATATCATAAAAGCCATCTATGAAAAACCTACAGGTAATATCATTCTCAATGGGGAAAAACTGAGAGCTTCCCCCTAAGGTCAGGAATGCGGCAGTGATGTCCACTATCACCACTGCTATTCAACATAGTATTGGAAGTCCTAGCCACAGCAATCAGACAACAAAAAGAAATCAAAGGCATCCATATCAGCAAAGAAGAAGTCAAACTCTCACTCTTTGCAGATGATATGATACTTTATGTGGAAAACCCTAAAGACTCCACCCCAAAACTGCTAGAACTCATACAGGAATTCAGTAAAGTGGCAGGATATACAATCAATGCACAGAAATCAGTGGCATTCCTATACACCAACAACAAGACAGAAGAAAGAGAAATTAAGGAGTCGATCCCATTTACAATTGCACCCCAAACCATAAGATACCTAGGCATAAATCTAACCAAAGAGGCAAAGGATCTGTACTCAGAAAACTATAAAATACTCATGAAAGAAATTGAGGAAGATACAAAGAAATGAAAAAGTGTTCCATGCTCATGGATTGGAAGAACAAATATTGTGAAGATGTCAATGCTACCTAGAGGAATCTACACATTCAATGCAATCCCCATCAAAATACCATCCACTTTTTTCAAAGAAATGGAACAAATCATCCTAAAATTTGTATGGAACCAGAAAAGACCCCGCATAGCCAGAGGAATGTTGAAAAAGAAAAGCAAAGCTGGCGGCATCACAATTCCGGACTTCCAGCTCTATTACAAAGCTGTCATCATCAAGACAGCATGGTACTGGCACAAGAACAGACACATAGATCAATGGAACAGAATAGAGAGCCCAGAAATGGACCCTCAACTCTATGGTCAACTCATCTTCGACAAAGCAGGAAAGAATGTCCAATGGAACAAAGACAGCCTCTTCAACAAATGGTGTTGGGAAAATTGGATAGCCACATGCAGAAGAATGAAACTGGACCATTTCCTTACACCACACACAAAAATAGACTCCAAATGGTTGAAAGACCTCAATGTGAGACAGCAGTCCATCAAAATCCTAAAGGAGAACACAGGCAGCAACCTCTTTGACCTCAGCCGAAGCAACTTCTTCCTAGAAACGTCGCCAAAGGCGAGGGAAGCAAGGGCAAAAATGAACTATTGGGACTTCGTCAAGATAAAAAGCTTTTGCAAAGCAAAGGAAACAGTCAACAAAACCAAAAGACAACCGACAGAATGGGAGAAGATTTTTGCAAATGACATATCAGATAAAGGGCTAGTATCTAAAATCTATAAAGAACTCATCAAACTCAACACCCAAAGAACAAAGAATCCAATCAAGAAATGGGCAGAAGACATGAACAGACATTTTTCCAAAGAAGACATCCAAATGGCCAACAGACACATGAAAAAGTGCTCAGTATCGCTCGGCATCAGGGAAATCCAAATCAAAACCTCAATGAGATACCACCTCACACCAGTCAGAATGGCTAAAATTAACAAGTCAGGAAACGACAGATGTTGGTGGGGATGCGGAGAAAGGGGAACCCTCCTACACTGTTGGTGGGAATGCAAGTTGGTGCAGCCACTCTGGAAAACAGTATGGATGTTCCTCAAAAAGTTGAAAATAGAGCTACCATATGATCCAGGAATTGCACTACTGGGTATTTACCCCAAAGATACAAAAGTAGGGATCCGAAAGGGTACGTGCACCCCGATGTTTATAGCAGCAATGTCCACAATAGCCAAACTGTGGAAAGAGCCAAGATGTCCATCAACAGATGAATGGATAAAGAAGATGTGGTATATATATACAATGGAATATTATGCAGCCATCAAAAGGAATGAGATCTTGCCATTTGCAATGACGTGGATGGAATTGGAGGGTATTATGTTGAGCGAAATAAGTCAAACAGAGAAAGACATGTATCATATGATCTCACTGATATGAGGAATTCTTAATCTCAGGAAACAAACTGAGGGTTGCTGGAGTGGAGG
>NW_023270451.1:60311611-60376314 GCF_011800145.1 Mirounga leonina | reverse complement strand
ATGGAAGTTATTAGAGAAACCCTTTCTGGAGAAGTAAAAGAACTAAAATCTAACCAAGTAGAAATCAAAAAGGCTATTAATGAGGTGCAATCAAAAATGGGGGCGCTAACTGCTAGGATTAACGAGGCAGAAGAGAGAATCAGTAATATAGGAGACCAAATGATGGAAAATAAAGAAGCTGAGAAAAAGAGAGATAAACAACTACTGGATCACGAGGGCAGAATTTGAGAGATAAGCGATACCATAAGACGAAACAACATTAGAATAATTGGGATCCCAGAAGAAGAAGAAAGAGAGAGAGAGGCAGAAGGTATAATGGAGCAAATTATAGTAGAGAACTTCCCTAATTTGGGGAAGGAAACAGGCATCAAAATCCAGGAGGCACAGAGAACCCCTCTCAAAATCAATAAAAATAGGTCAACACCCCGACATCTAGTAGTAAAACTTACAAGTCTCAGAGACAAAGAGAAAATCCTGAAAGCAGCTCGGGAGAAGAGATCTGTAACCTACAATGGTAGAAACATTAGATTGGCAACAGACCTATCCACAGAGACCTGGCAGGCTAGAAAGGACTGGCAGGATATATTCAGAGCACTAAATGAGAAAAATATGCAGCCAAGAATACTCTATCCAGCTAGGCTGTCATTGAAAATTGAAGGACATAAAAAGCTTCCAGGACAAACAAAAACTAAAGGAATTTGCAAATACAAAACCAACCCTATAAGAAATCTTGAAAGGGGTCCTCTAAGCAAAGAGAGAGCCTAAAAGCAACATAGACCAGAAAGGAACACAGACAATATACAGTAACAGTCACCTTACAGGCAATACAATGGCACTAAATTCCTATCTTTCAATAGTTACCCTGAATGTAAATGGGCTAAATGCCCCAATCAAAAGACACAGCCTATCAGACTGGATTAAAAAACAAGACCCATCGATATGCTGTCTGCAAGAGACTCATTTTAGAACCAAAGACACCCCCAGATTGAAAGTGAGGGGGTGGAAAACCATTTACCATGCTAATGGACACCCCAAGAAAGCTGGGGTGGCAATCCTTATATCAGACAAATTAGATTTTAAACCAAAGACTGTAATAAGAGATTATATCCTACTTAAAGGGTCTATCCAACAAGAAGATCTAACAATTGTAAATATCTATGCCCCTAACATGGGAGCAGCCAATTATATAAGGCAATTAATAACAAAAGCAAAGAAACACATCGACAACAATACAATAATAGTGGGAGACTTTAACACCCCCCTCACTGAAATGGACAGATCATCTAAGCAAAAGATCAACAAGGAAATAAAGACTTTAAATGATACACTGGACCAAATGGACCTCACAGACATATTCAGAACATTCCATCCCAAAGCAATGGAATACACATTCTTCTCTAGTCCCCATGGAACATTCTCCAGAATAGATCACATCCTAGGTCATAAATCAGGTCTCAACCGGTACCAAAAGACTGGGATCATTCCCTGCCTATTTTCAGACCACAATGCTTTGAAACTAGAACTCAATCACAAGAGGAAAGTCAGAAAGAACTCAAATACATGGAGGCTAAAGAGCATCCTACTGAAGAATGAATGGGTCAACCAGGAAATTAAAGAAGAATTAAAAAAATACATGGAAACCAATGAAAATGAAAACACAACTATTCAAAATCTTTGGGATGCAGCAAAGGCAGTCCTAAGAGAAAAGTATATAGCAATACAAGCCTTTCTCAAGAAACAGGAAAGGTCTCAAGTACACAACGTAACCCTACACCTAAAGGAGCTGGAGAAAGAACAGCAAATAAAGCCTAAACCCAGCAGGAGAAGAGAAATAATAAAGATCAGAGCAGAAATCAATGAAATAGAAACTAAAAGAACAGTAGAACAGATCAACGAAACTAGGAGCTGGTTCTTTGAAAGAATTAACAAGATTGATAAACCCCTGGCCAGACTTATCAAAAAGAGAAGAGAAATGACCCAAATCAACAAAATCATGAATGAAAGAGGAGAGATCACAACCAACACCAAAGAAATACAAACAATTATAAGAACATATTATGAGCAACTCTATGCCAGCAAATTAGATAACCTGGAAGAAATGGAGGCATTCCTAGAGATGTATCAACTACCAAAACTGAACCAGGAAGAAATAGAAAACCTGAACAGACCTATAACCACTATAGAAATTGAAGCAGTCATCAAAAATCTCCCAAAAAACAAAAGCCCAGGGCCAGATGGCTTCCCAGGGGAATTCTACCAAACATTTCAAGAAGAATTAATACCTATTCTTCTGAAACTGTTCCAAAAAATAGAAACGGAAGGAAAACTTCCAAACTCATTTTATGAGGCCAGCATTACCTTGATCCCAAAACCAAAGACCCCATCAAAAAGGAGAATTACAGACCAATATCCCTGATGAACATGGATGCAAAAATTCTCACCAAAATACTAGCCAATAGGATCCAACAGCACATTAAAAGGATTATTCACCACGACCAAGTGGGATTTATCCCTGGGCTGCAAGGTTGATTCAACATCCGCAAATCAATCAATGTGATACAATACATTAACAAAAGAAAGAACAAGAATCATATGATTCTCTCAATAGATGCAGAAAAAGCTTTTGACAAAGTACAGCATCCTTTCTTGATCAAAACTCTTCAGAGTATAGGCATAGAGGGTACATACCTCAATATCATAAAAGCCATCTATGAAAAACCTACAGGTAATATCATTCTCAATGGGGAAAAACTGAGAGCTTTCCCCCTAAGGTCAGGAATGCGGCAGTGATGTCCACTATCACCACTGCTATTCAACATAGTATTGGAAGTCCTAGCCACAGCAATCAGACAACAAAAAGAAATCAAAGGCATCCATATCAGCAAAGAAGAAGTCAAACTCTCACTCTTTGCAGATGATATGATACTTTATGTGGAAAACCCTAAAGACTCCACCCCAAAACTGCTAGAACTCATACAGGAATTCAGTAAAGTGGCAGGATATACAATCAATGCACAGAAATCAGTGGCATTCCTATACACCAACAACAAGACAGAAGAAAGAGAAATTAAGGAGTCGATCCCATTTACAATTGCACCCCAAACCATAAGATACCTAGGCATAAATCTAACCAAAGAGGCAAAGGATCTGTACTCAGAAAACTATAAAATACTCATGAAAGAAATTGAGGAAGATACAAAGAAATGAAAAAGTGTTCCATGCTCATGGATTGGAAGAACAAATATTGTGAAGATGTCAATGCTACCTAGAGGAATCTACACATTCAATGCAATCCCCATCAAAATACCATCCACTTTTTTCAAAGAAATGGAACAAATCATCCTAAAATTTGTATGGAACCAGAAAAGACCCCGCATAGCCAGAGGAATGTTGAAAAAGAAAAGCAAAGCTGGCGGCATCACAATTCCGGACTTCCAGCTCTATTACAAAGCTGTCATCATCAAGACAGCATGGTACTGGCACAAGAACAGACACATAGATCAATGGAACAGAATAGAGAGCCCAGAAATGGACCCTCAACTCTATGGTCAACTCATCTTCGACAAAGCAGGAAAGAATGTCCAATGGAACAAAGACAGCCTCTTCAACAAATGGTGTTGGGAAAATTGGATAGCCACATGCAGAAGAATGAAACTGGACCATTTCCTTACACCACACACAAAAATAGACTCCAAATGGTTGAAAGACCTCAATGTGAGACAGCAGTCCATCAAAATCCTAAAGGAGAACACAGGCAGCAACCTCTTTGACCTCAGCCGAAGCAACTTCTTCCTAGAAACGTCGCCAAAGGCAAGGGAAGCAAGGGCAAAAATGAACTATTGGGACTTCGTCAAGATAAAAAGCTTTTGCAAAGCAAAGGAAACAGTCAACAAAACCAAAAGACAACCGACAGAATGGGAGAAGATTTTTGCAAATGACATATCAGATAAAGGGCTAGTATCTAAAATCTATAAAGAACTCATCAAACTCAACACCCAAAGAACAAAGAATCCAATCAAGAAATGGGCAGAAGACATGAACAGACATTTTTCCAAAGAAGACATCCAAATGGCCAACAGACACATGAAAAAGTGCTCAGTATCGCTCGGCATCAGGGAAATCCAAATCAAAACCTCAATGAGATACCACCTCACACCAGTCAGAATGGCTAAAATTAACAAGTCAGGAAACGACAGATGTTGGTGGGGATGCGGAGAAAGGGGAACCCTCCTACACTGTTGGTGGGAATGCAAGTTGGTGCAGCCACTCTGGAAAACAGTATGGATGTTCCTCAAAAAGTTGAAAATAGAGCTACCATATGATCCAGGAATTGCACTACTGGGTATTTACCCCAAAGATACAAAAGTAGGGATCCGAAAGGGTACGTGCACCCCGATGTTTATAGCAGCAATGTCCACAATAGCCAAACTGTGGAAAGAGCCAAGATGTCCATCAACAGATGAATGGATAAAGAAGATGTGGTATATATATACAATGGAATATTATGCAGCCATCAAAAGGAATGAGATCTTGCCGTTTGCATTGACGTGGATGGAATTGGAGGGTATTATGTTGAGCGAAATAAGTCAAACAGAGAAAGACATGTATCATATGATCTCACTGATATGAGGAATTCTTAATCTCAGGAAACAAACTGAGGGTTGCTGGAGTGGGGGGTGGGGTGGGAGGGATGGGGTGACTGGGTGATAGACACTGGGGAGGGTATGTGCTCTGGTAAGTGCTGTGAATTGTGCAAGACTGTTGAATCTCAGATCTGTACCTCTGAAACAAATAATGCAATATATGTTAAGAAAAAAAAAAAAAGAAGAAGTAGGTAGCGGGAGGGGAAGAATGAAGCGGGGGAATTCAGAGGGGTAGACGAACCATGAGAGACGATGGACTCTGAAAAACAAATTGAGGGTTCTAGAGGGGAGGGGGGTGGGAGGATGGGTTAGCCTGGTGGTGGGTATTGAGGAGGGCACATTCTGCATGGAGCACTGGGTGTTATGTACAATGAATCATGGAACACTTCATCTAAAATTAATGATGTAATGTATGGGGATTAACATAAGAATAAAAAAAATGTATTGGTAGTGAAAGGTGAAACTACTGAAGAATTAAAAAGGAGAAAATAACATTACTTGCTCTTAGAAAAACATGATTTTCCCTAATGTCTTTGTATATGCTGATATAATTCTTTAGTAAAACCATTATTTTACTTTTCTACTCAAAAAAAAATATATAATTAAAAATAAAATAATATTGTCTAGATGAAATAGACATGATTTCCTACAAAAATAATTTCCTCCAAGAAGAGTTTATTGTTTCTTTTTGCATTTTTTTCTGAATACTAATTATGTAACTTTCATTCAAAAAGTAAAGGAAAACACAAGTTTTGTACTGTTTTTTAATATAACAGCATTTAGCTATCATTTGCTTTGGTAAGATAGATAAATAAATAAAGTGAGGATGAAGCAGCAGAAGAGTAAAACTATGACAAGAAATCTTCAGAATATAAAGCAGATATATTGCTGTGTCAGTGATCTATGATTATGTTTATTCCATGGGTGCAGGGAGGGGGGGAGAGGAGATTAAAAAAGTCATGTTTTTTAGCGAATTGGGTTTCTATTAATTTTAAAGAACTAGTGGATAATCCAAATGTTCTACAGTCTACTCTGCAAACTCCTACTTAAACCCATGTGGAATAGGAGAATGATTGCACAGTACAAAGTAAAAAGAATACATACATCTTGCAGCCTATAGTGATAAAGGTCAATTTTCACTTTTCTTTTAACTTCTGAGAACAGTCTTATTGGACACAATTGGTTTCTAGGTCCTTTAGGCGATGTTTAATGGGGGGAGCTGTGATTTTTCATATGAATATGGCATCTTGACTTGTCCAATATAGTAGCTATTAGACCATATGTGGCTATTTGAATTAACTAAAATTAGAATTTCGATTACTCAATAGCACTAGCCATATTCAAAGTTTTCAATAGTCCCCTAGTGCCACCATACGGGACATGGAAGGTTTATAGAATATTTTCATCATCACAAGAAGTTTTATTGAATAGCATTAGTATAGCTCTTTTGTTCCATTCACTCCAACTCACTGGTTTTTGGACGCAGTGCTGAAATCCCTGCATGTGTTCATGTATATTATCTATGAGCCTTTAATACATTATGCCTAGTTGGTCTTAATGTCTTATGTGATTGACTTCCTTCTTCTGACTGGCCTTCAATGTGAGGGGTTGAGCTTGTTTTCAGTTTCATTGTGGTTATATGCCACCATACCCCTCAAGTTCTTCTAATGTTACCTTGTGTTTTGGACGATGGCTGGTTTGCTAGGACCCATTTTCTCAATGTTTCTTTCCACAGCAGTTTTAGGATTACAGATTCTCTGTAATCTTGCACCTCAGAGATGTTCTCTCTTCATGCTCCTGCCCCTTTCCAAGTAGACGACTGCAATTTCTTTTGTTATTCGGCATTTTATTTTGCTGGTTCAGCCTTAGTTTTGGTCGTGTGGTACATCCTTCAGTGTTGGGGATGATGACGACTCAGGGACCTCACCTCTGCCAGTGGCAGGGGATATCTATAATAGTACTTCTCCCCAAAGGAGAAGTTTTTCTTTTCTGTTCTTTTCCTCCTATTATGATGGGTTTCACCTATGCCCTGAGTATGACAGGGTTTACCATGCTGGCCCCAGGAGTTTAAGGCTTTCGTTCTATAGGAACAATAGGGGAGAAGGATCTAGGTGGAACTTTAAAGTCGTCTGCACCAACTGTTCCTTGACACTCCACAGTCTGCATTGTGTGGGAGACTTTCTCTAAGCTTTTGTCCTGTGACCAATGTTAAGATCCTATAGTTGGGCATAGATTCCCCTTGTTTCTTATGGTCCAGGATTCCTATACTCTAAGGTTATCCCATGCTCAGTTCTGAGCAATTTATTACAGATTTTAGCTGAATTATTCTTACCAGTTTGTATGACACCCACTGTGTGCCTTGGAGAACAAGAGCTCACATTTGCATCTCTTTTTCCTTAAATTTCAGGTTAGTTGGTTGTGCTGTGTCTTAGTTTGAACTGTCATTATGAAATACCATAGACTGGGAGGCTTTAACAACAGAAATTTATTTTCTCATAGTTCAAGAGGATAGAAGTCTAAGATTAAGTTGCCAGTATGATGGGTTTCTGGTAAGAACTCTTCCTGGCTTGTAGCTGGCTTCTCACTCTGTCCTCTGTCCTCGCATGACAGGCAGAGAAGTCTCTGGTGTCTCTTTTTATAAAGGCACTAATCTCATCACAAGGGCCCCACACTCATGACCTCATCTAAACTTAATCTCTCAAAGGCTCCATCTCCAAATACTATCATTTTGGAGGTTTCAGCTTCAATTGACAAATTTAATCTGGTGGGGGGGGTGGTGGCCATGATTCAGTCCATAGAGTGTTATGACCTTAGGTGTCCGACAGTGTCAAGAAAAAATATGGTTACATAGATTATATGGATTTTTTTTCTTGTTATATTGATTGGAGTGTTCTTTCCAGCTTTCTGCATCCTAAGTAGAAGTTGAAAGGAAAATGTAGACTAATGTTCAAAAGCACATATTTTTAATTTTAGCTCCTCTCTAAAACCTTAGGGTAAAATATGATGGTGATTATCCAAGAGTGCTATGTCTACTTCCATTACAGAGAAACAGCACTGTTTTTTTTCAAATTTGACAAATATTTTGTTTTCTTCTCATTTCCCCAATACATGAGCACCTACCTAGAAACACATGTGTGTTTACCCATACACACATACACAACTTATCATTGCCTATGTCTGCTTTTTTCAGAGCCTTGATCAAAACATGCAATGAGAGCCCCACGTTGCATTTATGTCTTGATTTCCCAGTTCAGTATTTAGCAGAGAAAATATATATTGTTTGACCATTTGCCTAAAGTATTCTGTTATCCATGTAAAGTCACATTTCTTCTGTTGAAACGACCTCTTCAAGTGTTTTATTGTTTTTGTTTGGTTGGTTTTGTAACTGATATTTTTCAAGAGAGGTCTGTCTTGTTTCTCAGTATAAATATAATGATATGGTAAAGTAAGGCAGTTATGATGAACTAGAAATATAGAGTTCATTTTATTACTCCTCAAGCCAGGCCTAGAGAGTTCTACTGGACTCACTTTATCTGCTTAGAAGTACTCACTTCTGGGTTTTGGGTTGTATTGAGTTCAGGCCAGAGAATGCCAGAGGGGTACAAATGGTAAACTCACCACTGTTTTGGTGGTACCTCAAATCCTGGTTTTCTTCCCTGATCTGCCTGCTCATATTTGTATTTTTCAAGAGTTCTCAAACAGCTGTCCCTGCATTCTGTCCAGTTTTTTTCAGTTGAGTTTAATGGGATATAAAATGATGTATG
This sequence comes from Mirounga leonina, assembly GCF_011800145.1. Taxonomy (NCBI): domain Eukaryota; kingdom Metazoa; phylum Chordata; class Mammalia; order Carnivora; family Phocidae; genus Mirounga; species Mirounga leonina. The sequence goes on along the minus strand of NW_023270451.1, from coordinate 60,367,907 downwards.
TATTTATCTTCGCTAGATCTGGAACCCTGATATTTATATTTTAAATATTTATATTTTAACTACTTATAGAACTAATATATTATTATAATTACTATTACTATTAATAATAATAAATACATAATGAAATAAATATTATTAATATAATTAATAATAACTCTGATTAACTATGCCATGCTTTGTGTATAGGTTTATTGCTATGAACAAAAGAATCACATATTACAATGTTATATTTGATAGATGTATTCTCTAACAAAGTAGTCCATATAGTTAGAATCCTATACAATTAATTTATTTTTTCTAGTCAAAGAAAAATCTTTCAATTCTTAATTCTTAATATATTTTCTTTTATGTTCTAGGAGGGAGGAGTAATACAGCTGAACTTGAATTCATCTATTTCTTCTACCAGAGGAATGTGTCCAGAAAAACAAAATAAGAAAGCATAGCACCTGGTCTAATCTTTCTGTCAATTGGACTTCCAAGTAAATAGCATACAGATATTTGCTAAGAGAAAAATACTATATCTGCAAAATGCTGTTAGTAACATATCCTTGGCTAAAGGATGATATCAAGGAAATGAGACCCATGACCTATGATTCAATGAGGCATGGCTCCCTGGAAAACCTCACCTGAGATATGCAGTTCTACACAGTGTAAAATTGAGATATTTTATAATGTAAATGTTCCCTACTATGTGAGGAACTCCACAAACTCAGTTAGAGGCCTTATCTATTCTGGGCCAGAGATGCACATCTAATGTGTCAAGGAAGAACCTGGTGAGCCCCTTGATGTTCCAGACTTCCCTCAGCTTTGTCAGAGTGTCTTGATTATCCTATTAAAATTATTTAGTAAAGTTTGATACTGGTTAATATCTATAATTTGTGTGAGTCTGAATTGATAATCAGATCTTAGGTGATAGCACATATTCCAATTTTTAAAAATGGTTTCTTGTTATTTTCCTTGTCATTCTTTATTATTCTCCCTTCCCCCCTTTTTATCTTTTTTTAATTTTTTTTTTAAGATTTTGTTTATTTATTTGAGAGAGAGAATGAGACACAGAGAGAGAGCACAAGAGGGAAGAGGATCAGAGGGAGAAGCAGACCCCCCACCGAGCAGGGAGCCCGATGTGGGACTCCATCCCGGGACTTCAGGATCATGACCTGAGCCGAAGGCAGTAGCTTAACCAACTGAGCCACCCAGGTGCCCCTATCTTTTTTTTTTTTTTTCCAATTTTACTTAGTTCCTTGAGAGATTACCCTTCCCTTCATAAAGGAAACAATATAAGTGCTTCCTTCTTCCTGGTTGATGTGCCCCTAAAATTTGGGACAAAAGTTACATAATCTTTAAAAGTGTGTTTCTTTCCCTAACTGCTCCCATAATTGAAAGATAATGAGGAAAATGCAGAAATTATTTTTTCCACTGGAAAAGTGCACATCTTTAATTCCTAATTAGGCACAATCACTTAGGCATAATACTCATGAGATGGTGGTGATGTAGGTCCTTTTCTAAATTTTAGTACAAATATCTTAGAGCTAGGTTTGTACATATAAAACCTCAAGTGGTTTCCTTTTTTGTTTATGAGTACAATATATTTATGGTAAAAATGAGAAACAATGCTTAATTTCCTCACAGGTGTATACTAGAAAATTGTTTTTTTTTTTTTTTCTTTTTTAAACTCATAACATAAAAAACCTCACACAATTAGAGAAAAATAGAAATTAAAAAAAATTCATAAAAATAAAATCCTTTAATATTTTGACTAAAATTCTCAACTATCTCTTTATTTCCCTCAGCATCCATGTAAGTATATTTTATGACAGGTTACTTAGTGTTCAAATTCAAGTTTTAAAAGTTCTTTGCAAGGACAAAGAGAGGGCATGGTTACAAGATTACAGACATAATTGTAGATATAGAATTAGACTCTTGGACAGGAGATATGGCCTGAGGTAAAGGCATGGAACCACTACCTACCTGAGGTCCCAGGGAAGACAGTATGAAAATAAATAGCCCCACTTTTCTTCCCCTTCTCATTCTGATCTTTTGCTAGCATAGACTTTACTCAAGTAGGAGTGAGAGGGCAAAATAGCTGAGTTGAAACAAACCAAGGAAGTCAGACTCCTGATACTCACAATGGAGTGAAGAAAGGTAGAGAGGTGATACGGAATATCCAGCACTTCCTAATTAATACATAAAAGTCTGTCCACTCTCAACTTCAAAGAGTGTCTGTGTCACACAGGTGAAAATGCCAGAGCATATTGGCCTACCTTCGAAGTGCTTTGTGGTAGGATTTAGGCACTCTGCATGTGAAGGCTTTCATTTGGAGCAATTTCTCATCTGAGTCAGCTTCCTCTTTCCTTTATGTTTGAGAGCTGATAAACATAATTTCAGTTTGATTTTCTCTGTATTCTCTCTCGATAATGTACTCTATCACTTTGTCTAGTCTAGGCTGTACACAGCAATGAGAAACATATAGCTTAGTTGGGGTCCCATATACGAGATTGTTCTGTTGTACCAGAATCAAGAACAAAACTTTTGCCACCTCCTCATTTTCCATGTTCTCAATACACAATAGGTTTTATTAAAATATTTTTCCTTCATTTAACAGATAGATTTAATACTCTCTCCCATTCAGCTCCATACTCACATACCACCTGTACGTTTTCCTTATGGTTGCATTATGTCCAGAAATCCAACCTCCTGACCAGTGCAAAAAAGACAAGCTAGAGTCACAAAATCACCTACAAAAGGCATATTCATAGACATGTGTGTGTTTTCCCACACTTCTCAGACACTTAAACCTTCATGAGTCTCCAAGAATGTAGCCAGATTCCCCCCATTATTTCACTTTATGAAGATTTTTTTAACTAAACAAAGTTATTTCTGTGCTAGAAAAAGAGATACTTAAGATTTGAGTGGCATATTGACATTACCACTTTAATTTAGAAAACGTGGCTTATTATAGAATTAAGTAATATTATAAACATAAATTTCTTACATGAACTGGGAATCTAAGAAAAATGAAATGCACTAGAAGGATTGATATAAAGTAAATATTTTTAAAATTAAAAATATATATTTAATTTATACACCACCACATTTTAAAATTATTTTAAAGATTGTCAACTATATAAAATTATAAAAAATTAAAAATAATAAATACTTAAAAATTGTATGAATTTATGGGATTTATAATATACACAGATTGAAAGATAGAAAAGCATAAACATAAATTGCATGTGGGGGATAAATGAAATTTTATTCTTTGCTATAAGGTTCTTAAAGTGTAATATAATATGTGAAAAGATTATGATAAAGTAAGATGTGTATTTTATTTTCTAGAGCAAACACTAAAAATGACCAGAAAAGGTATATCTAGAAAGCCAAGAAGAAGAAGATAGCCAAGAAGAAGAAAGTGAAATAATAAAAAATTCAAGAGGAATGAAAAGTTAAAAAGGTGAGAAAAAATAGAAACAAATACCTTGATGTAGACTTAAATCTTACCATAATATTATTTATATGAACTATAAATGTGCTAAATTCTATAATTAAAATACATAAATGATCTATCTGCATAATAAAGCATATACAATGTGTCTGCAAGTGAAACATATTAAGTTAAAAAATAAATATAAAAGTCTGGAAAATATATATCATACGCAAACACTACACATAATATAGTAAGTATAGGTATTTTCATATCAGACAAGGTAGACAGCAGTGTAAGGACTCTTACCAGGGATAAAGCAGGCCATTATAGTACAGTTCATCAAGAAGACATACTAATCATAAACGTATATGCACTTAATAAATAGTAAGAGTAATAGGAGTAATAGTAAGAGTAATAGGAAAATCCATGCTAATATCTGCAGATTTTAACACGCACTTGTCAATAACTAATAGAACAAGAAGAAAAAATATATGAGTAAATGATATTTTAATAGCACTGTGAACCAACTTACTTCACTGATATTTATAGAATACTATACAACAGTAGTATTCAAAGCCTTTAGATGTACCCATGAAATATTTACCCCATATGTTATACTGAGTCATAAAATGAGTCTCAATAAATTTCAAAGGATCAAAACCATACAGAGTATGATTTCTGAGCACAATGGCATTAAATTGGGAAATAAAACCAATCTCAATATATTTTGAAATCATGCAACTCACTTATAAATACAATATGATTTATATTTAAAACAGCAAGAAAAATTAGAAAACATTGTAAAGTAAATAAAGGCAGACGTAAAATTTGTGGGATTTATTTAATGATGCCCTAGCCTCAAATACCCATCTTAGAAAAAAATAAAAAAAATAGAAGTGTTAAATCAATGATCTTAACTTCCATATTAAGAAACTATAAAAAGAAGAGAAAATTAAACCAAAAGTAAATAGAAAAATGGAAAAAAGGTAAGAATGGAAAACATGAAATAAATAAAACCAACCAAACTATAAAGAAAACCAATGAAGCTAAAACAAGTTATTTGAAAACAGAAGTAAAACTGATGAACTCCTCTCAATACAAATCAGGAAAACAAGGACTGAAAATTACAAATTACCAATATTAAGTATGAAAGAAGATCTATCACAAGAGATCTACAGATATTCAATGAATAAAAAGGAAATAATGGGAACTACTTTATGCCAGTAAATTTGGAAATTTAGTTAAAATGGGAAAAAACCTTGAAAAACAAAATTTATCAAAACAGACATAGGCAGAATAGAGAATTTAAATAAACTCATATCAATACAACTAAGTTTAAACCAAAAAAAAGCTTCCCTAAAATGCAACTGTAGACCTTATTAACTTTATGAGTCCAACCACATTTTCTCAACAGTTGCAGAAAAATATACTTCCCCAAACTGAACACTACCCATGATAAAAAAAGAAAAACAAAAAAAACAAAACAAAACAAAAACAGAACATCTCTATGCAAACCAGGATCAGAAAGAAATATTCTCAAACTAATAAAGGATATCAATGAAGCAATCACTTGTGACTTTTCTAGTAGTGTTTAATTTAAATATGTAAAATGTTCTTTAGAAATTCGTTTTCCCTCTAGCTGAAAGTTTAAATCCAAATCAATTCATTTCTTGTGTTTTAGTTTAGACTTCAAGGCATTGATCATGGCTTCTTGGTGCTAATTATATTTAACATCAACAATAAAATGAGTATGAGAGGGGCTCTGTATCCACAATTTCTTTGTTAGGTAACATTGCAAATAATAGCTTTGAAAATACAAGGAATTAAAATCTACTAGCAATAAATGTTGCTCCTTTGGGAATCCTGTTCTGGGGGAAGTCTAGTCATAATTATTTATTTTATCTGTACAAACATTAATTCAAAAATCCTATAAAATTAAGTTATATGTTCAGTAAACCGAAATGCCTCCTTGGTACATTTTAAAACATATTTCCCAGTGTGTTTATCTTTATCTAATAGCTACTCAACTGAAATGATTAAACACACCATCACTATTACCACTTGGGTGATTTTTTTATGTTTCAGTGCTCTGTAGGTTCATTATCAAGCAATTTCTACATCTCTAAGATGGATTTATTTTTGGGAGTGTTTCATCTTCTCTAAATGCTCATATGGGAATCATGTAGTTACCACATTATTGTAAGATTCTCATTCAATTATGTGGTTTGCCACTGGTTATTAAATTAATATCTCCAGGTAATCTGAATGATGTTCCAATGAATCAGAAAAGTGTCAGAAAAAGAGTTCTAGCAGATATAAAGTTCAAAGAAGACTTGAACAAAAGTGTTAGGAAGGAAAATAAAACCCTGAAAGAATCCCAATAAATAATAAGTGGAATGGCTCTTGACTACTTCCTAATGGCAATACTCCATCTGCATCACCTAAATTCCATCTGCATTGCTGCATTCTATCTTGACGAATTACAGATGTATGAAAAAATTTGAAAAATAAAAACTTTCACCTTTCAATGGAGAATATACAGAACTGCTGCTAGGTTTTAAGCTTATATTATTCTTAAGCTTATATTATTTAATTCAGATAGTAAATGAATAGGGAGAAAAAAAACACTTCAGCTTTACACTATTATCATAGAAGAAACAAACACTGCATAATGAAAATCAAACTTTTCTTCTTTTTTCCCCCTGTTTTCAGTGTTAAATTAAGTCATTTTAGAAGCAGCAAATGTCTTATTTGAACTACAAAATGGCAAAACAAAATTTTTGGTAACTGAATTTTTATTTTCCTTTTAATTTTTGGTTCACACATAACTTCGATCATCTCTTTATATATTACTATTTTTAATATGCAGAAATGAGAGCCTGAGATATCTTTGGGTGCTTACATTTTCTAAAGCCATAAGATAATCTCTGACAATACTGACAAAATTGAAATTAAACATTATTAGAAAAGTCACAACAAGCTTTATATACATATATGTGAAAAACCAAAGTTGGATTAGTTTTCTGAAAGAGAGCTACTATCTTTCTTTTAAGAATTACTATCTTTCTAAGTATTTTAATAAATACAGATTTAACAGTGTACAGGTTTAATGAAAGAATAACAGGTAACTGAATTGGAACATTCTGAAATGGGTAGTCAACAATAAAAATATTTAAAAATAAACTAAGAGTTATTCTTTTTACCTCAGTATTATCTGTGTCTTAAACACTATGGTTATTAAAATAAAAATGCATGAGGGGCGCCTGGGTGGCTCAGTCAGTAAGCGTCTACCTTCAGCTCAGGTCATGATCCCAGGGTCCTGGGATCCAGCCCCGCATCAGGCTCCCTGCCTGCTTCTCCCTCTCCCGCTCCCCTGCTTGTGTTCCCTCTCTCGCTCTGTCTCTCTGTCAAATAAATAAATAAAATCTTTAAAAATTAAAAAAAAATAAAAATGCATGATACTAATGTGAGTCATCTTCAGATTGATTGACATTTATAAAGAAAATGGGCACAGCAAGAGCTAGCTCTTCTAGAATGAACAAACCACACTGCTCATGTCAATTAAGAAGGAGGAAAAGAACCACATAGTTAGATTATTCCTGGTTGATTGTATCTTCAGTGTCTGATGGCTAGACATATGTGGGAGGGATGGGGTGACTGGGTGATAGACACTGGGGAGGGTATGTGCTCTGGTAAGCGCTGTGAATTGTGCAAGACTGTTGAATCTCAGATCTGTACCTCTGAAACAAATAATGCAATATATGTTAAGGAAAAAAAAAAAGAAGAAGAAGAAGTTAGCAGGAGGGGAAAAATGAAGGGGGGGAAATCGGAGGGGTAGACGAACCACGAGAGACGATGGACTCTGAAAAACAAATTGAGGGTTCTGGAGGGGAGGGGGATGGGGGTGGGGGGATGGGTTAGCCTGGTGATGGGTATTAAAGAGGGCACGTTCTGCATGGAGCACTGGGTGTTATGCACAAACAATGAATCATGGAACACTACATCTAAAACTAATGATGTGATGTATGGGGATTAACATAACAATAAAAAGATCTTCAAAAAAATAATTATTTTCAAACAAAATCTGAGAGGTAGAAAATAACGTTTAAATATCTTTTTTATACCTAATGCTGAGGTATAAATCTAACAAAGTATGTACAACATATAGGTAAGAAAATCTATAAATTACTGATAAAAATATACAAGAACTAAATAATTTGAGAATTGCCATATTCATGAATCACATGACTCAATATTGGTAAAATGTTAATTCTTCTCAACTTGATGTAAGATCCAGTGCAGTATCAAGCAAAATCTCAGCAGGTTATTTTGTAGATATTGATAAACTGATTCTAAAATTTATATGGAAAGGAAAAGGATTTAGAATGGTCAACAAAATACTGAGGAAAAAGAACAAAGTTGCAAGACTCACAGTATTACAAGATCTAATATAGAGCTACAATAATCAACATACTATTTCATTGTGGTAATAATAGACATATAAATAAATGGAACAGAATGGAGAACCCAAAAATATAACCACAAAGATATAGTCAACTGATTTTGACAGAGACAAAAGGAAATTCAATAGAGGAAAGAAAAGTCTTCAATAAATGATGATGAAACACGTGGACATCCACAGACAAAAATACAAAAAACGTAACGTTATATCTTACATAAAAATTCTCAGTATGGACCATATAGTTAAATATTAGATGAAAAACTTTAAAACCTTTAAAAGAAAACTTAGGTGAAAGTTTAGGGGACCTTGGATTTGGTGATGAGTTTTTAGACACAATAACAAAAGCACAATTCATGAATGAAAAAACTGAGAAGTTGGACTTTATTAAAATTCAAATCCTTCGCTCTATGAAAACCCCCTTTTAAAAGAATGAAAAGGCAAATCACTACTGGGAGAAATACTTGGAAATCACTTACTGAGCTGGTATCCAAAATATATAATGAAATCTTGAAACTCAACCATAAATAAAATAACATAACATAACATAACATAACATAACATAACATAACGTACCCCACTTGCACAGACACCATAGATAAGATATATGCATGGCAAATAAACATATGAAAATAGATGCAACATCATTTGGCTTTAGGGAATGGTCAATTCAAATAACTAATTATTAATACACCTGTTAGAATGGCTAAAATATAAAAATAAACCTTACAATATCAATTGCTAGTGTGAAACAACAGGAAAACATACCTACTGTAAGATAGAGAAATCATGATCTTCCCAACTGATATTTACCCAACTGATTTTAAAACATATGTTTCCACAAAAGACCTATGTATGAGTGTTTATAGTAGCCATATTGTTAATCACCAAAAACTGCAAGCAATTAAAATGGCTTTTTAGTGTCCATAGGTGGATGGGCAAATAAACTGTGGAACATCAAACAACACAATACTTACTCAGCAAAAAAAATAAATTAGCACTAGACTTGTGATCATTTCTCAATGTATACAAATATTGAATCATTATATTGTACACCTGAAACTAATATAAAATTATATGTCAATTACACCTCAGTAAAAAAAAAATTGTTGGAAAACTCAACTATTAGACTGTTTTAAAGGTTATTGGCAAGAGAGTACTTAAAAATAAAAAAAAATAAAAGAATTAGCTATCAAGCTACATAAAATTATTATTTTGAATCTTAGTTGTGGTTGATAAAAAGCCAGTCTGAAAAGGCTACATGCTATATAATTCCATTTATATGAGTTTCCAGAAAAAGCAAAACATAAGACTCTGTCAATAGATTAGTGATTTCCAGGGGTATGGGATGTTGTGCAAATCAAATAAATGAAGCACAAATTGTTTATTTATTTATTTTTTTTGGATGGTAAAACTCTTTTGTATGATACTGTATAATGGATACTTGACACTATACATTTGTCAAACTCCATAGGACTTTACAGCACACATACTTGAATTACAGTGTATGCAAATTTTTAAAAGTCATCTAGGAGATGGGGGATCCCAGTATGGAATGCAGACTTGACAATGAATCTAGCTGTACTACAAAAGATTTCATATAAGCTCATCTGAGAGTATAGGCTGAAAAGGTGATGACCTAAGTAACTTTGGAAATGAACGGAGAGCATAAAAAATGATCCTGGAGAATCCAGGTAAATTTTACTTCCCAAAAGTAAAGAACTGCTGAAAAACAAAGGCACAATTATGAAGTTAGGTTGAGAAACATGGGAACCCACCAAAAAAAAAAATCCCCAACAGCCAAAGCTAGAAAAATAAAATTGAGTAAAAGAAGTAAATAATGGTGGATTATAACCCAAAGTATAAAATAAATGTCAGTAAGCCCATATTAATAGAAATAAATGATTGAATACGTAAATGAATGGGGAGAGAAACAAATACCCTTTGCAGAAATATTCCAAATAATTTATGTAGATACTCCTCCCTTAAGGAGATGGAGCAGAATTCCTTTTCTTCATGTGTAATCTGCCCATAGTGACTTCCTTCCAAAGAATACAATATGGAAGAATCACCTTACCAGCGGAAAAACCTGATGAACACTACACCTCAGTCTGGTGATCAAGTTTAACAACAGTGCTAAATTATTTGTATAGCATGTGTACGTGATATGATGGGATGAGAATGGAACCTTCCCTCTGTGGTCTTCCTTCCTTCCCAAGTCCATAACCCAGTCTAACCATGAAATAAACATCAGAAAAATCCCAGTTAAGGAATAGTCCACAAAATATCTGACCCATACTCCTCAAAACTATAAAGGTCATCAAAGTGAAAGAAAGTCTTAGAAACACAATATAGAGGAATCTATAGAGACATGATGACTAACTGTAATGTGCTGTCCTGGATAGGATCTTGGAAAAGAAAAAGACATTAGGTAAAAACTAAGGAAATATGGATAAAGTATGGACTGTAATTAATAATCTACTGATGTCAGTTGATTTGTTGTGGCAAACATACAATACTAATGTAGGAAGTGTTAAATTAATTAAACAAGGAGACCATTAGATTGACACGGCTCTGATGTCTTTGTGGCTTATGTAAACAAACCACAGTCCACGCCCAAAATGCCTCAAGGCATGAAATTGAAACCTAAGGATAACCAATCTGCAAACATTCAACTTGGCTTTAAGTTACAGCCAATCAGTAATTTCCTTACTTTGCTTTTGTCTTTCCTCTACAAAAGTCTCTCCCCAGCTCCTGTCAGTAGAGTTCTAACCACTTCTGGTTTGGGGTTCCTTGATTCTCACAGATTTTTGCTGAAATGAATTCTTAAAAATTTTAACACACCTCAGTTTATTTTTTTAACAGATGCTCACAATAGAGGAAACTGAGTGCAGGGTATATGGGACTCTCTGCAATATATCTTCACTTCTTTTCTGTAAATCTAAAACTCTCTTAGATAAGATTGATTTTTTAAAAATGAGTTTCTTAAGACTCCAGTAATGTATGCAACACTACATTTTGAGAGGTAGATCTAAATTTGACTAAGATCTTCTCTATTCCAAATTTATATTGTGAAAGCCTGCTCATAATAATAAAAAAAATTGAATCATTTATTAAATACTGAATGGTCCATATAAGCATACTTTTTGGGATGTTTTAAGTGAGCTAACTTAATTCACAGAAGGTATATTTTATTTATTTCTATTTCACCTTCATGGTTCAACATAATTATGTTTTTTTCCCTATGCTATAACATGGGGAGGGGGCTATTTATTGAGTATAGTAAAAGCAAAGGCAGAGATGTCACCAATTTCCCTTTTTCCTACCTTCCATCTATATTCTTGAAAGATGTTCAGAATGTAGTTGTTCTATATCAGTATGATTATGCTGTGGATATAATTGATATCACTGTCTTCTTTTGTGGGATGTGTTTACCTGGAACTGGGCTTTCATTTGCAATTGGTTGACTTTATCTTTTTTTTTTTTTTTAAGATTTTATTTATTTGCGAGAGAGAGAATGAGAGACAGAGAGCATGAGAGGGAGGAGGGTCAGAGGGAGAAGCAGACTCCCTGCTGAGCAGGGAGCCTGACGTGGGACTCGATCCCGGGATTCCAGGATCATGACCCGAGCCGAAGGCAGTCGCTTAACCAACTGAGCCACCCAGGCGCCCCGGTTGATTTTATCTTAATGGAGAAATCTTCAAGAAGAATTTGGAAGACCCATTCTCCCACTGCCAATCCAGTCCAACATTGAATTTTCCCTAAACACCCTTAACCCACTGTCCCATCCTTTATTCTTTCATTATTCAGGTAAAGTGAATTCCTGGTCAATGAATATTGGAAATAGCTGGTATGTGTAACTCAGCTCTCTCCATCCTCCTTTCTTTTGGGAGTTTGGTACAATAGAAAGGATACATCAGGTCAATCCCAAGTTTAAGAGACAGACTCTCACAAGGAGAGCTTTATCATTGACCAGGTTTCAGCATCAGCATACCCACTTTTGCTGCACATCTAAACTTCATTCTCTCACATCAGCATTTTTAATAAAATAAATGATACTTTTGTCCCCATTTGTACTTCTTTGTCAATATCAATTGATTCCAAGCCAAGATGGAAACAGAGCTGCAATATTAATTATGACTACCTCAAGCCCCAGCTGCAGACTAGACAAAAAACATGGACTTACGTTTATTCATAATTAAAATGTATTTTATTTTAGTTAGCTTGCCCTTTGGAAATTAGGTCTTGATGTCAAGTGACTTATATTTTGTTTTGCAAAAAGCACACTAGACAGTGATCTATGGCTGGCTTTGTTCAGCAGGCAGGTGGCCGTGCCTGTCCAGATACAGGAAGGAGGCTTTTCCCCTGCCTGGTCTTCATGCCATCTCCCAGCCCTAGAGCCAGGGAGGAGAAGGCAGTAAACTTGTTGAGCTTCTTCTCTATTCCAATATGCCAAGGGACCAAGGACACTAAGAAACTTTTATCTCTGAGGGCATGGTTAAACCAATGATTTGTTCCTTTCTGCTATAATGGGCCTTTAACTGACATTCACATTTTTATTCATACCGGAGAGGGGGAAAAATGTCTGCATTTTTTCTCCCTATTAGATTTCAGTAAGCTCTGAGGTGTCACTCATACATTCCAGGTCTAGCACACTGCTCTGCTGGGGTCAAAGGTTGCTTTCTTGGGAGTTAAAGAGAAGAAATACGTGAGCTGCTACCTTCACAGAATCCTCTCCTTACTCCCTCTGCATTCCATTTACTTAAAAAACAAAAGAATTTTCTCTCTGTGAAACCTGACCATAATCACGACCTATGACTTTTCAATGAAGGTGGAGGTGCTTGGAAATGGGGGTAGTACTGAAACAGTTTGAAGAACAGGAAAGCTCCAAGTCAGACCAGCACCATTTTACTTTTTCTCATTTCTATCAAGCAATTATAAAGAGACAGTTAAGATTCTGTAGATAGGACATCTATTTACCTAAATATTCCTATTTTACCCCTGAATAAATCAGTATCTGTTAATTGTTTTGACCTAGATATTCCCATTTTACCCCTGAGTAAGTCAGTATCTGTTAATTGTTTTGAGCATATCCTTTACTTCTTAAGTGTCCTTGTTTGGATGATCAATTTATTGTCACCTTAAATACAGATAATTTTTCTTAATTGTTTCCACAGTTAAAGTGTAGGAAAAAGTCATTATGATAGTAGGCATTGATTTTCTTTGCAATTAACCTTTAGCTAAAACATTCTGAATATATTTATATTTAATGAACTGTAGAGTAGCAAAGTTACATTTTGACCTAAATTTTAATATATGAATCATTACTTGGATCTATCAGTCTTTTTTTGCATTTATTGTAAGTAATAATTAAAATGTATGTACTGTAGTCATAATCCTTTTCATATACTTCGTATTAACACCTTTTTTTGGTAAGCATCACAAAGTTAAAGTCTTTTCACATATTTATTATAATAATTGATTCATAGCTTATCATTGTGCAGGAGTCTGTACATCTTTGTCCTTCTCACAACAAAGCTCAGGAAAGTATTTTATCATTTCTGTCATTTTACAACTTCAAAAGTAAGAAAGGTTGAAGAGCTTTCCCTAAGACACAGAGCTAGTGACAGAACCCATATTGAAGCTGTGGTCTCTTTTACCCGGGAGTCTGGGTGCTGAACCACTATTCTATATACACTCACCCTCCCCTCAGAATTCCCCACAGACTGTGAAGCCCAGTCAAGTAACTCATGTCCTACAGTCACCACCTTGCAAAATTGCAACCTTTCTGTCCATTTGTCTAATCCAGCACTTAAACGCAATGCTGCTCTGAGACTTCTTTCCCTGATGAATCTCCACTGTTTTCATCTTTTTGAATTCTCCTAATTATATTCTCTAGAGCCCCTTATATTGCTCTTGACTTAAATTCTTTCCCATTTGTGGGCATAACTGAAATCTGACTCATCTACTTCCCTTTTTAGTGTTAGTGAACAGTCTCTATGGAATTTCTCTCTGTACAAAAGTGCACTGTCCCATTAGTCACATCAGAATATAGAATATCTAGGGGCACCTGGGTGGCTCAACTGGTTAAGGTCTGACTTTTGGTTCAGGTCATGATCCCAGGGTCCTGGGATCAAGCCAGCATAAGGCTCCCTGCTCAGTGGGGAGACTGTTTCTCCCTCTCTCTCTGCCACCCCCCCCCATTTGTGCTCTCTCTCTCTCAAATAAATAAATAAGATCTTAAAAACAAAAGAATATAGAATATCTTGTGGAACACTATGTCAGGCTTTGGAAATGTACTGAGGGGAATCTGGCTGGCTCAGTCGGTAGAGGATATGACTCTTATCTTGGGACTGTAAATTTGAGCCCCACATTGGGTGTAGAGATTACTTAAAAATAAAATCTTTAAAATAAAAAGAAATGTATTTGAACATAAGGTTAAAAAACTACAGGTACTCTAAGCAGTGTTCTCTCCTGCTTACCAATCCACCCATAATAAGACAGGATCTGTCATAGTTCTTGAGATTTTACATTTCCATCATTCCAAATCTGAAATGAATGATAATTTTCCAATTCTCATAATGGCACTTTGGTCCAGGCTGGGTGAATGCTCTCTCTAGTTCTAACAACTGTGACCAGGGTAATAGATTATCATATAATTGTACAAATACAATCATCTTGAGCTTCCTGGGTTCATGCATAGGGATAAGATAATCTCTGTATAGGGCTGGACAGACACTTCACTAGCTGGTTGATACTTAATGAGTACAGAGAAATTAGTGACTTTGATCTCAGTCATCTATATTTTCTTCTTAATTCCCAGGCAAAGATCTCACTTCCTATGTCACTGAAAATATCTACATCATTAGGTGAGTTGTCACAAAGCTCTCTGGACTAGAATTAAAAACCCATTTCCAATTGTTCTCATTTCTATTGGTTTTCTATTGGTATATGACAAATTACCACAAAGTTAGCATCTTCCAATGACACTCACTTATTAGTATCTCAGTTTCTGTAGAATAAAAGTCCAACACAGCATGGTTGGGTTCTTTGCTCGAGACCTAATGAGGTTGAAATCAAGGTATCAGCTGGGCCCTCATCTGGGGCTCTGCTCCTATTCCACAATCACTGCTTATCAACAGAACTCATTCCTTTCTCACATTTCCACGTGGCCCTCTTCATCTTCAAGTGAGCAACAGAGAATCCTTCTCACGTTTAGAATCTCCCCAACTTCCCCTTCTATCACATCTTCCCCATTTCTTTTTCTGACTTTCTTTTTTTCCTAAAGACTCATCTAAGTAATCCAGGATAATCTCCTCTTTTAAGGCCAGTTGGTTAGTAACCTTAGTTATATACTCAGTTTCTTTTGTCATGTAACCTAACTACAGTGGTGACAGTGGGGGTGCATAAAAGGGACAAAATTTCTGTCTGCCACACTAAAATATGAAAATGTGTCCTCAAAAGCAAAAACAAACAAAAACACAAAATGGTGGGGAGGTTTTAAATTGATTTTATGAATTGATCATATTCCTGAAATCAATCTGATAAAAATAGCACAAGAAAGGAATAGCTGCTCCAGAGCTAATAAGGGGAATGGGGCATGGTTGTCTTTTGACCTTATTACACTGACCCATCAGGGGTTGGTAAAATTATCACACATATAAAGCTTAATTGGACTTCTTTGTCTCTTTCTCTCTGTCTCCCTTTATCTCTCTGTTCCTCTCTCTCTCTCTGTCTTTCTTTTTAAGTGTTTGGAGTTATTTTAGAGTTAAATGGGGGGCAGGTTAAAGGTTATTAATGTACTCATTCATTCATTTATTTAACAAATATGTTTTCTATTTTTTTTTAATTTTTTTTGAAGATTTTTTCTTTATTTGGCAGAGAGAGACACAGCAAGAGAGGGAATACAAGCGGGGGGTGGGGGGAGGGAGAAGCAGGCTTCCTGCCAAGCAGGGAGCCAGATGCGGGGCTTGATTCCAGGACCCTGGGATCATGACCTGAGCCGAAGGCAGACGCTTAACGACTGAGCCACCCAGGCACCCCTATGTCTTTTATTTTTAATTTAGACTTTTGTAAGTGTTTCAAAAGCATTAGTACTAGATTTTCAGAAGCTATCCAAGAAAACTGTCACCATTTGGCATTCTTATCTCCCTAGCCCTAGGGTTTTACTTCCCTTAAGAAACACTTAAACCACCTATTAGCTATCCTCAAACTACCTAATATGGATTCCTTTTTGATTCCAGCCCCCTTACCTGCCCAAATTTCCAGAGACAGTCTTAAATATCTCTAAGTCTACATCAGCATCACCTCAAGGCTTCAGCTTGCTGTTTTGTAAGGATATTTTTATAGATTATGTTTGCAGAGGATGTGAGACAGTAAATGAACTCCTCCTGGTTTGATTTCATTTTAAAAAATATTTATAATAGTATAAGCTAAAGACAGCAGATATATTAAACTAATGAACCCATTAAAATAAATATATGCATGTCTCCTAAATACAGAAATTAGTAATAAGTGACTATAGAAAAAAATAGTTAAATTGGACTTCCTTAAAGTTAAAAACTTTGTGATTCAAAGAACATGATTAGGAAAGTGAAAAAATATAATGGGAGAAGATATTTACAAACAATATATCCAAGGAGGGACTTGTATCACATTGTTTCCATATCTACTGGATCTAGCAATAGTTGTACTATGGAGTAGAAGAGACTCCCAGTGTGTGTTGTGTGTGTGTGTGTATCATACATACCAAATGCCACATCAGCTAAATTGTCCTAAGATATACATTTTCATTTTATTAACTTGGTGATTATTGATCTTCCTTAAAACAAATAGGCATTTAAAATATCTTACTACATTACATTCTAATAATGATTCTGTTATCCCCAATATTATACAACGTGCCCTATATTAATTAGAGTGATTTTTTTTTTCCATTTAGTTAGAACAAGGTTTGTTGCCAATGAGGAGAAGCTATGTTTTCCAATTCCCAAAATACATATGCCATAACCGAAGAAAAGTTTTCTAAGTACTATTTATAGAAATCATGTTGACATTTGTGGTGGGTATTATACAGGGGTTTTAAAATCTAAAGGTCGGAACCAAATTCAAAGCAGCTTACTCAAGCCATGGGAAGGGAAGAATTCAACCATCCTTTGGATTACAAGCAATAGAGCTAGGATGGCATGAGTCTCTCATTTGCTAATTTCTGGCTCTGGCACACTAACTTTATTTTCCAGGCTATCTTCTGTATATCGTGAATACCTGGCCACTGTTAGTTCCAGGCTTATGTCCCTAAATACTTAAAAAGGAGAATTTTCTTTCCTGTATGCAAGTTTGAGAGAGAGAAAGAGAACAAGAGAACGAAAGAGGGAAACATTCCAGGGAAGGCCTTTTGCCCAACTTTGATGTCATGGTTCCCTTTGTACTAATAGTCAAGGCCAGGCTGTCAAAGAGGAAGGTGCTTCTCATCTGGTGGGTATGAACTGAGCTGGGGTAACAGAAGAAGGTCTCTGAAGGAAGAGTGCAGGCACCAGAAAAGTCTCTGGAAGACATCATGCCAGCTGGACAGCATTGAACTGATGTCTGTCAGAATGCACTTTCATTCTCTTCTCTTTGTTTTTTAACTTCACAAAAAATAATTATTTTCCATTTCACAATGTTTGTAAGTTGCTTCAAAGGTGTTGTAAAATGAACGAATAGGTATGGAAAAAAGGTTCAGGTGAAGAGGGGATTGAGGAGCCTTCACTGAAAAGAAGGGACACAATAAATATGTAGGATATTTGAAGAACATAATAGAACTAAGAAGCCAACTAAGGAAAACATAAGGTGATTAAGGCTCGTTTGGGCTGTTTGTATAACAGTGAAGATACTGATTGGACAATGTTATTGAGTTGGTAGAATAAACCAAGGAATGAAGGAAAGTAGAGTAACTTCTGTGAATTAGAGCCACAGGATTGAAGGCTGCTATCATCAGGTGATAAAGCAGGGCTTGGCCCCATGAGATCAGACCCACTTCATTCTTTTGAACTTGTCCAGAGATTCTGCATATTCTGGGAAAAAACAGATGGCTATAAAGATATAACTAAAGCTTTGAAGGGCAAATAACACTTATTCATCATTGTGTATCATTAAGTATTTATCACTTATTATGGGAGAACTATCATAGGTACTTTATTATTACAATGCAAATAAATCTCATGTTACTCCAAAAAGATCTTCTCGTTAAACTATGAAATGACACTTGAAGAAAAATAGCGGGGTACAGTAGCAGAAAGAGAAGTACATTCTGGTAAACTAACTAATGATCTCTACAGATAAGTATATATTATTATACAATATACATTTCTAAATACAAGTACTGATCTGTCCTTGTACATAAATGAAAGAGCCTGGGGCTAGGCTAGAAAGCCACCTCAAGGATTTTTACAGGTACTTTTGCTTTATTTTATTCTTCTACCAGTCCTAAGCTAAAGTGGCACAGAACAAATGCTTGGCAATTTGGAGTGCATTGTCTATTGTTCCTGAAGTACCATCTGGCACGGCAATCTCGACTGCAGAAAGTGCTTAATGACCATGCTGACTGATGGTTGTAATGGATGCATCTCTGCTACTCTTGCAAGATCTATGAGTAATTCTAACCAGACGGATGACAGTCACAAATCTCAACTGAGTGTTCAGTTGTTTCCAACTCCCAAGACCTTTCAAGATTGTGAAATTTAGCAAAGGAAGCAGACTGGTAAACAGAGTTAGAACATGTCCTCATACATCATAAAATATTCAATAAACAACAAAGGCACATTACTGAGAGTCAAATTCTTGTTCAGAGCTGCACTGCTACATGACTTCTTTGCAGGAAGCTAAAGGGAATAATTCATTTGCTCATATTTCATGTACAGAAGCCAGTATTGCCTTGAACTTCCTCAAATAATAGCATTCCTAGCATAAATTCCATGTGTGAACCAAAACATTAATAAGGGCAAAACCAGAAAGGAAACAAAGGAAATCAACTGGAGATAATAGCACAGTGTATAGTGAAACTCTTGGAACTACAGAAATTACATGTGGATACCAGTTGCATGCATAAATACTTATTTCTGACTTCTGCATTCTCAGTCCAGATGCCTCAGAAGATCTGTAGAAATTGTAACCTTACAGTTTCAACATGGAGTCAGATATCTCAGAAGGGAAAGAAATACCTTATATTTTGCAAACTTCACTTGGCATAGATAAGTCTATTTCAGATCTTGAGAAGCTAATCAAAGTTAAGCCCAACTAAAGGAACAAATTACTTTTATTTTTAGTACATTCCCCTACTAGCATTGATGATTGTTAGTAATAAAGAAAGAGCACCTTTAGTATCTAGTTGATATTTCCTAACCATAGATTGCACAACAAAACTGCATTTAAATATTTTATAGTGAAAATATTAAATTACTACACTGAAACTAGTCAGGTTGTATGAAATAAATGGCATATTCATATTTGTATATGGGTCTTTTATTTATTTTTTTCAAGAAGTGTCTTCTATACGCATGTGTTAGCTCATGCAAAGATTAAAAGACATGGATCTTGCCTCAAGGAACACACAATATAGGAGTTAGGCAGTCCGGATATTTCCCAGTAATATGGACTAGATGTATACCCTGAATCATCCATCTTTTCTGGATGTTTGCCATTATGACCAATGCTGTAGCTTTAAACGAATCAAAATTGGGATTTGGCCAAGAAGGTCTGCCACCATTAGCGAGAACTGTTTTTAGATGTGCAAGGTACCTCTGCACTTTATTTTGACCTAATTAGCTTTCTGACATATTCTAAATAGAACCACAAAACAGAGCTCTCTAATACAAAAAAAGCCTGAAACTGGTTCAACTTGCAGGAGGAAAGATTCCAAACCATACAGATGTTCTCCCTGCCACTATTTCAATTGGAGACAACTTC
Source organism: Mirounga leonina (assembly GCF_011800145.1). Classification (NCBI taxonomy): domain Eukaryota; kingdom Metazoa; phylum Chordata; class Mammalia; order Carnivora; family Phocidae; genus Mirounga; species Mirounga leonina. The sequence continues at coordinate 60,348,081 of NW_023270451.1, read as the reverse complement.
AGTCAGTAAAATTCTGATTAATGCAACAGTTTTTGGCCACATTGGCAATCTACTAAACATTCAAATCACTTGCAGAGTCTGTGAGTTTGGACATGGGGCTGGCTCTGCAACTCATACCACCACCCCTCCCCTGCCCTAGCCCCATGCACTATTCAGTAAGATCCTAAGGAACGCACACCATGTCTCATTCATTAATTCAGTATTTGAAGCATTGAGTATAGAATCTAAACTGGAGGATGGCACATCATGATGAAGCCCAGTCTGAGGATAGACTATAGATGAATGGGGCAGAACATACTGTTAAAAATCTGCTCACATTGGATTACATAAATAGTAGACCTTTATTTTTTCATTCTGTACAGGAATTCTAAGGTAAGTCATTTTATCAGTAGTGGACTTGGGTATACAGTAGTTCACATCATGTCAGAATATAATAATTACTAAGTGCTAATTATAAGCATTTTCCACATATATAAATTTTATATTTTGCAAAGATGGCCCATTTAAATATGATTTCATATTTGTATTAACTAATTTACAGATTTAGTTTTAGTTTTCTTTCTGTATTTCTCTAGATTTGCAACTTTTGCATGTGTGTGTATGAAAATGTGTTTGTGTGTAAGGATTCGTGCATAATTCTGTATTTTGAATGTCTTGAAAATGTAATTGGTTCTTGCAAAATTTATTAGAAATGTAACATATTCATACTTCATTAATCTCACAGTTTGGATGATAAGTATAAGATTTCCTTATTAAAAAAAAAAGCCTTCCTTTAATGTAAAAATATTGTCAAGCTATATAAATCTCTCAAAAATTTTACCTATATTTTTATTTAAATGACATATTCTGAGTACAGTGTGTGTGTATTTGTCTATTTTTCCTTTATTTTCTTTTTTTTAAGATTTTATTTATTTATTTGAGAGAGAGAATGAGATAGAGAGAGCATGAGAGTGGGGAGGGTCAGGGGGAGAAGCAGACTTCCTGCTCAGCAGGGAGCCCGATGTGGGACTGGATCCCGGGACTCCAGGATCATGACCTGAGCCGAAGGCAATCGCTTAACCAACTGAGCCACCCAGGCGCCCTCCTTTATTTTCTTCTATTACCTCTTTGATTAAGGTCATAATAGCCTGGATTACAGCTATCAACCCTTAACTCTCCAATGCGTCATAGCATTTCCCCACACCATTACAATTCCTAAAGTAATCTTTCTATAACACAAAATTGAACTTTAGAAAAAATCAAAATATGAAAAGAAAAATACATCTGCTAAAAATGTAAAAAAACAAAACCACACGCACAAAATCTAAAACACCTTTATATATCACACATTACCGAAAGAGTAACTATAAGGCGCCAATCTTGATTTTCCATTAGTCTCTCAATTGTGCCCATGTTCCAGCTACATGCAATATATCAATTTTTCCAAATGTCTGGTTATAAAAATGATTACTGAGCATCTCGTTTTTCTTAAGGTCATATCTCAAATGTCTCTACACATTATTTCTCTGCTTAGATTGCCCTTCACTGCCAGTTACTGAAGGGCCTCTCCTACTTATCCCTGATGACCCAGTGGTTTGTCCATCCTTCTGCAAAGATTCCTTCGGCTCCCTCCACTAGCTCTCTATCATGTTTCCCTGCCTATTTGCATTATGAGTTCTTGTTTATAAATCTATCTTCGTATGAGGAGGTAATGATTCTTTAGGGGTTATTTGTAACTTCTGTTTTAGTTTTGCTGTTGTACTGAGAGAAGAAACATTTGTTGCTTCTGTGGTTGTTGTGCTGTTGTTGGAGTCAAGTTCCCAGGAGAAAGTGAAATTATCCCCGAGGTCCATCACTTAAAGAACGTGTATAAAATCCAAACGAAGAAAGGGAGCTATAAGTGAGCTGGAGAATGAGGCTTTTAATGTCTTGATAATGACTTTAGAGAATAAAGATATCGATCATGCAACTTTAGTTCAGGAACTAGTGAAATGGTCCCTTCCAATATGGAGCCTGAGCAGGAGCTTGGAGGTGAAGCACACAACTAATTGAAAGTCTGCTAAACTGTGGAGACAGAGGAAAACCCACACACATATAATTGGGTTGGCATAGGGTCCTCAAACTCTGCGGACACGTTTATGGAAAATCAAAGATATAGTTCATAAGCTGGAATAAGTATTTGCTTCTACTCATAATGTTCACTTTCCATTAGTTAGTTCTTCTTTGTAATTGGAAAGACTTTGAAAGTTCCAGCTTTTCTTGGCTAAAGGAAGAAGGAAGAAAAAGGAAGAATTTTTTGTTCATATTTGAGCCACAATTGTAATCTAGAATCTCCCAAAATCAGATAAAATTTAAGGAGACAAAATTGGGCTCACACTGATCTGTCGCTTTTTCTGCCTTTATATTCTATTTCAATCCATTTAAAGTTTGAATTTTATTTTTCTTGGAAATTTGGAAATATACTCTCTCCCCAGTTTCTTAATAATAGCTCCTCAAAAGTCTGTGTTACAGCTATTGTGGCTTAGTCATTTTATTTTTCTGGCCCTTTCTACATCGCTTCTTGATCAAAATTTATTAAAAATATAAATAAATGTATCAATGATTTAACATTTTGCATCTGTTCATCTGATATAATCTCCTGTAATAACAATATTCATAAAGTCAACTGAGGTCAGTGAGACTATGCAACTCCATGCCATCAGACAATAGTAACACAATATATGTATGCATGTATGTGTACACACACATATACATACATAAAACATATATACATATATATGTATACATATACAGTATATTTATGCTACTAGTTTGTTTTTTATTTAATTTTTCCTAGGTGTTAGGTGAATCATCTTTCCTTTCAACTACCACTAAAGAATTTTTTTAAAGCAAATTTTCCTCTCTTTGATTTATTGTGCATTTGGAAACTAGTGGATCAATCTTCTGTTCAAAGAATCAAAATGCTCTAGAAGATACAGATATAATGATATCAATTTGGCTTCTTATAGACCATTTAAATTATTTTTCCATTACCTCAACTATGGTCTGGTTAGTTTAGATTGACAAGTAAGTGCTAGTTTAGTTAGCAAGGTCCCACTTTAACAACAGAGGTTGAAGTTAAGTATTTAATATACACTTCACTCAGGGAATTTTGTGTTACTTAAAAAGAATAACTATGAGTAATGGTTGTTGGTCAGCATCATTGATATGCTGTTTGCTCCTCTTCATAGATGACTCTATGAATTGGTATGCCTGTTTTACTCTCTTAGTAGAGTTCAATTAAATGCTTCTGTATGTTCCATGAAGTACTGTCCACAAATTTCCAGGGTTAAAGATTCTTAAAAATGAGTTGAGTTGAAATGTCAAACTAATAAATTTTGGCTCCATTTCTGTTATAAAGATCTATGCTCTAAAATTGTATGTATGGATAGTTCTCTTTTTTAAAAAAAAGATTTTAAATTTATTTTAGAGAGGGAGGGAGAGAGAGAGCAGGGGCAGGGGCAGAGGAAGAGGGAAAGAATCTCAAGCAGACTCTGCACTGAGCACAGAACCCGAGGTGGGGCTTGATCTCATGACCCTGAGATCAAGACCCTGAGATCATGACCTGAGCTGAAACTAAGAGTTGGACACTTAACCAACTGAGCCACCCAAGAGCCCCATGTATGGACAGTTCTTAAGTTTTATAGGTAATGGTTGATGTCTAGATATATCAGACTGTTAGTTGACCTGGTAGACTGAGTTTGGTTGAATCTGTATGTGTCACTGCTGATTCTACTGCATACAGTATATTGTTACCGGAAGCCAGATTACTCATTGAAGCTGGAAAAGGATCCATCTCAGAAGAGGACTCTAAAGCATCATTTGAGAAGTATTTGTCTCTCCTCAATGAAGTTTATATTTTTTATGATTACATTTTTCTTATTTATTTCAAAATTTTTCTTGCTATTGATAAGTTGAAATGTTTATGACATTTTAGCTGACATACCTTGAGTGTAAGTGTCATTTTCCAGAGTATTGTATGCTCTGAGCTATGGATATAAATTTCTTGATGGTAACAGTTAAAGCCTATTATTTGATTTATTTTCCATTCTTATACAGCTAATTCTGTTTCCTTGCAGAGGAGTCTGGGTAGAACAACTGTGCCGAGTGTGGGTAGAACAACTGAAAAGTAGTTGCAAACCCACCTTTATGTGCCTCTGTAAGGAAGAAAGGGGCACTTGAATTTGTAATTAATTACTTATTTTAGGTTCAACTGAGTGTCCACTTATTGGGTGAAGAAGACAGAGTAGATTTAGGGCATCAACTTTTTTTGTGGCTTTATTCAAATATAGAGAATGCAAAAATACACACATTTTTGCTCTTAAATTTCAGTATTTTTGCTTTTGAAATGACCTGGTTAAAGGTTGCACATTTCACACTCTGGCTCATTTCTGTACAGTTTCTGTAACAAGAAAAGTATTTCCAAAATACTGTGGTCAGCTTCTGGCCTATGCCAACCTAATATAATTACTTGGCCAGGATCCCTTGTGTTTGCACCATTGGTCTTTCTTTCATGGAAAAGGTAGAGTTTCACTGTTTTGCAAAAAGGGTGGCAGAAGAAGACGATGGATTTTCATCTTCCCTGTTAAGATAACACTTGGAGATGCTTTGCTGAGGACAGTAAAAGTCATTATTCAAGACAATATCAACTTTATTTAAGTTCCTGAGTCTCCAGAACAGGTATTTTGAAAGGTTAAAATTTACTGATGTTAAATATGACCTTCAAAGAATTACTGACAATTTTTTAAATCCCATTCTTTTATTTCAGGTTTTCTAAATATTTCAATAGACACTTACTTATTGTCTTCTTCCTTGTAATTTTTATAGTCCTTTATTTTGTTACTCCCAGGAAAATAAATATGTTCTTTTTCTTTTCTTTTTTTTTTTTTAATTGGTATTGGCACATAAACATGCCTATGTTAGTGCAACTGACTTACCAATTCAACAATTGCTTTGGTAGGGATTTAAAAATTTATTCTAAAATCAGTCTGTGTAATCATACTCATAGCTTACTATCCTTACAGAACACGTAGAAGAGAAAGGAAACCATAACATCTATGTCAATACTGTCAAACTGTCTAAAAGTGTGTTTTTTGTCTTTTTTTGAATAGTAAAACTATGGCAATGCAGTTTCTGGAAATAAATTTGGTTTTAATAGCCCAGGGCTCTAGGGATCCTTTGATTGTCTGATTTAGAATGCTAGCCTAAGCAGTGTGAAAATTAAAGGTTGAAATAGCTCGGTTATCCATGACATTTTACCGCGCTGTTACTGCTGTGGATATATAATAGATTATTAAAATATTTGTTTCCCCAGTGGGATTTCCATTCCTGGTGTTTTGATTGTGATAAGAGCAGTAATCCTTTAACTCTCCCGTTGGGTATAATAAAATTCTTCCAAGTACATGAAAATCAATCATAGATTTCAAATAAGTTGGGCAATCTTTAACCATTGCGGAGAGAGCTGCCAGCTGACATTGACATTTCTTGATTCCCCTTGTCTATGAATTTTATTTTTCACCTATGTTTATGTTAGTACAGACCATTTTTGTTTTCTTGTAATAGGGTCATCTCCTGTGATAGTTTGCATTCTGCCCTGCAAGAAAAACTGTTCTCTGAGTATAGATAAAAGAAGGACTTTTCCTAATTTATTTCTGTTAAAACAAAATAAGCGAGTTTTCCACTGCAGAGGTGGTTAACTGCAAAATGCAGCTTATCTGTAGTTACTGAAATATCAGAATAAATGTGTACACATTTGTACACATACAAAGTTTCTTTTGATGTATTTCAACCAACTGTTCATCTTAAAATTATCTATCCTATCAAGAAGAGTTTAATGAATTTGCAGCGTTTGTTTGCTTTTGTCTTTTGCAGTAAGTAAATTGTTGTGTCCTCTCCTTCATTCTTGGTAGTAATTCACTAATTACTAACATCAGTTCTCATTTTCAGTAGGGTGTGTAATATGGCTGCACAGTGTCTTGCCTTAAAGGGATGGACCTAAACATACAGCTGACTTAGGCAGGCTGATCGTGTGATGCCTTTCAAATTGATGGCCTTCAAAGATTTACTCAGTACTCACTTCAGTGTAAGTATTACTTTGGAATTGGGATAGGAAAAGACAATATATAGAAATGATGTTACACTTATGAGAAAGACACACACACACACACACAATGGGGGAGAGAAAAAGAGAGGGATTAGATATCATCACCCCCTTTCTTAACCACACATATATTATGCAGAGATATATGGGAAGAAAAGCAATAAAAAACACAAAAAAGCACATATCTTAGGAATAATAAGCACATCTCTAATATATATAATAACCCCTCTCTATCTCAAGAGAGAGGCATTATTTACATTATATATAATGTATATTATACAATATAATGTAATATATAATATAATACATATATATATAATATATATGCCTCTCTATTTTCATATATATCCCTAATAAATATATATGGCTTGGCAACTTTAGGAGACTCTTTTAGTTTCGCCATTATTTAGGTCACAGATATTCAATGTCAGCATTTTAAAAGATCAGGAAATACGACAACCATTGTAGCAGTGATATACAGATTTTCATGTAATGGTAAGTGGTAATTAAATAGACCAAAGGGACTATTATTGGGAAGGTATTATTATGTAATGACTTATTTCATAATAATTAGTCACAATGGGGCCTCCTTTCTTTTTCACCTACCAACATTACATTTTCATTATTAAATATCCTTAAAAGAGTAGCTGAAAATAAGTAGTCACAAAGGTTGTTTTATCTTAAAACTCTGAGTTTTAAGACTTATCAGGAATTATTTCAGTAAGTAGGTTCTAATCAGAAATGAGTGATTAAGAAAAGTAAGGAGGGACCATGTTTCCAATAATTGGGGAAATGAAATGCACCAATGAGATCCTATATATTCTTTAAGGTTCAACTCAGATATGATCGTCAGCTTTAAATGTTACTTTCTTTTAAGGATTTGCTATTTCTTCATCTCTACTTCCATAACACACGGTGCATGTCCCTTTTACGGCACTGTAGGTCCTTCTCAAATACCTATTTTCCTGATGTCAAGGACAGCAATTAGTCATGTTTTAACAGGTCTTGTAGCTCTATCTTCCTAGTGGGCTTTGTAGCTTCTGAAATTTCTTCTAGCTACCTTCATTTAAGAATTTACTATTTCTCCCTCTCTACTTCCATAATGCATTGCCTATCTTTTATAGCATGTATAGCTCTTTTTCATAGACCTATCTTTCAGACCCCAAGAACAGAAATTAATCATGTTTTAATGGGCTTTGTAGTTCCAGATTCTAATTCATGAATTAGTGCGGATGTTTTTCCATAAGCGATTTGGGGATATAAAATACAGCAATATAAAATAATGTTTAAATGTCACAATTCCGACCTTACATACAAAACACCCATGTGAATGTGTGAAAGACACATCTCTAATATATATACAGAATTTACAAATGGTTCAAATAAACTGTTCCTTGCTTTTGGAATTCTTTGGAGATGGCAAGCATTTATAGAAAAACTGGAGAAAAGAAAAAAAACTGTTTCAGAAATCTATTTGTAGGGCTGTTGTACAGCATCACATACCCACAGTAGAGGAAATATGGTTGAGGCAATGAATGGTATCTTCTAACATTTAACATTCTGAGAGAAGTTCCAAGAGAATCACCTGGAGAGTTATGAAAGATCTTTCCTCCACTGTGGAGAGAGCAAATTGGTGCCTGACTCATGCCTGAGAAGCCTAAAGAACATCTCTGGGATATACCCTCCCTGGAAGGTAAAAGAAGGGTTGGGTTGATTAAATGCTTGAGGGCAGGGAAGCTGAAAGAGTCCTGCTGTTTTGGTATTAGCCTGGGATCCTGGAGATTCTTAAGGCATGGGGTAAATTTACCATGGGCAAAATATGGCAATGATGGAGAGAAGAGTGTGGTCATATCTTGTCCTGCCTGACAGGATTGCCTGGGAGGGATGGGATGTTGAAAAGAAAGCAGAGAGTTCTGCAGATTCTGAGAAAAGTCATGCAAGGCTCTACCAAGATCATTAGAGCTGAGAAGAGAGGAGAACAATAGAGAATTTTGGAAGAAGTATTTATAGTGCCATGAGCCAAGTTAGAATTGCCCTACCCCTCCCTACCTCTCCACCTTCCTGTGGCTTGGTTCCTGTAGGAAAATGGAACTACAAACAAACCAGCAAATCAGAGTTGTGCCAGGGGACAGTAGAAAGCAGATAAACCCTTCATTGAAACTTGAATCCTCTATCCTTAAAGTGACTCAAACTGAAGGAGGGAAGAAGTTTTAACCAGAGCCAAGTTCTAGATTATGATAAATACAGAGGACTAGACATTTGCATGCATTAGCAACTTTGAGACAGCTAGTACTTTTGTAGTACTTGAGATTAAGCAGAAGAAGCAAAAGGCCAGGATTTTCATACAGGGGTAGGGAAGGTTATCCTCACTAAATGAAACTTAAAAAGACTATAGAAGAAAACAATAGTATTGGGTTTTCATTTATCATGAGTCACATTGGTTCAACACAGGTTGCATGTAGAATACATGGGTGAAGTAGATAGTAAGGGAAACAGACCAAAGGCCAAATAATCTTGTGTATGTAAGAAGAAGGCATTCCACACCACGCTGAAGAGATATTAAGGATAGGTCACAAGTTTGCATCTCTGCCAGCCCATCCTGTCTTTGAAAAATCTCACTGATAATTTTATCATAACCAAAACTGATCTGCTAGTCATCTTCTCCAAATGACGGTATTTATTCTAATGAATGAAATTGCTTTATTTTTTGAAACCTGTGATTTTTAGCTGCTCCTCTATTCTCATCTTAAATTCCAATTAACCACTAAATCCTATCAATACACTTTCTATTCATTTCTTGAAAGATTTCCTTCTCCCTTTTTCCATGCCTAATTCCTTAATTTAGCCTTCTACCACCTTTGCATATACCACTTCTAACTCATCTCCCTGTTTTCAGTTATACCACATCCACTCATGTTCCAAGGAGAGTGAATTAATCATATGATATCCTGCTTAAAACATGATCATGTGGTAAGTGTGTTTAAAACCATACAGAAACTTACTTTTGCCTTAAAAATGAATAATAACCACATGCATTATAAGTTCCTTAAATACCTGGCCCTTGTTTCTCTATCCATAATCTATTCTCATCACTGAACTTTTCACTCACCTTCTGTTTTCTTGCCATATTCTTGTTCATCTCTGGGTATTTGCCAGTGCTGCTTTCTAAACTTGAAACACAATATTCATGGACCTTTTGTTAATCTGGATAACTTTATTCATTCCTCAGGACTCAACTTCTACCTCATATCCCCCTGTGAAGCCCTTCCTCATCTTCAATAACTGAAGCATGTCCATCCATGTCTTCTTATATCACTTAGATTCACTTATATAAAAAAAGTAACATTTCACTACACTAATAAACCTATTGCCTATGTTCCTGCCCCTGGAGTATAAGCCCTAAGGAAGCACAGAATAGTTTGAAACATACACCTCATGTTATGCCTTATACATATTTTACACACAAAATAAAATTGTTGAACATTTGGGGTATTAAAACTAAGAAGGCCAATAAAAAATGTGCCCAAAAGAATGCACTAATCATGATCTTAGGCTTGTTTCAGCACTGAGTAAGAGGTTTTTGAGTGTTTACTAAATTCCAGACACTATGTTATAAAAATAGTCCATAATGATCACTTTAAAACTTTATAAAAACCTAACAGGTAGGTACTATTGCTGTCCATAATTTGTAAATGAGAAACAATGTTATCCATGTTAAATAACCTAAAAAATCATCTTCCCAGGATCAAAGCCCATACAGTATTAGTCTGTGTTACTTGTTCACCCCATGCAAACAACTCAGATGTCCTCCCTTCCAAGTTGTAAGTATATTTTGAATATTTTCCAATGCCTGAGACTTTAGGGAGATGCCACTAGTTCCAGTCTGGGTTTGATTCTGCAAAGATAAATGCTTGGGATTCCTTATTATATCCAATACTACTTCCTTTTTAATTCCTTGGATGGCATGTAACTGTAATCCCCCTCCCCCACCCCCAACTCTCTGATTGATTAGATGCTTCTGCACCTCCTTGTGAGACTGAAATCAAAGTTCATCACGCAATGTTTCCCTCTCTCAGTCTATCTCCTAGGAAACTCAACCCAACCTACACATCTATAATTCTAGGTTGTAAAACACAAGAGCCTAGTAACTCATATCATTTACTTACTACATGAGTCATGAATAGTTTCTGATAAAGATTTTGGCTTTTTCTATATAAAAGCTCTGGATTCACTTCTGAAGTCCAGCCTCCTTCACAAGTGCTAGTACTGAAGAGCAATCCCATCCCATGCCGTTACCATCTAGCCACCAAGGTTTACCAGATATCCTAAATGGTGGGCCATGTGATTGCAGAAATTATGAAGGATTCAGAAAGAAGCTAGATTACCTCACTGAGATGACGGAGGTTTATTTGTTCTCCAAATAACAGACATCCAGCATCTAATTCCTTTATTTCATGTGTTCCAAGAGGAAGATCATCAAAGCTAAGTGTGACTAAACAAGTTTGCATCTCTGCCAGCCCATCCTGTCTTTGAAACAATGTCTAGTGATACAAAGAAATTGATCAGGAATTCCCTGACTGTAGTTACTATGTGTCATACCTGTTATAAATATAGTGGTATTTCTCATAATTTTCCTCTTATTTTGGTGATAAGTAAATAAACTTCATTTTATTTTAGGCAAACATATAACTACCAAGTCCACTGAATTGTAGGATGTGTTTCGAATGATTATATTTTAAGTGTAAAAAGGGCAAGATAACACCTTATTTTCATGGAAGTGAGTCCAGAAATTTTAGACCAGACAAGCTAGAATTTTTATCAGAAATTATGTATGATTCCTAAAATGAGTTATCAAGATTTTGGTATTTTAGGAAATAGATTTGTAGAGAAGTTCTCATATTGGGTTTCTTGGGAAATTGATTCTGAGAGAGATGTTCAGGAATTAAGTTTAAATGTATTCTCAGCAATATTACCTACAAAGAGGAGAAGGAAATGGGAGTGGGTAGAGGGAGACATAGAATCATAATGCGTTCATAAGAGAGGTTTCAGTTCATCTCCATGAGAGTGATGCAGCTGGGATAGCCTGTCAGAGTTGTCCAAAACTGAGGTGAAGGAGGGAGGGTAGTGTTTTTAGAATTTAGAACCCTTGTTACGGGGTGCCTGGAAGGTAGGGTAAGAAAAGCTTCAATTTCTCGGGTAGAGTGTGCTTTAGGGACAGTTGTGTCAGGAGGAAGATGCTGAGGAGTTTGTGACAACCAGCCTGTTTTGCCTGGGTGTTCCCTCAGAGGGGATGTCATCCTGGAACCCATGCCCCTGGGTCCCTGAGGGTCATGGGTCATCCTGACCAGTCCCCTCCAACTGAGGCCTCTCCTATCTGGCTCCACATCCTATCTCCACCCATCTGGCCAGGGCTGGAAGCCATTGCTAACCCTATCAATCAATCATTTCAAACAACTTCCATTTACTGTGTAGCACCCAGGCAAAACATCGTCCCCAAATTCTTTTATTTGGCAGATTAAACTTAACATTATGATAAAAAAAAAAAAGTTACACGCACAATTATAGACATGATTACCAATGTGTCTTAATCTTAGAAATTATTACTTCTTCACACCAGTGTCTTATGGTACAACACTGATGTCACCTAAAAGAATACACACTAACCCCACTACATGAAGGTGGGAAAAGTTGTGTTTTGTTTTGTTTTTTTTTAACTTTGAAAATGCTTTAATGGTGGTGTCTGTACAGCATGTAATCTCAAGGCAGGAAGAAAAGCAACTGTGACTCACACAGTGAGACACGGCTATCAGAGAACAGGTTGTGAGTGAATAGAGTTCACAGGGCTTCCATGCTTTACTGGGTACCAGACAGGTCTAGGCCCCCTCCTTTTCAAAAGTGCCCTCCTCCTCAGCTGTGGCATCCTGGAGCTGCTGGTACTCAGACACAAGGTCGCTCGTGTAGCTCTCAGCCTTGGGGAACTCCATCTTGCCCCTGCCCTTGCCCGTATACTAAGTATAGGAAGGCCTTGTGCCCGAGCATGGCCATGAACTGTTTTGATATGTGCCTGAGAAGGCCTCAAATGACAACTAAGTTCCACTTGTAACTCTACGCAACTTAATTATCCTGCATGCTTATAAAGGGTTTGGAAGTGGATTGATTAGGTTTTGAAGACATATACCAAAGTTAATACAGATGGTTTCAGAATAATTTATGTTAAGTAAGTCTTTCTAGATATAATTAAGTGTACCGTTGGTTATCTGGTTTGACCATCTCCAGTGTTTGATAATAATACTATAGCATCAGCAGTAAGAACAAATTGCTTACATTTCTAGTCTCAGTAGTTTTGATACATGTATTTACTTTATTCTGTATCAAATTATCTAATGACCTGGTTCAAACAGTATAATTTTAAAAACCTACAAGATTAAGATCAAAGCATATTTCTATATACACTGTTTAGTCTATTATTTTCCCTTATATTTAATTAACATCAATACTGGTCCTTGTAGTTAAAAAAAAATGAGTTGCTATTAAAATCTCTAACTCGATTGCAATATGGATTCATATAATTCAATACTGAATATTCACATAATTCATATCCAGTATTTATCATAGAATAAGATAAAGTTAGAGTTTAATGTCATTTCTGAATGATGCCTCTACAAGGATGAGGGAATAACAATTATTTGAGGAACAGCCATGACTGAAAGCCATCTGGTCTTTATGGTCAATATTGGCCTAAGAAATCTGAGTTTGCAATTTGTGATGGGCAAGAAATGGCAGGACTATTATTTTAGATGACTGCCCCTTGAAAACCTAGAATTGTAAAGACTTACCCATCCAGGCAATACTACATTTCTTGGATTAATCAGGATAGATGAGTTGGAAAGAATTCAAGATTCACATAAAGTGAATATTAGAGTGTTCCAGTTGCAGAAAATCCTTAAAGTTTCAAATCATTACATACAAAAAATGACTTCCACCACCCAATCAAAAGGATATCTGAAAACTGCCATATTTAGGGCAGTTTTTCTCAGAGTATAAAATATAAGAAAAGTGGGAGTTGCAAATATTGACTGGGATCTGGGATTTGGCAGTGTTACTGGTCACATATCACATCTCAAAATTTCCCCTTGTTCACTGACATGATACCTGGGGCAAATTTGTCCCACAAAGATGAATCATTTTTGACATTTTGGAGGGGATAAAATGTTTAAAGTAGAATTTAATCTGATTTTGAGTTAAGATTAAAAAATACTCATTGGACATGTTATCTCACTAAAATGGAAAATAATTTGTTCTAGTTTTTTATTAGTTTAATAATTTTGTTCATAACTATGTTTATCAAGACGGACAGTAGAATTAGCTTTGTTTTTACCAAATACAAACTTATTTAAATTTATCTAATGATAGAGCACTATGAAGGGAAACTTTTTTTTTCTCAAAAAAACTATATACAGTTTCAATAGATCTCAAATAGCATTCAACTAGGACCATGCCTGGGATTTTTCTGCTAATAAGTTACAGTAATAGAGAGGCTGTTTGACCAGCTGCTCAGACCAGGTCTCATCTGGTGTTTCAATCTTATTAAAGTATTCTAAGCTTAGTACTGGTCTTCAGGTTTGTCCAATTCAGAATATCAACTTCATCCATTCATCTAAAGGCACTGAGCTCATGCTTAAATTAACTAATTTAAAATTAGAAAATCAATGTATTATTATATAGTTTATATATAGAAAGATATATTCTATTTATAATTTTTCCCAGTGGATAGGTTCAGGGAGGTAACTAAATTGCAAGACTTGTGAGCATAATTTTTAGCCAAAAAAAAAAAAAAATTCATGACAGCACTGTGAATTGTCTTTTCAAAACTAGGCATATTTCTGTCTAGAAAACTGACATCTTACACTACTGGGTATACTTGTTATACTCTAATTCACCAGCACTCTGAGCTATGATATAACAATGTCATAAGTTAATTAATTTCATGTATTTTTAAATATTTAAGACTGTAATCTTTGGTGGAATTTTGGAGAATCCCCAGTCCTCTGAGGAATTATGAGGATCTCCTGGTCATGAGCCCTTCTTCAAAGTTTTCTTCTACACTTACCTAACGTCTTTCTGTTTATGTTCATTCTTACTGAATTCAGCTTCATCAGGCATCATTTAGTAATGAATTAAATTTTGGAAGTGTGCTCTATTTGGATCACTGTTCATTCTGTACATTATGACCCCCAAATATCCATACTCTACCAATTTTGCATTGGTCTCATTAAGAAGTTCTCAGAATATCTGATGGAAGCTTCATTTCATAGCAGGAGAATGAGAACCCTTCACCTCTTGGTATCATTCTCTATTCTAATTTCCAAAAATGGATCTTCATTATTTTAACCACATGACACAATATGCCAACTAAATTCAGGATCAAAGGACTTCTTACTCATCTCCAAGTTCAGGCAGAGGAGAATAACTAATAACCATAAAAGCAAAATGTTTTTAATAAGAAAATGCCCCCTTACCAATTATGTTTATTATATGCCATAGAGATATTTATTTAGAAATAAGAAGCTGGTGCTAAATTTTGTAAAAGTAAAACATAAAGGTCTGGATATCATACATATAAAACCCTTCAAATACCTATATGCTTGAGGTAATGGCATTAAATCTTTCTTGTGTATCTTTACAAATTTAGTATATATATCAAGCAAATCTGTGATGCTAAATTTTTAAAGTAGGTATAAAATAATCATTCTATACAAGTTTAAAATTTTTTTTCCATTTTATCATGTGTAAGTTGACATTTTCACATTAATATGTATAAATTTACCTTATTTTTTAAAGTTATTTAGTATTTCATTCTACAGAAGTAACATAATTTGATCCTTATGAATGAACTTGTTCCCAGTTCTTTTTTTTTTTCAATGTTATAAATAATGCTATAATAAGCAGTCTTCTTCATATATCTTGTGGACTTCTGCAAATTTATCTTTTTTTTTTTTAAGATTTTATTTATTTATTTGACAGAGAGAGACACAGCGAGAGAGGGAACACAAGCAGGGGGAGTGGGAGAGGGAGAAGCAGGCTTCCCGCCGAGCAGGGAGCCCAATGTGGGACTCGATCCCAGGACCCTGGGATCATGACCTGAGCCGAAGGCAGACGCTTAACGACTGAGCCACCCAGGCGCCCCTGCAAATGTATCTTTAGGATAGATTTTTACAAGAGAGATTGATGAGACAAGGAATATATGTATAACTTGAAAAGGTTGACTATCTGTCCAATCACCCTCCAAATAAGCTATTCTTATCTATGTTCCAACCACAAAATACCAGAGGCCTGTTGCCTCATATATTATTAAAAATTTATTATTTTTTAAATCAGGTAAAAAGTGGTACAAAATGGATTTTAATCATATCTCACTAAAAGATAAGCTAATAGTATACAGGGCCAATATATCTTCGACCCTCCTTTCCTTTTTCTTTCTTCCTTCCTCTTCTTTTCCTTCATCATCATATTCTTTTGTTAATCTCATACATAGTCCAGGATATTACTTAATGAATATAATTCATAATACTTATTTTTGATTTTACAATTTTAATAATAAAATATATTTATTTAATATCAGATAAATTAGCAGTTACAGAGAATGTATTCATAAGATTTTCCTCTGGACTTAACCATGTAAAACACAAAATTAGTTAACTATACCTTTTATAACTATATAAAAAGCAAAATACTGCAGATGTGATCAGGCAGTTACCCAGTCTTTTGGGGTAAGGATACTAAATCGGTTTTCTTACCACATCACACTATACATTACATATATTTGTAGAGTTCACATTTTCCTCAGAGGTTCTCTGAAACAGGAAAAAGGATCTCTATGTATAAAAAAGTAGAACTGTCCACACCCCCTTTATATGTTTATTTGAGATGTATATCTGTCTAAGAACATCTATGGAGTAAGAATATTTAAAAAGCACTATTTTGTTATTATCGTTACTGTGTTTTGTTATTATGGTTACATAATCCATATTATTATGGATTATTTTACTGGGTGTAAGATTTGATGAATAAAAGGAATAAAAAAGCTATTTTAAAAATCACAGTAAATTAAGTTGAGGCTTCGATTTATTAAAATTGTATTCTCAAGTCTCACAAGGTGTAATCAGATGCTAATGTTTTAAGTTATCTCTGGTCAGATTAAGTAACACGTTGAGCCAGGTACTTTAGTGCCCTCAGGGGTTTAATTTATTCAAGTGTTTTAATTTAAGGGTAAATGCTTATAAATATACAATTTGAATGCCTAATAAGATGTAATTATTTACATGATGGATAAATACACTCTTGCTACTTGGCAGAAGCAATAGTAGGAAGTACAATAAACATGCATACTGGAATCTCAAGGATATTTTTGTTCTTCAGAGCTGATGTAGTAGACAAGCATATAACATTTCTGTATTGCTTGGTGGAGTGGAAGAATTAATACACAGTACTTTCTCCAACTGAGAATGTAAGCCAGAAATTGAGCCATGAACCTAAGCAATCATTCTTAGTTTAAATTTGCACTTACCTCAACAACTGACTAGTCATTAGTGAGACTGCTAATTCCTTAAATGGAAAGGATGTCTGATTCCAATTCCTCTCATTAAACAGGTTTGCACTACCAAGCCAATTCCAGGAAGCTTTACAAGGGTTTAATGTGGTATGAGCTTGCTCAGGTAAGGAGACATTAAAATAAAATTTAATTTTTCTCTCAATAGAAATAGTTTGTTTAACATTATATTTACTTTCTAAATGTTAGCAAACCTTACAGAAAAGTAGATCATCTGAAAATTTATTTTGTTCAGGCTATCAGAGATAGGAAACCTACATTACATAAAGAGCAAGATATTGAGGAAAATAATCCTTAATATGGACAACTATTTCATATACCAACTAATTACTTCAACTTTTTTACCTTTAAGAGATGTTGAGGGATTATGATAAAATTTTCATTATCTACATTGTGGTGATGCTTGCATAGTGTAAACTTATAATTTATCAAGATGTATATTTTAAATATATTCATTTTACTATATGTCTAAATAAACATGTAAAAATATACATACTAATTTTTTGGTTTGTTATTAAGCAGCAAAACACAATTTCCTCAAAAATCCTACAGAAACCTTGATGTATAAATAGATATACACATAAAGTTTATGGATTGAAGTGCGGATCCTCATGCAACTTCTTCCTTTCCCTTTGCTTATACTCCCTGAGACAGCCCTAATGAAGCCAACGTCCTTTGGACTCAGCATAGAAACCTGATGTATTATGTTACTCTATTCATGGACGGCAAAAGTACAAATTTTTCATAGAAATATTTCCAATAATAGATGCTTAAGAAGTTAAGGTTTTGAGATACAAAGGCCTAAATGCCAACTCTGGCCAAATAGTCACTTATAAAAGTCACCTTTTATAGTACCTAATGACTAACACGATCCTCAGAATTTTTTATGAATAATCAATAAATTTCACAAGACCTCTGTAAAACATGACTTTTATTTATAGAGGAGAAGTCAAACCTTTTGAGAAGTCACGTGACTTTCCCAGTCATATGGGTAGTAAATGATAAAAGATTCAACCTATATCTGTCTCCTCCAAGTTCCCTTATGAGTTGTGTGTGTATATGCAGATATTCTAGACTTTTAAAGACACCAAGATGCTAACTCATAGAAAATCACAGTTGAAAGAAATATTAGAAATAATTGTTATTCAATCTCCTTAACAAATAAAATGAAGACAAAATGTCTGCTCCGAGCTCGTACTTGTTATGATGGAACTATTTGGGTTCTCTTCACTCAACCTACTTGTCATTATCAAAGAGATCTGTCTGCTGAGACCTTGCAAATTGGTATAAAAAATAACGGAAGTGTGTGTTAGAAGCTCCTTGATTATATTTTGTTTCATTTTTGTTGTTTGTTTAGTCTTCAGTAGAGTTAATTTCCTGAAACAGGAATATGAGACCAAAAAGATTCTATTTTCTTTTCTATTCTCCATTTTCCTCTTATCCTCTAGATCAACATTGCTCCCTCCACTGCTATTTAAAAATTAAGTTTGATCGGAGACTTTTTTTTTAGTTGATGACAATAGAGCAACGGCTACAAAAGGTTTTTGGAGAATTTAAGTCAAACCTACAATTCTACAGTAAATGATAGAGTAGGCTAACAAGATAAAAATCTTTTCAGATTTTCAAGGACTCAGAAAGTTTATTCACCATCAGTATTCCTGAAAGAATATACTGAGTTTACCTATTAGTCCTTGTTCGAAAATCTAAATTCACTTACTGCAAAAATGTGCATTATCTAGACATTCTCAAACGTCACTATTTGTGATATTCTCACTCATATTTTAATCTATATTTTCTCCATCACATTAAATAGAGTTAAATAACACAAAGAAATACATTCACACACAAATACACATGCACACACACTTTCACACACACAGATTGTGTACATATGAACAAATATGCTCTGTAACAAATATAAATATTAGTACTACTTTATAGTGTTTTAAGTTGTTTCTGCATACTAGATCTTTACTATTGATGAATTCACTGGGACAGATGTATTTTTGAAGTAGAAAAACTGAACTATTCAGAATAGGTCCATATGTATTTTACCCAAAGTTAAAGATCATGCTTCTTTTTCCACCTTGACTAACTCAATACAGAAATGCAGCCTTTAAATAAGAATATGGTGCAATATAAATAACCAAGAAGAGTTTTTACAGAGTACATGCTGGCATCTCAAAATATTGATCTCAACAAATAAATGGAACAACACATTGATCTAGGAAGAACAAAAGGCAGGTGGGAGCCAGAGAAAGGGCAGGGTACCCATTCTCACAAAGAGTAGGGCACATCTTGCAGACAGAATTGAAGACTGAAAAGGTGAAAGTACAAAGAGATTTTAAAGTGAAATGAAGGGAATTTTGATAAAATAATCTTACTTAAAAGTACATGGTGAACAGGGCACCTAGGTGTCTCAGTTAAGCGTCCAACTCTATCTCAGCTCACGTCTTTATCTCGGGGTCATGAGTTCAGGCCCCAGTACATGGTGAAGCCAACAGCAGAGAACAGAGTTTTGAGGAAAGTCCCGGAGGAGGGAAAAACACTGAAATGGGTGGAGTTTAGTTCTGGATTGTGTCTAAACAGGGGATTTGAGAAAGTCATCCAATCTCACTAGGTCAGTTTTCTCATATGTTCAGTTAAAAAGCTGGTCTAATCCAGTGACAACCATGTTCTACTCATAAGACTGGCCCTGAATCCAACTCCTCGAGTTGATCTTGGGGAGAAGCCACAGGATCAAACAACTTACAAAGTTCTTTCTGATTCAAAAATTACCAGTATGTTTCCTAAGATAAGTTCTATTAGAATTGCTAAATCAAGGAATATCTCAGGTCACCTTGATGACAACAAAATACAATAAATTGCCCCCCCAAAAAAAGGAATGAAAGTGTACAGTGGTGCTGATCCTGGATACATTATCTTGATAAATGGTATCACCATTCATCCAACCACCAAGTCCACAAATGTGGGAATCATTCCAATCCTTTTCCTTTCTCTCTTTCCTTTTTCTTTATTGCCACTAAGCCCTCATGGGGACTCAGGGTCCAACTCATGAAAATTCTACCATTTATCTCTAAAACCTGCTCTGCCCCCAAACCAAATAGCTACTGTCCAATTCCTCCTGCCTCCAGTGTTAGAATCTACTTCCTTCTCTGTACTATTGAGTGAGTGAGAGAGAGATCTTTCTTTTTTTTTTAATTTTTTATTGTTATGTTAATCTCCATACATTACATCATTAGTTTTAGATGAAGTGTTCCATGATTCATTGTTTGTGCATAACACCCAGTGCTGCATGCAGAACGTGCCCTCTTTAATACCCATCACCAGGCTAACCCATCCTCCCACCTCCCTCCCCTCTAGAACCCTCAGTTTGTTTTTCAGAGTCCATCGTCGAGAGAGAGATCTTTCTAAAAGTCAAGTTGGACCTCACAAACACTAGCATAAAACCTCCCAGTGTTCCTTATTTTGTAGAGCCACACTGTCAAATATGGTAGTGACAAATCACATATGATTATGGAGTACTCAAAATGTGGCTAGCTCAAATTAAAATGATCTATAAGTTTAAAACATATCCCCCATTTCTAACACTTGGTAGAAATAAAAAAAGTAAAAAATACCATTAATATTTTGTATTTTAATTATTAATTGCTTTGCTAATATTCTGGTTATATTGGTTTGAATGAGCATACTATTAAAATAATTTTACCTGTTTCTTTTTTAATGTTTCTACTAGAAAATTTAAAATTGTATGTGTGCCTTGCACAATATTCTATTAGAAAGTGCTTTTTGCACAAATGACAACAGAATTTGGGGACTAAATGAAAATCACAAATGTGGTACTTCTTGCTCAAAAAGGAGGAAAAAAAAGTGCTCAAAGGTACTAATATTTCCTTTCTTCCCTAGCCTCTCTCTCAACCTGTCATGGATTTCCTTATTTGCTATTGAATATTGCATCCCCTTCAGCATATACAAGTGTTGTGCAAGGGCACTGCTGGACAAAAAAGGAATGTAGAACCCTCATTACTCAGCTCATGTGCTGCCCACCAGCAGCTGGGTTACCTCTTCTGACTGGATTGGCTGGACATCCCTGAAGTTAATTAAGTCCTCTAGGGAATGTCTGTCAATCTGCAGGTTATGGTCCATCAGTATGTCAAGAAATAAATTCATTGACTTCAATAACAGCATTTCAGGAAAATAGAATATTTCAGAAACAAATAGTAAATAAAATATTAGAGTACATAGAAACTAGTGAAATATAAGTAGTATTTTGTAATGTGTATATGTGTGTGTAAGAGGCCATATAATAAGATCTGTATTTTCTACAAGTTGTGGTCAAAACAGTTTGAAAAATACTCAAGCATACTACATAGATGTCTTTATAATTCTGACCCTGCCTGTACTTCTATCCTAAAACCTTAAATTTTAGCCATAGTTTGGTTTCCTGTACATTCCATAAGTCATTCTAAATAGAATAATTCTATATGCTGACTTTTTTCCCCTCATATGCCTCAGTCAATCTGATAAAATCTTACTCACTTTTTTATTCTTAAAATACCATCTCTGTGAGCCTCTCCCACAACTTCTTCATCCTTTGCTCCTCTGCTGTTTTCAACTATCCTTTGGGTAGATCTCCAATAACTGGAGATAGGTGATAGCAAGACAGTCTCTAAAAATTTGAAAGGTGTTAGGCAAATACCATCTTTGACCCAATATTCTCATGCATACATTTATTAGCAAGTAGGAACCAAAACTCAGACAACCTATTGTGTGGGCTTAGGGTATCTTGGCTTTGACTATTTTCAAAACACTATTAATGAAAGATTACTTAAGGCAAATGTGACTACATTTGAGGGCACATTCTCTGGGCCCCCAACATTCTATGGACTAAGTTCTTTAACAATCTAACCTGGAGATTGATGCCTGCATATATCAACGCCCATAAGGCCATCTGGATTCTTAGGCCCATTTCCCCATGCTGGGGTATGGTGAGGGTGTCTCTAAAATATCTTAGCCAGGATACACACATATACACACACACACACACACAGTGTACTAATTTCTTAAGAAAGTCAATTCCTGGGGTGCCTGGGTGTCTCAGTCAGATGAGCATCTGACTCTTGGTCTTGGCTCAGGTCATGATCTCTGGGTCATGAGATGGAGCCCCAAGCTGGGCTCAGTGCTCAGCCTGGAGTCTGCTTGAAGATTCTCTCTCTCTCTCCCTCTGCCCCTGCCCCTCCATCCCTGCCTCTCTCTCTCTAAAATAAATAATCTTAAAAAAAAAATGCTAATTTCTAATTTTCATTAGCTAACAAGTCATTTATTTTACCAATGAAAATCTAATTGTAGCAAAGTGCCGTATAGGTTAAGATAAGGATAACTGAGGCATGCAGCTGCTGTGTGTGGAGAGTGGTCTTTCTGATTAAAATTAATCTGGATTATGAGTTCTTGATTAAGGCAACCATACATAAGCAGTAAATTAAACTACTATGTATATAATAATCTCTATGGATAAATTATTTTTCAGTTAATTGAATATATCATAAAACAAGAAAGTGTATTACAGTCGATGTGGCTTGATTGTTAGAGGTCAATCATGATATCTTTTAAAACTGACTCAGGTCACAGGTACACTAGTACCAATAGATATGAAAATCCCATAACATGGGAGACTTCTGCTAATTATTATACCAATAACCCCTCTCTATATATAATTTAAAGGTCACAAAAATATTTTTTTTCTGCAAGTTCCTCAGACTATTAAAACCTGTGATCTATCATTAGGAAAATTAAATTGTCCCTCTTCTATGAACCCCAGATATTAGGATTATTCCGTGATTAGCACTTATTGTTAATGAAACAGGGTGTTAGAACACAATATTTTCTCCTCATTTTTGATTAAGCCTTCAATAATATACATGTTAACACAGCAAGATGAGTGTGAGTTGCAATCCCATCTTTACATGAAAAATTACTAAGTTTTCTAGAGACTTTTCTCTGCTTCATGGACCCCAGGGCAATATCACAGATTAAGGAATCAGATAAAGTTAAAGTTGAGTGATTAGTAAATAATTTTATTTGGAGAGGGATGTCATCCTAATTAGAATACCTAATTAGAAAACTCACCCCACTTTTTATGAGTGAAGAGAAGGTACTCCCTTATAATTCTAAACCTAGTGAAACTTACAGAAGGAGCAGGGAGACCCACAAAGTGCCTGAAGTGTTCCTTGTTCTTCAGATACACCTAAGTTAGTGACTCATACCTGTGAAAATCAAAGGGGATAGAAAACTTGGAATTGCTAGAGGACAAAGAAAGGCTGACCGATTGTTTTTGGAGTAAAGCTAGAGAGTGAAGGCTGCTGTTCTGTTGGAATTGGCCTGGTCGTCCAAAGTTTATCAGGGCAAAGGACAGATGAACACTTCCTGTGGACCAGATGTGGACACAAAAGAGAAATCCATGTGGGGTCAGCCATCACATGTCCTGTTCAATAGGGTCATGGAATTGGTGGGGGTGGACAAGAAGAACTCAGAAGAGCCTGGAAATGTAATCCTTAATGTTTAGGGGCCATGGAAAGAGCCCCAGAAGGCCACCCAAAGTAAGTATGCTTCTGCCTAGGTTAAAGAAATTAATAGGGAAAAAATCCCACAGGAAACTTTTGAAGAGCACAAGGATAGTAAGAGTTGACTTGTCCCAAGAGCCAGAACTTCAAGGAGGCTGTTTTAAATGTCTGCATGTTCTAAATGAAACTTTGGTCCATGAATCACTTTAATAAAGTAACATTAATGTAGTATGACTAAACATTTTTTTCTGGCTTACATCAACAATAATTCAATAATGGCACTGGCATTTCTAAGACCATTCTATTAATTTTCTGGTATTTCTCTGCATTTGCAATGGCAAAAATGGGAGTGTATCCCGCAAATCTTCCATCAAAAGAACCTGCTGTGAGCAGTTTAGTTAGCAAACATCCTATAGCTGCTGTAGCTTTGGTATCTACACAGCACTCATACTCGGGTATGTCCTCCCCAGACTCTTTCCAGGTAATGACTAAGAAGAGTTAGGTACTGGGAGCCTGGGTGGCTCAGTTGGCTAAGCGACTGCCTTCGGCTCAGGTCATGATCCTGGAGTCCCGGGATCGAGTCCCACATCAGGCTCCCTGCTCGGCGGGGAGTCTGCTTCTCCCTCTGACCCTCCTCCCTCTCATGCTCTCTGTCTCTCATTCTCTCTCTCTCAAATAAATAAATAAAATCTTAAAAAAAAAAAAAAGAGTTAGGTACTATATCTAGAATATTCCTACCCAAGTGGAACACCTTTAGAGGGTATTCTTTGCTCTGCAGTTCCTACAGCTGAACTGAAACCTTCTCAGAGCACCACCACAAACTAAGTCTCTTTCTTTCTTTCTTTTTTTTTTTTTTTAAGATTTTATTTATTTATTTGTCAGAGAGAGAGACAGCACAAGCAGGGGGAGCGGCAGGCAAAGGGAGAAGCAGGCTCCCCGCTGAGCAAGGAGCCGGATGTGGGACTCGATCCCAGGACCCCGGGATCACGATCTGAGCTGAAGGCAGCCACTTAACTGACTGAGCCACCCAGGTGTCCCAAACTAAGTCTCTTTCTACTCAATTCTGTTTTCTTCCAACTCTCCACTCACAACTCTTCATTCATAAATGTCATACTTATAGCTTCCTGGAAAATGGTTACTTCTAAGTGTAAATTAAAAAAAAAAGTTTTAGACATTTTAGGCACAAGTTTTGGTACTGATGTAAACAACTAAAACTCTGATATTGTATTTGTAGCTCTATTTCTGTTCCTCAAATGATTTGAAGTTGTTATCATGTCACTGTGATTGACATTTCATGCTAACTGTAATGTAAGTAGAGACTGAAATATTTGGTCATTGTGATGATTACAAGTCATACTTACTTGTGCACTGAAGTAAATCCTCTACTAGCTAGCCTTGATATATGTATACATGCATGTATGTGTGGGTACATATGTGGGTATAAAGTATGGCCTTTATACATAGATGAAAGTACTTAATACAAAATCTTAATATCTGCTTCACAAGTATTATTGAAATTAAGTAAGTGAGATACGTGAAAACATTTATCTTTAAGCTGACTGTTCCACCTATACAACCATTGCTAGGCTGTCATAAAATAAGTGACACTTTAAATTCATAGTAACGGGAACAGTTGCTTCCTGGTTTCATTGAAAAAAATTCTTTATATCAATATGATATTCCCTATATGTTCATTATTACCATTTAAAATCAACAATTTTACCGTTAACCATTCTGTAGCTATTACATTTAATTTAATACCATTTAAATTGGTAAGGTTACAACCTGGCACGGGAGAGAGGGGGGCAATGAGCATGGGGATAAATCTTTCTGCATTCCAGCTTCTAAAATAAGCATAATGTAATGCTAAAAATATTTAAAGGTAATTGTTAACTGGAAATAACCACAGTATAATGAAACAAAAGCTCTTGATTAGTCTGATTGAATTACACATCCCCATGCATACACGTAAACTAGCAGAGGATAGCCTAGCAGAAGAGTTAAAACCAATGAAATAAGAAAACAAAACAAAACATAAATACCACAGATAAAATCAATGAAGCCAAACCTAGTTCTCTGAGATCAGAAAAATCAGCTCGATCAAGGAAAATAGAAAGAAGGTACAAATTACAATATTAGGAATTAAGGAGGGAGGGGGATTTCTACAGTTCCTATTGTCAATAAAGGAAAAATAAACATAGCATCAGAAAACATGAAGTGACTAGGTATAAATGTAACAGAATATGTGCAAGATCTATATGTAAAAATATGTAAAACACTGACAAGAAGAATCAAAGAAAACCTACATAAACTAAGAGATACATCCTTTTCATGGATTAAATTATCAGTTAAAATGTCATTTTTTCCCTAAATCAATCCATCAATTTTGTTCAAACCCTATAAAAATCTCAGAGGCTTTTTTTCCCCCTCAACAATGAAAACTGAACTGATTCCAAAATTAAGACAGAGGAACTAAATTAGTCAACACAATGTTGAAACAGAAGAAAATATTTGGAGGATTCTCATTACTTAATTTCAAGAGTTGCCACAAGCTACCATAAACAAGATAATGGGATATTGACAAAAGGAAGGGTACAACAATCAATGGAAAAAAATTATAGTCCAAAACGATACAACTACATATATTGTCAATTGATTTTCAAAGAAGTCATGAAGTAAACTGAATGGAGAAAGTATAGAGTTTTCAACAAATTGTTCTGGAACATCTTGACTATATAAAAGTATATATTTTCTTCTGGGAAATATTTTCAAAACACACAATTGATGAAGGACTTACATATGGAATATATAAAGAATTTGCGAAACACAATGAAAAGATTTAAACAGACACTTCATGAAAGAAGATATATGGATTGCAAATAAGCAAATGAAAGATGCAGCTTTCTTTCCATGGCCACAGTCCAAGTTCTAAGAATGATCTGGCCACTGGCAAACTATTCCATCTGCTTTGCTTGCACCAGGTTCTTGTTGCCACATTGTTTTTAAAACACTATGGTAAGAATAATTTTTTCCCCCTCTGTTCCATTGACCCTTTCTCATGTTAAAAGATAAAACTGTTTGCATAAAAAATGACATTATTCATCATAGGTTTTATGGATTTTCAGTACTCCTGAGTAGTAAAATATAAAGTGTTTATCAGTAGTAGTATAATTTCTTGGGCTTATACTAAAGAAGTCTTAAAAATTCAAATTAAATAAAACATATCAGCATTTTCTTTCAGAAAATACATTTATTTTAATTTAAGAAAAAATCATATTTTAATTTAAGAAAAAATCAATCTCGAGTAATCCTGGTTTAAACAAACCTGATGACATCACCTGAGGAATAGTATGGTTTGGTTACATCATGACTCTGCCAGGACTTCAACAGTCACATGAGAGAGAAGGATTCATGAATGTTAATGGTAGGTGCTAAAACAAATTCTTCCTCTCCTTGATTCAAAGACGGATGATAGGAATGACAATCAAAAAACTTAGGAAATGAGGGCTCCTGGGTGGCTCAGTCGTTAAGCGTCTGCCTTCGGCTCAGGTCATGATCCCAGGTCCTGGGATCGAGTCCCATATCGGGCTCCCTGCTCTGCGGGAAGCCTGCTTCTCCCTCTCCCACTCCCCCTGCTGTGTTCCTACTCTCGCTATGTCTCTCTCTGTCAAATAAATAAATAAAAAATCTTTATAAAACTTAGGAAATGAGGAACCATGTTAGATCTAAAGCTAAATGCAATTACAGTAAGCAGTATAAATACTGCAAATTTTAACTTGAATACTATAATTTGAATACTATAACTATAACTAACTTAAATAACTTGAAATACTATAAACCTTCTAAATTACTAAAATGGGACACAAAGGAAAAGGAAAGTCTAGATTCTCCATGAAAGAAAACAATGGAGAAGATGTGGGATCAATAAAATTATAAATAAAATGACAATATTTGACTGAATATAAACAAAAATAAGTTAAAATCCTATAAAAACAAAACTACCCTCTTAAATAATCCTTGAAGAAGAACTAAAAATTGACATGAAAATACACAGGAAACAATAATGATAAAACAACTACATGGTAGGACCTATGAAATCACACTACATCATTTAATGGAAAATCCATTGCTTTATGTATTCTTGCCATTTGCAAGGATGTGGATGGAGCTAGAGTGTATTTTGCTAAGTGAAATAAATCAGTCAGAGAAAGACAAATACCATATGATTTCACTCATATGTGGAATTTAAGAAACAATACAAATGAACATAGGGGGCGGGGGGAAAAAAAAGACAGGGAAGGAACCATAAAAGAATCTTAAATATAGAGAACAAACTGAGGATCCATAGATGGGAGGAGGGTGGGGGATGTGCTGAATGGATGATGGGGATTAAGCAAGGCACGTGTTGTGATGAACACTGGGTGTTATATGTAAGTGATGAATCACTAAATTCTACTCCTGAAACCAGTATTACACTATATGCTAACTAACTAGAAGTTAATAAAAATTTGAAAAAAGAATTAAATAAAAAAAAGAAAATCCATTGCTTTAAGTCATTACTTTACCAAATAAGAAATTAAGATAAAAGAATTAAGAAATAAGGATATCTACCAGTATCTTTCACCATGTTAAAAAAATCAAAGGAAAAACTAGTCATATGACCACATCCATGAAATTACTGCAAATTTTTTTTAAAGATCTTATTTATTTATTTGAGATAGAGTGTGAGAGAGAGCAGGAGCAGGGGGGAGGGGCAGAAGGAGAGGGAGAAGCAGACGCCCCCACCCCCATCACTGAATCTGACCTGGGGCCTCTATCCATCCCAGGACCCTGAGATCATCGTCTGAGCCGAAGGCAGTGGCTAAAATGACTGAGCCACCCAGGTGCCCTGAAATTACTGCAAATTTGAAGGATTATTTTGTTACTAATTTTTTAAAAAGAATTACTAGCAATTACTTGGAATGAATCATAAGTTTTGATTTCTTCTCCTCTGCTTACTATTTTTTTTTTAATTTTCCATTTTAATTTTCTTAAATTCATTCTGTTGCATTGAAGTACCTTAGTATATTCTTTTAGGAATATACATAGTTTAAAAACTTTCTTAGTCTTTGAATGTCTAAAATATTTCTATTTTCTTAGCTCATTGAATTATTTAATATAGAATTATGAAATCAACTTATATTTTCCAAAAGAAAATTCTGTAGTTATTGCCTTGCTGTCATAAGCAATAAATTGATTACTTAAAATAATGTTGTATAAATATATTTATACTAATTAATCATTAACTGTGATTTGCTATAGAAATTTTAGATGCTATTTTGAGAATAAGGAAGTTTTCTTCTGTTCTTAGTTTGCTAAGGGTTTTACATCTCTTTAATAAATCCCATTTGGTCATGATATATATATATAATACATATATATATACATTTTTTTAAGATTTTATTTATTTATTTGAGAGAGAGAATGAGAGAGAGAGAGAGCATGAGAGGGGGGAAGGTCAAAGGGAGAAGCAGACTCCCTGCTGAGCAGGGAGCCCAATGCGGGACTCCAGGATCATCACCTGAGACAAGGCAGTTGCTTAACCAACTGAGCCACCCAGGCGCTCATGATCATGATATATTTTTATATAGCTCTTGATATATTAGTATTTAAAAAAATTATTGAGGTATAATTAACATACAGTGTTATGTTAGTTTCAGGTGTACATATAATGATTCAATAATTCAATACATTATCAGTACTAATCATGATAAATGTATTCTTAATTCCATTTATCTATTTCACCCATCTCTTATCCTCCTCCCCTCAGGCAACCACCAGTTTCTTCTCTGTATTTAAATTCTGTTGTTGTTTTTCTTTTGTCTTTTTTTTCTTTGTATGTTTGCTTATTTTGTTTTTTAAATCCCCCATATAAGTGAAATCATATGGTATCTGTCTTTCTCTCTTTGACTTATTTCACTTATCTTTTCATTCATCATTATATACTCTAGGTCTATCCATGTTGTTGCAAATGGCAAGATCTCATTCTTTTTCATGACTAAAAAATATTTCATTACACACACACACACACACACATCCTTATCCATTCATTCCTGATGGACACTTGAGCTGCTTCCATATCTTGGCTATTGTAAATAATGCTGAAGTAAACATAGGGGTACATATATCT
The DNA here is from genome assembly GCF_011800145.1 of Mirounga leonina. Lineage (NCBI taxonomy): Eukaryota > Metazoa > Chordata > Mammalia > Carnivora > Phocidae > Mirounga > Mirounga leonina. The sequence goes on along the minus strand of NW_023270451.1, from coordinate 60,318,625 downwards.
TTTTGAATTAGTATTTTCACTTTCTTTGGATAAATACCCAGGAGTGGAATTACTGGATCATATGATAATTTTATTTTTCATTTTAGAGGAGACTCCATACAGTTTTACACAGTGGCTGCACCAATTTGCATTCCCACCAACAGTGCACAAGGGTTCCTTTTTCTATACATCCTTGCCAACACGTGTAATTTTTTGTGTTTTTGATTTTAACAATTCTGACAGGTGTGGGGTGATATATCATTGTGGTTTTGGTTTGCAATTCCCTGATAATGAGTGATGTCAAGCATAATTTCATGTGTTTATTGGCCATTTGTATGTCTTCTTTGAAAAATATTCAGAACCTTTGTTCATTTTTAATCAGATTATTTGTGTTTGGTGTTGAGTTGTATAAGTTCTTAATATATTTTAGATATTAACCCCTTATTGGATATATCCTTTGCAAATATCTTCTCCATTCAGCAGGTTCCCTTGTCATTTTGTTGAGGTTTCTTTCACTGTGCAAAAGCTTTTTATTTTAGTGTAGTCCCAACAGTCTCCTTCTCCTTTTTTTCCTCCTGCTTGAGGAGATATATCTAGAAAAATGTTTCTATGGCTGATGTCAAAGAAATGACTCCTATGTTTTCTTCTAGGAGTTTTACAGTTTAGACTGATCTATTTTTAATTCTAACTTCCTATAGATGTATATTTTTTTCATTCTTAAAATTTGAATTTTGGTACTAAAATTTTATAAAGATGTACCTTAATGTAGGTAGCTACACATTCTCTCTGATACTCATTGGGCCTCAACCTGATAATTTGTCTCTCTTCAAAATTAGCAAATGTTTTTCTATTATTTCTTATATCTACCTCCTTTCTCTTTTATAAACTTTTGTGACTCCTATTTGATGAGTGATGAGTTTTTTTTTACATTACCACCATTTTCTTAACTTTTCTCAAATATGTTATTTATATTTGTAATGTTGCACTGGTTTCAGGAAGAGATCTCTGGCTCAATCTTCTAGATCACTAATTTTTTTCAGCATTTTCCATTCAGCTATTCAGTCCCTTTGTTCATTTGTTTTTCTCCCTCCTCTACCTTGATTTTGATTTCCAACTCATCTAACATGTCTTTTTAGGGATGTAATATTAAGAAAGAAGTGGGGGAGAGGGAGAGAGGGAGAAAGAAAAATTAAGAAAGAAAAAGAAAGAAAGAAGGAAGGAAGGAAGGAAAGAAAGAAAGAAAAAGAAAGAAGAAAGAAAGAAAGAAGAAAAGCTTTTTGAAATCAGCAACTTTCTTGAGAAAATAGTGTTATGTGGGAAAAATATTAATGATTAAGAATTGAAAAATGAGGGCACCTGGGTGGCTTAGTTGGTTAAGCGACTGCTTTCAGCTCAGGTCATGATCCTGGAGTCCCTGAATCGAGTCCCGCATTGAGCTCCCTGCTCGGCAGGGAGCCTGCTTCTGCCTCTGACCCTCCCCCCTCTCATGTGCTCTCTCTTTCTCATTCTCTGTCTCAAATAAATAAATAAAATCTTTAAAAAAAAAAAGAATTGAAAAATGATTCTGATGAGTTTTTCTTAGAATATGAAAAATTTTAAGCATACTATAACCAATTAATTTTACTTACAATTCCATTTTAATATGTGTAAAATATAATGTATTTTTTAATTTATAATCTATGTCTAACTACCAAAATATTTTTTTCTCAAAAATAGTAAATACAATTTTAAAGCAAAAGAAATAATACTGTCATATTTTAAAAAGCATAATGTCTTTGCTCTCAGTGGCAGTAGAGTAGTGGTGACTCATAGACTCAATGAAATGCTACAAAGCAAATGTCATGGTAAAGGACAGCCACATACTTACAAATATGATGTAATGTTTTGAACTTTGTAATTGAAGTGTGCTTAATTTATTAAGTAGTAATTTCTTGGCCTATATGCAAAACTAATGTTGATTATGTCTGATCCTGTAGCCTTTTACTGCTATATTCAAACCATGTCAAAAGAAGTAAGTTACTTCAAGTATAGTTCAAATAGTATTAATTTTTATATAATCTGCTTACCTAAGTAAAATCATTCTATTATTCAGAAGTCTCTATTAATAGGCCATAGACTTAAGTAGGTGAATTAGAACACAAACTATTTTTGTGAGTGATAATTTGCATATGAGTGGAGACTGATATTTAGAGATGCCTTATTTTGCTTCTGATCCGTTTGTCCAGAACAGAAACATCTGTTTCAAATAAATTTTAAGAGAACCCTATGTACCCTGCAAACAGGTAAAATGTTTGATTCTAAAAAGTTTTATTGTTTCTCGGATGGTCAATTATTTCTTTGGCCCATTGTCCACAGAATGTGAAATCATCCCTAGGCTACCTCTGCTTCTTCCTTGGAAAAAGTAAGAAGCCTGCTGGAATTATAAATGTTGGGGCAGAGAAGATGACCACAGGTAAGTAGTCTTAGGTGCAAACAGGTGTTGGAACTGCATGCGGTAAAGCACCAATTCTGACACAAGGAAGAATCTTAAAAAAGATATTTTTTCAACTATTTTCAGATTGCTAAGAAATCCTGACTGGTTTCAATCTCCCTGCAGGAGCCTGAATCTGACACTAGAAATTAAATAATGGTAGAGGCATGGCCCTGTTTTACAGTCAATTTTAGTAATCGTCAACTACAGTGAAGTTCAAATATACCTAGAAGGTGAAATTTAATTGTTCAAAAATGAAGTCTGATGGCAAATAATCATCTAAGCCTGGTAACGTGGCATATTGTGTTAGATAAACAAATGAGTAGAAAAAAGTGTTAAATCTAAGAGGCAGTTCCAAATGTCATTCATAAGTAGCTTTCTATGGATTAAGGTCTCAAAGGTCTAACTTGTCTTCAAGGCTTCCTATTATAGGTAAATGTTTTCTGTTGCATCCATGTGTAAGAGGTTTGGAATATGTGTTTACTTTTATATACCTTCAGAAGATGCTAGTGACTTCTTCCATTCCCTCAAGCTGCAAAATACCTCTCTGCCTTAAAACTGGGTTCCTGGGTACATTTCCTATACTCAAGCTGATTCATAGGGCCCTGTTCCCATTCTTCATCCACTTTATTTTAAGCAAAAATCCTAGAATGACACAGGTGTCTCTCATTCCCATTAACTTCCCTTTCACTTCAGAGACAGTACACCTCCTTGTCTACTAGCATCGAATATCTTTCCCACATCGGCTGTTTTCAATGCTAGCTTAGAACTGAACCAGATTTGACAAATAATTTCATGAACATGATCTCATCTTTTTTTTTTTTTTTTTTGGCTTCTTCCCAGCATCTAATATTTATGTTCAGTCATTGTTTCAGACACTCCACTTGCGGATTTTTTTTTTCATTCTCTGTTGCTTTAATTTTATGAAAAAGTTAATTACAAATCTATATTAAACTAAGCTGAATACAAAGTCTTAGTGAAGGAGGTCTGGCAATCTCCTTTAGAAGAACATGGCCACTGTCTTTTGGCCTTAAAATTTCAGGAAGGACACTTTACATGGCTTTGTGTTTGCATATGTCAGTAGCAGAGCATAGTAATAGATGCTGGCATCCATTGTCAGGTGTTCTTCAGCTACCAGAGCATCAAGTCTTTTCAGCAGATCATTTTTTTGGTAAAGACATCACTTCCACAAAGTCTCTATCCCCGGCTTTGGCTTCGGTCTTACATTTGCAGCATCATCTCCATTAAGTCACTGTCACAAAGTGTGTGTACCTGGATCCATACATTCAGCTGGAGAATAGTCAACATCACTTCATAGCCAGTTTCCTTCTCAAGTTCCAGAAGAGCAGCTGCTTCTGGGTGTGCATTAACATCTACGAGACTTGTGGGGAATTCGAGGCATTAGCCTCCCAGTGGCAGGCAGAACTGTTTTCCCAGAATAGCACATTCATCATAAACAGTTCTTTGCGGTGTGAGACAACTGCCATACCATCAACCAACTGCCCTCTCCTCACTGTGCTTTTCACAGTTGCCCAAGTTCTAGTTTTACTGGTAAAACTAGAGCTTGACCCATTTTCCTTCTGAAATTAACTCCTCTGAAATAATAGCCTGTTTGGTATTTTCAGAATTGGTTGGTTCTTGGTTTTTCATTTTCCATTTTCCAGTCTTCACCCTCCTCAGGCAAGAAGTTCATGACCAAGGTTTGGGGCAAAGACAAGGGGACTCCTTTGGGAAAGAGAATGCAAAAAGAAAGGACGAGCCCGAGGCAACAGTCTTGGAAGCCTTTCACAGCCCTGCCAAACCATTTTAGTCTTCTCTGGAATTGTAAGACAATAATTTGTGTTGTTTTAAGCCACTAAATCTGTGGTAGTTTGTTAGAAGAGCAATAGGAAACTTACGCAGATGGGAAAGGACATCTTAAGAAGAAGAATCTGCAAAATACAAAGCCCCAAAGCATGACCTTTTCAGAAATGAAGGGAGGTTTGGAGTGTTTTGAGTCCACAGTCTGGTATAAGAACAGCGGAGGAAGAAATTCATACCAATTGAGATAGGTAAGGTTACTTAAAATCAGACAAAGGCCTTCTGCACTTTTAAAGCAGATTTCTACCTTATAAAATAATTCTGGCACTAATGAGTTGGAAACTCTGGAGGTATAAGACCAAGAGGTTTTTTATATTCTATACAATTTTACCATATTCTAGTCATATTAGTCCTTCACAAATGCTTAAATTAGAAGAGCACAAGAGGAAAGGTTTAGTTAAATCTAATAATGTCTTCTATCATGTTTTTTTCTTTGTTCACAATGATTCCTTATTTCATCTTCTTTTCTTATAGGAATGAGCATAAAAAATCATTACAATAAGAGTAGCAGTGTACTGTAATTTCTCCTAGGTACCTTACCATATGGTACCTGTCTCTTATTTAATTTAACTTGATCTGTTGAAAATCAGGCTTGTAAGGGCTCATATGTCATACTAATTAAAATGTCATACTCTTTAAAGAATCTAATTCCAAAGAGACATGCATCTTTTAATAAGAAACATTTTCATACTCTACAACTAAGAAGTAAAAATTCAAAAAGTGTCCAATGAACAAAACAAAATGCATGTTAAAATAATACTGATCATTAGGCAGATCATTTTTTGCTGATTCAAATCTTTGGTTTAATAATTCATTTGTCTAGGAAAATGCAACTGACTTTGGATGAATCCAATTAGGTATTTAGGAAAATGCAATTTGTCTACCTATAATAATAAACAACTTAAAAAATAATTCTCAGTCCCAAAGGATATGAAAGTAGAGAGCATTGATGCTCATTTAACAATAATAAAATATGAAAATTAATACAAACTTGACATATCATTTTATGCTATCTAAAGTACATTTTAAAGTTATCTAATTTAATAAATCTTGCAGTGAAAATAGTATACATATTCCACACAAGTAGGATTTATAAGCTGTATAATATAACATTTTTTCTACAACAATTTTGTAAAACTAATGACATTATATAGAAAAAAATCATAAGATGTTCATTCTTATTGATATTATAATTAACTTATTTTTATAATAGTCATAATTCAATAAATCATTTTTATCCCTTTTCCTATTTTAAATAAATAATTCAGTGGAAATAAAAAGTAAATTATCATAAAGATGTTAGTTAATGATACATACTAAATAAAATTTTTAAATTAAAAATGATGCAATTATCTAACATGAAAGTGTTAAATCATCATATATCAACACTGTGAACCATTATGCATACATTAAATATAATGACTATGAAGAACATATAGAAAAATATAAGTGGCTTAGTGTAGATAAAGTGGAAATATCACAATACTGTGAGCACTATGATAATAAGCTGTGTTTATGGGTACATTTTGATATGTCAAAATGAAATGTAATTGATGTGGTTAAATTGTGTTTTTTTTGTTTTTGTTTTCGTTTTTAAGTTTTCTTTTACATTTTTAGGGAGAATTTTTTTTTAAGTTAATGGAATTTCATTTATAACTGAAGAAGTAATTATCTCTACAAACAATGTGAAATCCAGATTTATCTTTAAAATTCTTGTTTGAAAAATGCAGAAAACCAACAGAAAAGTTGCATTTTTAATTCTCTAAATATTTTAGGTGTGTTCTTATTTTTTGATTTAGCTTTAAATGTAGGAGTAGCTATATTAAAACAATATTTTGAAAAATTTTTTTTAAATAAATGACACTCTTGCTTTTAGGCATGGCATTATCATCTTTTTCATGATATCCAGAGATTTTTCTTCTTCCCATCAATCTTGTATATTTAATTAATACTGCTGAAATCTATAAGAAATCCCTTGGAGATCTTGGTATCCCCAGAATAGCTGACATGATAGCTGGAGGCACAGAGAAACTTGTGTGACCCGAGAAGGTTTACTCTGTATCCAGACACTTAGGTCATTCTTTCTTATAGTCCAATTTCACTTAAATTTTTATTTGCAATATTCACTGAAATGCATAAAATACTTTTTTAGGCCTTAAGTATGCTTATTTTTTTTAATTGTGCATTTTTGCAATAAACATTAGTTGATGTGATGAATTATTTTATCTAAACATTATTGACTTCAATTTGCCATTATTTTACTCATACTTTTTGCATTTAAGCTCATAACTAAAATTCTCTATGCATTTTGTGTACTATATTTGTCAAGCTGTAATGTTACCCTAATGATGGACTGATATCTTTTTTAGTGGGCTTTAAACATTTCTGTGGCATTGAATATTTTTGTTCAATGAAAATTAACTAAAACACCCCCTAAATTATATGAACCTGGCACTTTATTTACAAATGGGTATTTAAAAAATACTTACTGGTGGGTAATATGGTTATTATTGTATGTCTATGTGTTCTACACCTTTTTACATCCACTTCAGTCATTTCTTGAGCATGATCCATTTTCTCTAAGTTTCTCTAAATTACTATATAGTTCTTTAGTCTTTGTTCTCTTGTGATTACATGTTTTTTTTTCCTTTTCAGTCATTTATTTATTTATTTATTTATTTATTTATTTATTTATTTATTTATTT
>NW_023270451.1:60156985-60311601 GCF_011800145.1 Mirounga leonina | reverse complement strand
TTTATTTATTTATTTATTTATTTATTTATTTATTTATTTATTTATTTTAGACAGAGAGAGAGAGAGAATGTGCGCTAGTGGGGGCGGGGAGTTGAGGGAGAGGGAGAAAAAGAGAATCTCAAGCAGATTCCATTCTGAGCACAGATCTCTATGTGGGGCTGGATCCCACAACTCTGAGATCATAACCTGAGCTGAAATCCAGAGTCAGATGCTTAACCGACTGAGCCACCCAGGTGCACCAGCATCTTGTTTTTATAAGAAACATTTTAGCGGTGCCTTGGGGGCTCAGTTGGTTCAGTGGCTGATTCAGCTCAGGTCCTGATTTCAGGGTTCTGGGTTCGAGGCCCCAGGTCAAGCTGTGTGCTCAATGGGCAGTCTGCTTCTCCCTCTCTCTCTGCCCCTCCCCCTGCTCATGCTCTCTCTTTCTCAAATAAATAAATAAAATATTTTAAAAAATAAGAAACATTTTAAACTTAGATTTACTTATATTCTCTAGATTATACAAAAAATGTTATTCTTTCTTTAATTTGCAGAAATTTTCTAATTTCAAGTTTACCTTCTTCTTTGACCCAGGTTTTCATTAGAAGACTGTTCATTCTCAGGGTCTGCATGCTTTTCCTATCTTCCTTCAAGTGTTTTCCCAATTGTCATTTCCTAGTGAAAATTTCCCTGACCACATCCCACATCCATCCTTGTCCTCTTTAATCTTTTCCTATGCTTGGTTTTTCTCCATAACACTTACTATTAGTCAAAATACTGTACATTTTAATTCTTTTTTTTTATGGTCCATCTCTCTCTCCTAGTAAAAAGTAAGCTCCAAGAGAACAAATGTGTTTGCTAAGTTTTTTCTTGCTCTTTCCCTAAAATGCAAAAATCTTCCCTGCTCAAAGTAAACACATACATTTTTGAGTTAATGAGTCAATGAATAAATGGATTTTGATGGCACAGGATTTTGGTTTATTTACATGTTGTTGATCTTCTGACTTCTCAGTTTCTGCTAAGAAACTCAGTATCAGCAACATCATGACTGACTGTGAGAACGTGAAGAAGAGACCATGTTGAACTCAGTTCTCAAATCCCTGAGAAAAGTTTGCAACACAGGATGCTGTTGTTTGTAGGGCTTAGAGAAAGTGGGGGTGGAACTGGATGCAAACTCAGTGACTTGGAAACCATTTTGACTCTATAAGGGAACCCACTGTGAAGACCTTATGTCTCCCGATTATCAAGGATAGTAGCTAAATCAGTAAGTGAGGACACAGTCTATCTTTGCCTATTTGTTGCACACAAGTATTGGAGTAACCAAAGCCTTTCATTGAACCCACCAGTAGAGAGGAAGGTTTATACTGCTGGGTTTAAGAACATGTATCCCTGCTGAACCTTGAGAATGCAGACCCCTCAGTACTCTTCATAAGAGATCCCCTGACTTCTTAAAGGTATTATGGTAAATTTCCTATTTTTCACTGCAAGTCTTTCTTTCCCCTTTGTTAATCTACCCCTGCTAAATAAACATTCATAGACTGACATTCTTGTGTAGTAAGCAATCTTACACGTTTTGAAACAAAGTCCACACAAACTCAGAAGTTGGTTAAGGGGCCAGAATACAGTAGTCCCTGCTTCTCTGTGGTCTTGCTTTCCATGGTTTCAGTTACACTCACTCAACCATGGTCAGGAAGCAGATGATCCTCCTTCTGATGTATTGTCAGGTCAATATTAGCCTCGCACTACATCACAATGCCTACATCATTTACCTCATTTCCTCTCATCACATAAGCGTTTTATTATCTCACATCATCACAAGAAGGGTGAGTACAGTACAATAAGATATTTTGAGAGAGAGACCATATTCATATAACTTTTATTAGTGTGTTGTTATATTTGTTCTATTTTATTATTAGTTATTGTTGTTAATCTCTTACCATGCCTAATTTATAAATTATACTTTATCGTAGGTATATATGTAGAGGAAAAACATAGTCTGTATAGAGTTCAGTACTCTCTGTGGTTTCAGGCATTCATTGAGGGTCTTGGATCAAAACCCCTGTGCATTAGGGGGGCTACTGTAGTTTAAAATAAAGACATCCAAATAAAAATGTAATTGTTGTGTTGATTAAACTAATAGGATAAACAGAAAATAACTAGAACTTAAAAAGAACTTAAAAAGAATTCCATTTCTTAATTATTAAATATAATTATGTAATGGAAGACAAGACTTGGAAGGATGAATCTCTATTCTACCCCTGCTAAATAAACATTCATAGACTGACATTCTTGTGTAGTAAGCAATCTTACACGTTTTGAAACAAAGTCCACAGAAACTAATATTCCACAGAAATAAAAAAATGTAAAAATAACTATTAAATCATACAAGACAAAAAGAAAAGATTCCAAACATTCAAATAGAATAAAAACAATTGGTACACCAAAGAGAGAGAAGTGGGGGGGGGGGGGGGAGGAAATGGGATAGACTCATAACAGTGAGAAATATGATCCTATTACTCATAGTATATTAATGATATTCACAATATATTCAACCACTTGCTCAATCTTAGAATGCACAAAAAGTTTCAGAATTACCAGCATGAATTCTACAAAAAGAATCCTACTAGCTAGAGTTTAATATTTCTTTAACAGTTTGTTTGTGTTTAACTTGAGGGCATATAGTCCAAATACAGTATTCAAGATTTACTTGGATTAGTTCTTTTACCCTCTTCAGGGTGAGGTTGGTTATGTCATTTATGGGAATTCAGTGTAGTCCATCCATTTCTGTTTGAATTCCATTTTTCATGGTACCTTTACCAGAACTGTTCATAGTTTTCATTTATTTTGTCCTCTCCCTGTCCCTGACTCTCAGTTTCTCAGAGGGACTGACTCTCTTCTCTCTCTCTCTCTCTCTCCCTCTTTCTCTTTCCCTTTTTCTTACCCTCTTCCTCCTTCCCTCCCTCCCCATGATGTAAAATCTTCCAATAATCAGAACCAGACCAAAGTGTATATGCATAAAACTGACACAATATGACATCCTTCATTCCTTTTTTCTTCCCCCACTATGTTCCATCCAACTACCTATAGGTAAGCAATCCTATGCAGCTCTGGTTTAGTCCTCCCATTTTTTAGAGAGTAGCCACAGATATATTTTCCTACCACCTCCCTTATTTTTTAACACAACATGAAATATAGTATTTTTTCTACTTAAAATATGCCCCCCATTGCTTCTCAGCCTTTTGGCTAAGATCAAGTGTAAAATATTCCCCAAGATCATGCTACATTAGTTCAAAAGAGATTTTCCTTATTATTTTTACAGCTTCATAGTACATCATTGTGTCTATATACATTGCTGATTTAGCTAATCTCCTATGTTTGAGCATTTAATTTCCCATAGTTTTTCAATTACAAATAATGCTGCAATTATATAGTAATGTTACAGTATATGGTTCTATTTGTATAGCATATATATATATATATCAGCGTTATTTAACATATTATATATTTATATTTTATATCTATACATTTATACTTTATAAATATTATTTAATATTAAATAACTTATTATTTCATATCATTTTAATATATTAAATTAAATATTATTATTTAAATATTAAAATAAGGTTGTATCTCCTAGTTAAATTTGTGGAAGTGAGATTACTGGGTTAAAGGAAATATATAGATTTGTTGGATATTACCAAATTCCTTTTCTTAGGTATGTGGCATCCCTCAGCAATATATAGGAGTGTCTTTTCCCACATAGCCTCACCACAGAGTGAGCTGTAATCTATCTGCCTATCTATCTATCTATCTATCTATCTATCTATCTATCTATCTATCTATGATCTGTCTACCTATCTACCTACTAACTACATATTGATCTACTATATAACTTGTAGCTTACCTAAATTTTGCCAGTCTTGTAAGTGAAAAATATCTCCATATAGTTTTTACATTTCCCTTATTATAAGGAAAGTTACACATTATTTCATATATGTAAGGGCTTTTTGTATTTTTTAATAAATTTTGTTTATTTCTTTGTCTATTTTTTGGAGTTTTTTAAGGACTTTATTTTTTAAACAGTTTTGGGTTCACAAAATTGGGAGGAAGCATACCTTTGCTCCACTGCATTGCTTCTGCTACTATCAAAGACTAGTTGACTATATTTATGGTTGTCTATTTCTAAGCTAAGTCTGTCTCATAGATTAGTCTGTTTTCCACCAATACCATCCTCTCTTGATTACTGTAGCTTTATAGGAAGTTTAGAGTGGGTTAATGTTAGTCCTCATATTGTGTTGGCCATTTTGGTTCCTTTGCTTCTCCATATAATCTTTAAAATCAGCTTGCTGATATCTACAAAATAATTTGCTGAGATTTTGACTGGGATTACATTAAATTTATAGATCAATTTGGGAAGAACTGATATCCTGACATTACTGAGCATGCTTACCCATGAACATGTAATATATCTCTATAGTTCTTTGATTTCCTTCATCAGAGCGTTTTTGGTTTTCCTTATACTGATTTTGTACATATTAGATTTATTAAGTATATCATTTTTTGAGTGCTAATGCAAATTGTATTGTGTTTTTAATTTCAAATTCCACTTGTTAATTGATGGTAGACAGAAAAATAATTGATTTTTATATGTTAACTCTGTGTACTGAAACCTTACTATAAACCTCATTAACTCAAGGAATTTTTTTGTCATTCTTTCAGATTTCTACATAGAAAATCATGTCACAGCAAAGAGAGTTTTATGTCTTCCTTCTAAATCAGTATACCTTTTGTTTCCTTTTCTTGTCTTATTGCACTAGCAGGAACACTTTGAATTTCTTACCAGTAATCATGATATTAACTATAGGTTTTTTCTGTAGATATTCTTTATCAAGTTGAGGAAGGTGCCCCACTATTCCTTGTTTACTAAGAGTAATGAACAGTTATTAGTTTTGTCAAATAATTCTTCTGCATCTGTTGATATGATCATGTGATTTTTCTTTTTATCCTGTTGATGTTATGGATCACAGTCACTGATTTTAAAATACTGAAAGAGCCTTACATATCTAGGATAAATCCCATTTTTGTCATGGTGTATAATTCTTTTTATATATTGTTGAATTTAATTTGCTAATTTTTTTTTACATCTTTGTTCATGAGAGATATTTATCTAGAGTTTTCTTATAATGTTTTTGTCTGCTTTCGGTATCAGAGTAATGCTGGCCTCAAAGAATGAGTTAGAAAAGTGTTCCCTCTGTTTCTATCTTCTGAAAGAGATTGTAGAGAATTGGTATAATTCCTTAAATTTTTGGTAGAATTCACTAATGAACCAGTCTGCATCCAGTCCAGTGTTTTATGGTTTGGACTTTTGAGTTGACTAACAGCCACCAATGTATTGAATATTAATGTGGAGAGTAGGATACCCTTTTCTTCTTCTTTTTATGTTATTGGGAATATCACTCATGTTTCTGCATGTTAGTAAGATACAGGTTTTAGGGTTAAGATTATATAAATTACATGTGTCATGTTAAAAAATTAAACACCAATTATTATATCCTTGAATTTTTTTTCTCCCCACCAGGATTGGGTTATAAATTATGCAAAGGTCTTTCCATCATCACTGGAGACAATCAGATAATTTTTTCTTTAGATCTATTAATATAGTGTATAGAAAATAGTTAACATAGCAGACCTCATTACTGTTCTTTGAAAAACCTGTCTATAAGTTTGGCATATACTAGGGTCACTTTTTATTTTACTTTATTTTAATTTTAATTCCAGTATAGTTAACATACAGTGTTATATCAGTTTCAATTGTACAATATAGTGATTCAACAATTCTATACATTACTCAGTGCTCAGCATGATAAGTGTACTCTTAATCCCATCACCTATTTCACCCATCCCCCTGCCCACATCCCCTCTAGTAAACATCAGTTTGTTCTCTAGAGTTAAGAGTCTGTTTTTTTTTATTTGTTTCTTTTTTCCTTTGTTTTGTTTCTTAAATTCTACATATGAGTGAAATCGTATGATATTTGTCTTTCTCTGACTTATTTCACTTAGCATAATACTCTCTAGCTCCATCCATGTTGTTGTTCTTTTCTATGGCTGAGTACTATTCTGTATATATATACAAGATTGTTTTTCAATGTATTCAATTTTAATGATTACTCCCTCCTTATCCTTTCTTATTTTTATTACTTATGTTTACTTTGTTTTCCTTAAGGTATCTTGTTATTGGTCTTTTTTGTGAACTTTTCCTCAAAATATCATCTTTTATTTAGTAATTATATATCAACTGTTTTCCTATCTCTACACTGTCGATTTTTGCTTTTATCTTCATTCTTTCCTTTCTTGTTTTTTTCTTTTGTTTCACTTGTTTTTCTATCCCTATACTATCTATGATCTGGGAATTTCATTCACTTATATTTTAAATTTTTATTTATAAAAGGGTTTAAGTTTTTCATATATTCTGTTATAGAATACTTCATTACCACTACTTTTTAGAAAAATCATTAAATTTAGATTGTATTTTACCTTTTGTCAAAGAGTTGAATAAAAAAATAGAAAAGTTACAGAAATAATGGAGATCTAGTTTACATATAATTATAATACATTACAAACATTAAATAGCCCACTTTTTTTAAATCTCTAGATTAACCATAAACAGCTGCAACAGTTGTACAATATAAAAGCTATAAATAGCCTTCACTTTTCACTAGAAAACTTCCTATAACAGAATATGGAACAGCTTGAAACTAATGGGAAAATCATGTGTTGGAAATAGAGCATCTTTACTTTCCTATTTCTACCGGATGGAGGCCAAAGAACTTCAATAGTTCACAGGCTATGCTGAGACAAATTAGGAAAGAAACATAAAATAGAGATATTTGTATAGAGTACATTGCCCAGAGATGCAACAAATTGGTCTTTCTAAAAATGATACAGTGCAATGGAGACAGCTAAGAGCTTGTTAGCAATTCCTACAGGTCTCAAGGGGTTTAAAATGTTCAGAAACAGAACAGAACATGGAGTATATTTTCAGAGACTCAAAAGTTTTTGCAAAATTCACTCTGGAAATCTTCAGGGAAAAACATACTTTGCTACTGTTTTCTGGTAACTTTCTCTATTCTTAGAATAATCTTCAAAACCATTTTGGGTTGCCCCCCAGAGCCCACAAATCTGGCAATGTTGATGGGAGTCATGCCATTCTGACAGCTGGACCTTAGTGGAGGAAGTGTTAGTGGGCAAGCGTGTCACTTTTAATTATGGTAGGCAGGTCTCCTGAAGTGACATTCATTGTGAATTTTGCTCTGCATATTTTTGTCTTATTTTTTTTGTTACTTAACTGCATGTAAGCATCTAGTATTTAATGATGACTCCTATATTTATATCCCCTGTATTTCTCTAGTCTCTTTATTGCCCCTGCATTCTCTCCCACATCATGTACTTCCTCATATAGACCATTAAAAAACTTTTCACTATTCCATGTTGTTTCCCCTCAGTAATTGGATAATGTTTTAAATCTCCTGGTCAAGGCACCACTCTCTTTCACCTGAATTATTACAATAGCCTCCTAACTGGCCTTTCTGATTTTTGCTGTTGTTCCCCTAGAGTCTATTCTTAACATGACAGCTATTGTAATAATAAGTGTCCCTTGTCTGTTGAAATGTTTCCAATACGATGGCTTCTTGTGTCTCTAAGAGATAAAGCCAAATTATTTAAAATGACCGTGGAAATCCAACATGTTCTGAGTCTTTCTTATATCTCCCTGACTTTACCTCCTACCACTTCTCTCCTTCTTTAGCATTTCACACTCCCTGGATACAGTGATAGTAGAGGTATTACATTGAGTTTGCTGCCTGTTTTTTCAAAGTTTTTCTCAAGGCAAAGGGGGTAGAGAAGTTTCTGAGATTCTTGTACAAAGTATATATATAGTTCCACTTAAAATAATGTAAACATTTTGTAAACAAGTTTAGGGGCTCTTCTTTTCTTTTAATAAGTAACAGAAAATTTAAATGTAGTTTTAGAAAAAAAATATTTTATTGAGATCAGGAATCTCTGTTCACTTATGACTGTGGATAGTTGTTTAAATATATTTAAATTTCCATTACAGAACTTCTACTTTATAGTCATTACATTGGAATCAAAAGCTGCTAAATTATATTAGCTTATCAGGATAAAGCACAGTTAGTTAAAATAAATTTTATCAAGGATAATATTTTATTTGTAAATACTAGTTTACAAATGACTCTTTCATGTAAATATTGTTGTTTGCCCATATTTCCAGGCCCTTTTAAAAGATATATACAGAGTGCCTGGATGGCTCAGTCAGTTAAGCCTCCAAGTCTTGGTTTTGACACAGGTTGTGATCTCAGGGTTGTAAGACTGAGCCCCAAATCGACTCCATGCTCAGTGGGAATCTGCCTGAGATTCTCTCCCTCCCTCCCCATCTACTTCTCCCCCTGCTCATGCACATGCTCTCTCTCTCTCAAATAAATAAAATATTTAAATAAATAAAAAAAGATATTAAAAACATTACCAATAACATATAAACTCATGGGATTTTAAAATCTCTTCAGGAAACAGTTTTAAGGAAAAGGAAGGATGTGATTTTTGGGAAATATTTTTTATTGAGAGCCTTGGATAGCATTATCTTATTTAATTATTATAATAAAGCAAGTATTTTAATCCCATTTACAAGGAAACTGAGTCTCAGAAAGGCAAAATGGTTCTTTCAATGTCATACAGCAAGTATGCATCAGAACTGAGACTTAAATCATTTCTCTCTATAAATGTTCTGCTCTTCCAACTGTGCCACCCAATGGTCTCTTAAACAACTGTCAGGACTTTTGATATAATGACCACATATGTGTATTCATTGGTTTTAAAATCTTTACACATCAGGAAAAATGTTTAATATCTGATTATATATTAAATTGAATTTGTTAAAATAGTAAGGCATTTAAACATATACTATGATATATCATGTAAATATTTTAAGTGTAGCATTTTTCTTCTTAAAGGAAGATTTTAGCAATTGGGATAAATTTAGAGAAAACAGTTTTCTTTTTCTGAAGTATAATTTATACACAGTAAAACTCTTCTTTTTAAAAGATTTTATTTATTTATTTGAGAGAGAGAGCGAGAACATGAGTGTGGTGAAGGGCAGAGGGAGAAGCAGACTCCCTGCTGAGCAGGGAGCCCGATGTGGGGCTCAATTCTGGGACTCCAAGATCATGACCTGAGCCGAAGGCAGATGCCTAACCGACTGAGCCACCCAGGCACCCCAAAACTCACTCTTTTTGATGTAGTTCTGTAAATCTTGAAAAAAGTACTCAGAAGCGTAGTTACCACTGCAATTGAGATACAGAACTGTTCCATCACTCCAAAATAGTGCAGTCTGCCTCTTTGTGTTTCAATCCCTATACCCACTTCTAACTCCTAATAATCACTAATCTGTTTTCATGTATTTTCATTTTGTTGTTGCTGTTGTTGATCCTATCATTTTTCCTTTTTCAGAATATCATATAATTGGAATCATGTTAAATGTAGCCTTTTGAATCTGGCTTTTTCACTAGCATAATGTATTTGAAATTCATGCTGTTGCATGTATCAGTGGTTTTTCTTTTTCATTGCTAAGTAAATATTTCACTGCATGGATGTATCACAATTTGTTTATTCATTTACTAATAAAGTTTCCTTCCAGATTTTGGCAATAATGAGTCAAACTACTATGAAATTTTAGGAAGATTTTTGTTGAACATAAATTTCTTTTCTGTTGGGTAAATATCTAAAAACAGATTACTAGGTTTTATATAAGTGTTGCTTAACTTTATAAGAATCTGCCAAACCACTTCCAGAGTGGTTGCACTATAAAAGTAAATTTAATATTGTGACTGTATCTGTTCAATAACAGAATTTCCTAATACTAATACTGTATTTTAATCTACTATGAAAAGTCATGTTCTAGAAAAATTCAGCCATTTATCCTAAACATTTTCCATGTTAGTCAAGTTGACTGCATAGTATTCAGATTTGTATCCTAATAATGGAGACTCAGAGCTAATAATGAATAACGAGTTAGTAGTAAGTTGAAATATTTTTTAAATGAATGTGTTCAGTAATTTTCTCATTTAAATGATTAATACATACTTCAAAATTTTTAATCAATTCCAATATTAAAGTATTATAAATTAAACCTAAATCTTTCAAATAATTAGAGTAACTATTAAAGTTGGAATTCAGAAAACTTTATTTTACAATAATGTTCAACTTGAAATAAAGTAACGGTCAAAGCTTACTGGGCAAAGCAAATTCAGCAACATTGATGTGACAGCCAGTCTTTCAAAGAGCCTTAACGTTCCCCTCTGTCTTCTATCTATCCAGCCATTATCTTACCAGGTTTTCTCTCACTGAGGCTAATCTTTTCCAGTTCTTTCTTTTTTCCTTCAAAAACAGCATTTTAGTCCAAGTCCTTGTGTTTATTTCCTTGATCATTCAGTATCCTTCTAATTGGTGTCATTTCTTCAGCCATTATCCATTCTTACTCACTTTATATAACCCTCCAAAGTGAAGGTTCATTTACTCAGTTGTATTTCAACAACTGCTTTGGTTTCATAAATATAATGAAGTTAGGAACAAATTCCATCATCTGTCATTATAATGCCAGTTTTTCTTTCCAGCCTAACTTCTCTTAGTTTTCAGAATCTCTGTCTGTGCACAAGGGAAATTAGACTGTTTAAATGTGCCTATATTCATATTGTTCCTCTGTGCCTTTCTTACGCTTTTTCTCTCTGATTCTACTGTATCCTCATTGTATGTATGCGTGTGTGTGTGTGTGTACGTTTATCTCTAGGGCACACCAGTAATTTTTATTTCCTTCTGTATATTTTTTACATATTTTCCAAGCTTTATATAATGGATATCATTTGTTGTAAGAAATTATACATGATTCCTATTGATAAGGAAATTAGGCTCAGCAATATTCTTAAGTACAAATATACACTTATGTATCTTAAAAGTAAATTTCATTGCAATGAATCTTCCCCTAACCCCTCCAATTTGATGTTATATATCTTTCTCTTTGGACCTCTCACAATTCATCATTAAAGCATTATTAACTTGATTCACAGATGCATTTCTTCAGTAAGGTTAAGAATCATTATTAACAACTTCTTCCTTCACTCACACTATAAACTGCTGGTCAAACTCCCTGTTGATTTTTAAACACTTTTCAGACTTTCCAGTTTCAAACACCAATACCCAGATGTGCATACCTAATCTTTCTTTGACTGAGTGATTTACTAGCCTTCACACAGGTTCTTTTTTCTCTGGTTTCTTTTCTCTACAAAAACATCTCCATCTAAAATAAGATTTTGCATATATTACTGACCATATACTATACAATGTGAATGATAAAATATGAATCAAACAAATGGAAGACAACAGAGATAACAAGTTGAATTTTGCTTACTCATTGGCCAGATAACTAAATCCAAATTCACTAGTACTACATACAAGATTTGTCAGGCAAGCCATTACCATGAATACTTCTACACATGTGATTGAAGTTTTATAGACAGATATTTTTAACAACAAAATATCCTGGATCATATTGAAACTTATCAATCATCTATAGCAGTTTTCTTCAAAATATGATAGGTAATTGATGATATGCAATGACTTTCCAATAGATATGTATGTAGACATGGTCACTTTTAATAGAACAATGTCTAGATCATCAACTGTCATGAGTACTCTTTTCTTATTATTCTACCTGAGAATGAATCTGATGTCCTATAAGGTCTCTACTCCTACCTCTTTTTTTTTTTTTTCCATATTTGTCCTTCACTCATCCAATCTAAGTCATATGGGACATTTTCCCAGGGTGTAGAAAATCCCACAACACTGAGAAACATTGGTACAACTCAATAGATACTGATTTTATGGTTACTACATTAACAAAAATAGGAACATAAACAGTATATGTCTCTTTTCCAGAGGAAAGAGAAAACATCAATAGTGACAAGGTTTTATTTGTATCTTTACCATTTCATTTCTTTAAAAAAAAAAAAAACACAATAAAATCTGAGGCAAATATCCTACTTCCGTATGACCTAATCTTAACTAGCTAATTTCACCTTCAAATACCCTATTTCCAAATAAGGTCATCTCCTGAGATACTGGACATTAGGACTTCAACATATGAGTTTTGGGGAGACACAATTCAAACCATAACAGGAATACACCCCTAAAGAAGTACTAAGACTTCAAACCCACCTAGGCCATTCTTCTTAGTGGAAGTCTTCCTTAAAGAGTTTGGAAGTTTCACAAATCAGCAGCTCTGGTTTTGAACTAAGAAGCAGGTTTTATATATAAAGGTGAGAACAAAATGACTAAGTTGAGTCCCCACATGCTTTACCTCATCACCATTACTCTGGAGCCAAAAGTGGAAGGAGAAAAGATGGAGAAGATGAGATCCCCACTGAGTGTTTTTTATGAGAAAAATGTAGAAAAGAGAAAACTTACATTATATTTTTAGAAGGTTTCTCAGGGAAGGAAATATGTTGTATTTGAAGCATGCCAAGGAAGAAAGAAGAGAAAAAAAAATTTCAAGAATGGCATAGAGAAATTAGCTTTATTTTTTTTCCTCTTCTTTATATATGGTTTCTACATTTTTTGGTCTTCACAAAGAAAACTGGAAGTTATGTGACCAATTTATAAAGAGCATCAATGACACAGTCAAATGAGCTCTGCCTTTGTATTTTTATTAAATAAGACCACCAAAATGTGGCACCAGGATTGTGGGACACTTTGAGAGACCAGGAACTATACTGGTTAAGCTTGAATGGGGTTAATATAAATAATCCAGAAATGAATAATTCTTGCTGTTGCTGGATATGATTTGGGTTAAGGAGAAAAAGCATGGTTTGCCATCAGGAACCAAATCAGCTACTACTGTACTGACCTAAGACACCCAAGGAAACATCACTCAAAGTTGTGCTACAATGGCTCCGTCCCTTGACACAGCTCTGCAGTTAAAGAGGTCAAGCAAGTGGAGGGAAGAAGCAGCATTTGACATGAACAAATAATATATAAATAAGTTACACAACTCAACACCCAAAAAAACAAATAATCCAATTAAAAATGGACAGACACATGAACAGAAGCATTTGACATGAACAGATACTTTTTTTTTAAATCTATGGCTTTATTATGTTGAAGTATATTCCCTCTAAACCTATTTTGTCAAGGGTTTTTATCATGAACAAATGTACTTTGTCAAATGCTTTTCTCTGCATCTATTGAGAGGATCATGTGGTTTTTATCCTTTCCCTTATTGTTGTGATGTACCACACTGATTGATTTGCAAGTACTGAACCACCCTTTTATCTCAGGAATAAATCCCACTTGATCATGGTGGATGATTTTCTTTAAAATATATTGTTGGATTCAGTTTGCTAATATTTTCTTGAGGATTTTGCATCTCTGTTCATCAGAGATATTGGCCCGTAGTTCTCTCTCTTTCTCTCTCTCTCTCTCTCTCTCTTTTTTTTTTTTTTTTTTTTTGTGGTGTCTTTGTCTGGTTTAGGTATCAGGGTAATGTTGGCCTCATAGAATGAATTTAGAAACTTTCCTTCCTTTTCTATTTTTCTAGAATAGTTTGAGAAGAACAAGTATTAACTTTTCTTTAAATGTTTGGTAGAAATCACGTATGAAGCAGTCTGGTCCTGGACTTTTGTTTGTCGGGAGATTTTTGTACTGATTGAATTTCACTGCTGGTATTTGGTCTGTTCAAATTTTCTATTTCTTCTTGATTCAGTTTTAGGATGTTATATGTTTCTAGGAATTTATCTATTTCTTCCAAGTTGTCTAATATGTTGGCACATAATTTTTCATACTATTCTCTTATAATTGTACTTCTGTGGGGTCAATTATTTCTCCTCTTTCATTTTTGATTTTGTTTATTTGTGTCCCCTCTCTTCTTTTTCTCTGAGTCTGGTTATCAATTTTGTTGATCTTTTCAAAGAACTAGCTCCTGGTTTCATTGATCTTTTTTTTTTTTTTAAGTTTCTATTTTGTTTATCTTTGCTCTACTTTTTTTTATCATTTCCTTCCTTCTACTGGTTTTGTGTTTTGTTTGTTCTTCTTTTTCTAGCTCCTTTAGGTGTAAGGTTAGTTTGTTTATTTGAATTTTTTTTTGCTTCTTGAGATAGGCCTGTCTTGTTATAAACTTCCCTCATAGAACAGTTTTTGCTGTATCCCAAAGATTTTGGACCATTGCGTTTTCATTTTCATTTGTCTCCATGCACTTTTTGATTTCTTCTCTGATTTCTCAGTTGATCTCTTCATTGTTTAGTAACATGTTATTTAACCTCCATATATTTGTATTCTCTCCAGATGTTTCTTTTTGGATTCTGAATGTATATGTTAGATTCATCTGGTCCAATGTGTCATTCAAAGCCAATTTTCCTTGTGGATTTTCCGTTTGGATGATGTATCCATTTATGTAAGTGGGGTGTTAAAACCCCCTACTATTACTATATTACTATAAATTCCTTTATGTTTGTTATTAGCTGCTCTATGTATTTGGGTGCTCCCATGTTGGGTGCATAAGTCTTTACAATTGCTAGATCTTCTTGTTGGATTGTTCCCTTTATGATTACACAGTGCCCTTCTTTGTCTCTTGTCACAGTCTTTGTTTTAAAGTCTTTCGTACAATATAAGTATTATTACCCCAGTTTTCTTTTCATTTCTATTTGCATGGTAAATGTTTCTCCATCCCTTCGCTTTCTAGCTGCATGTGTCTTTAGGTCTGAAATGAGTGTTTTGTAGGCAGCATATAGATCAGTCTTGCTTTTTTATCGATTCCATCACCCTATATCTTTTTTTTTCAGTGTTTAGTCCATTTACATTCAAAGTAATTATTGACAAGTGTGTACTAATTGCCATTTTGTTACTTATTTTATGGTTGGTTGTCTTTGTAGTTCTTCTGTGTTCCTCTCTCTTCTTGCTGTCTTCTCTTGTGGTTTCCTGGTTTTCTTTAGTGATACACTTGGATTACTTTCCCTTTATTTTTTGCATATATTACCTGTTTTTGATTTGTGGTTACCACTAGGTTTATATATAACGTCTTCTGCATATAGTAGTCTATATTATGTGGATGGCCACTAAATTTTGAACCCATTCTTTACTCCTCTATTCGGGCCTGCAAAGTTTCTGCTGAAAGATCATCAGATAGTCTTTATGGGGTTTCCCTTGCATGTAACTATTTTCTTTCCTCTTGCTGCTTTTAAAATTCTCTCCTTATCAATACTTTTTTGCCATTTTAATTACTATGTGTCTTTGTATGGACCTCCTTGGGTTGATTTTGTTGGGGGCTCTCTGTATCTCCTGGATCTGGATTTCTGTTTCCTTCCCAGATTTGAGAAGTTTTCAGCTATTACTCTCCAAATAAATTTCCTGCCCACTTCTCTTTTTCTTCTCATTCTGGGATCCTTATAATGCAAATATTTTTACACTTGATGGTATCACTGAGTTCCCTAAGTCTATTTTCGTTTTTTTAATTATTAATTTTTTTCTCTCTCCTGTTCAGCTTGAGTGCTTTTCATTACTCTGTCCCCTAGGTCACTTAACCATTCTTCTGCTTCCTCTTGTCTACTGTTTATCCCGTCTAGTATATTTTTAATTTCAGTAATTGAGTTCTTCATCTCTGATTGGTTCTTTCTTATATTTGCTATCTCATTATTGAGGGTCTCACTGAAGTCTTCCACTCTTTTCTGAAGTCCAGTGAGTATCTTTATGACCATTACTTTAAATTATCTATCAGGCATATTACTTAGCTTCATTTCCTTTACCTGTCTTACTGTGATTTTGCCCTGTTCTTTCATTTGGGACACATTCCTCTATCTTCTCATTTGTTTAGCTCTGTATCTGTTTCTATGTGCTTGGAAAGTCAGCTATATATCTTGCTCCTGAAAGTAGTGGCCTTATGAAGAGGACCTGTAGTGCCCTGCAGTGCAGTGGTCCCTGTTCACCAGAACCTGGGGCTTGAGGGTGCTTCCTATGTGTGTTGTGTGTTCCCTACCCTTGTGGCTGAGCTGTGATTACCTTCAGTCCAGTCATCTACAATGGGTCCCTTGGCCTGTTGTGAGCAGGGTTTGGTTTCTGCGTTGTTAGTGGACCAGTCTGGGATGCTTTGGGCTTGAGTTGGGTTAAATCAGTCATTTGCCAGAAATGCAGTAGAACTGAGTTGCAGGAAGCATTCTCTGTGTTGTCCCTTGAGAGCTTTCATTGGTGGGCAGGGCCTGTAACCTCACCCACAGTCTGCCCGCACCCACTCCTGGAGTTGCAGTTGGACTAGTGTGTGTGTTTATTATCTCTGTCCCACTCTCTGGGTCAGGAGTCACTTTGGAGTGGTGATGGCCCCTGTTGGGGCTGCTTGCACACTGCTAGGCTTGCGGCACCATTTTGGATGGGCTCTAGCCAAGGGTGTATTGGAGGAGGCAAGTCCATAGGAGAATATAGGGCAGGGATCATGATGTCAGTAAGGTCTGCACTGTCCACGGCAGGAATGGACTTGCAGTTTCCTGGAAAAATTGTGGAGGCTTGAGGGGGTTGGAAAGGGTAAGTCCACAGGAGAACATAAGAGTGGGGTACATTGTTAGCAAGCTAGATGGAGAGTTTTAGTGATACATTGGTTCCTGTAAGTGTCCATATACCTAGGCTAGGGGGCATGGGAGAGAAATGGAACTCACCAGCTCTTCTTTTCTCAGAGAAATTCCTGAAAATCCCAAAGATTCCTGCCCCTCTAACAATCATTCTGAGATTAGCAAATAAATCTTCCTGTATACCTTAGGTGTTTTGTTTGTTTTCCAAACTGCTGCTTGTATGCTGTATTTCCTTGGGGCTATTTGTTGTGCTGTCCCTTTAAGGGCAAGGACTCAGTTTCCTACTGCCCTCCTATCTCTCCCATAGCTGAGCCCACTGATTTTTAAAGTTCCAGGTGGTAAGCCTCACTGATTTTTAGGTCCCTCTGGTTTTCAAAGCCCAAGTTATGGGGATCCATCTTCACCATATAGGTTCTTGTGCCTGAGGTGCCTGGTATGAGGGTCCAGTACTCTCCCCTCTCTTCATCCATGGCTTCTCTCCCACCCAGAGACAGTTCCACTGGTCCTTATGGCTCCCAACTGTGTTTCTGCCCTTCTTACCTACTTCAATGTGGCCTGTTATCTGCCCGTAGCCGTGAAGAGTCTGTTCTGCCAGTTTCTAAGTTGTTTTCTGGGTTATTTACATGGACGTGTGTATTTTCTAGTTGTATCCATTTGATCTGGTGAACTTAGGATCTTAATCGACCATCTTTTAAATTCTAATCTTCCACTGCTCAATGGATTGTGAAGACTTAATTAAAAATCATTTCATCAAAAGAGATTTTCTTTTTTAAATTGATTACATATTGAATGGCATTATTTTGGAAATACTGGTTTACATTTTTTAAATCATTTTTTTTTCTTGTTACCTTTTTAAATATGGCTACTAGAAAATTTAAAACCACACATGTGGCCCACATTATATTCCTGTTTCTACTATAATAAGAGTCTGATTTGAAATGTCGCTCCATGGTCCATTTGTGATATTGTAATTAAACTCACTTGAATAGAATCTAAAACAAACAAACAAGAACCCCCCCAAAAAACAAAAAAAAACCCATAACTTTCCACTTTAATGTTAGTAATAAATAATACAGCTAAAATAAATTTGTAGTTCCAATGCCAATTGAATGTATAAACAGTTTTTTCATTTTTATGTTTGACTTTATATTTGTTTCTTCACTTTTAAAAGTCTACCATTTTTATTTTCCCCAAGGTATTACACGGTAAGAAGACTATTAAAAAAATGTGTCTTCCCAAATACTGTACTGAATAAAGTCACTTATTGAAGGCAGAACAAATAATGTATAATGCATTTTTTTCCCAGGAATTATTGTTTCAATGGTTTCTTGTGCCACTTAAAACCTGCTGAGTAAGCTAAACACAAATCATGCGAGAAATTGACTAGATGAAATTTCCACTCAGAGGGTTGGATTCTACTCTTTGATGAAAACCATATTTGGGTTTTGAAGCTGCAGGACCACCCTCAGAGATTCATTCATGGGGATAAAAAATATAAATATCTCAAACAACAGAAAAGCAGTACAAAACAAGCAATAAACCACAGGTATGTTCTTAAAAATATGTTTGTATTTTTCCAAGATAGGCCTATTTGAGAAATATGTAGTATTTTAAAGTCATATTTAAATAATTTTATATTCATTCTAAATTAAAGATTTTCCCATATGAATAAATCACATCATTCTTACTAATAACATACACAGTTAAAAATTATAATAGAAATGTGTGAAAAGTAATTCCCAATCAAATATGATGTAAGGAAGAACTGATTTGAAAGAAAATAAGATCAGGCTCATATAGTCATCCCTACCACTATGTTAACAATCTCAATAACTGAAGTTTTTATAAATACTGATATCTTACACAGACCTGGGAATAAATTTAAGAGTAAACCACATATTTAAAGAAAATAATAAAAGCCAATGTCATCTGATGCAGGCTGTTGAATTTCCCCTGCTAAGATTAGATCAATCCACAGTGCACCAGTATACTTTTTGGGGTTTTTTTCATCATATTTAATTTTCTCTGGGATGACACAGTTATAATTTCTTTCAAAAGATTATTTACTCTCTCTTAGTTCTCTTTCTAGTGAACTTTGTCATTAAAAAAATGAGCCAACATCAGAGTTTAGCAAAAAACAAACACAATAACCAACTAAACAACAACAAAGAAAGAACAAAAACCTTTGCCATTTCATAATGCTAGATATTAATTTTTCTCAATTACAACCAGTCACTAATGTTAATAATAAGATAGGTGAATAAGTTAATAAAGAGCAACCTTATTTTTTTTAAAGATTTACTTATTTGAGAGAGAGAAAGAGAGAGAGACAGAGAGAGAGAGAGAGAGATGGTGCAAGTGGGGAGAGGGGCAGAGGAAGAAGGAGAGAGAAAATCCAAGCAAACTCATGCTGAGCATGGAGCCCAACATGGGGCTCAATCCCAGGACCCTGAGATCATGACTGGAGCAGAAATCAAGAGTCAGATGGTTAACCAACTGAGCCACCCAGGCACCCCAAGAACAACCTTATTTATTATTAGGAGCATGAATATCTATGGAAAACCCTGATGATCTTTTTGTCACATAAATTTTAATGCCCAGAGGAATCACTCTTCCTTGAACAACAGAGACCCATACTCATCCTCATTCATGTTGGCCTCAACTGCTATAAATTATACTGATCTTAATAAAAATGAACAAAGTTCATATAATCAAAGCACTGTCTCAGGAACTACTTTAAACTGTCACTATATTTTCTTTGTTTTAAAATAGATATAAAGTAAAAAAAAATAGATGTATAATCCAATAAATTTCACTTGCTCTCTTACCTTGTATTTTGCCATATATTCTCATCTTTGGATAAATTTGTATATTTTTCCCTTCTTTTCACCATTGGTCTTATTTTTTCAGGAAAAGACTATAACAGGGACCCACGCATTTACCAACAGAAAAGAGGAAATACAAACCAAACCAAACCAAATAAGAATACACAGAAATCATACGGTTCACAAAGGAAAAGAGATAGAAGACAGAAGAATCATGGATTGTGGCAGAGCTGCTCTGAATTTAAAATAGTGGCTTATCCACAGAAACCTTCTCCAGCCTAAAACAAATATGGTTTCTTTCATTAATAAGTTTTCTCATCTGTTCCATCAGAAAGTCAATGCTGAGAGTGCCTGAAGCTTATGTTCGTGGTCTTCTAGATCTATGGTCTTTTAAATCCTTTTGCAAAAAGGGTCCATAAGTTTCCCTTTCTTCTAAAGCTCTCTAAGAAGTGAAAGACATAATTTAGCTAAAGTGTTTTTATAAATGATTATGTAATTTAATTTAGTTTCATAATTATATCATTTTAGAAATATTTAGTTTATGCTGACCCCTGGCATTATTTTTTTTCTATCTTAATGGATACATTTAATTTTCCTATTATCAACTTTATATTTAATTCCTGGGATACTTATCTTCTAGATCACTGGGAAAAATTCTAAGTAAATAATATGACAGTCTATAGTTATTCCCTAAGCACTTTTTACCTATCATATTTACCGGAATTTAATTTAGTTAAAATCTGTACATCTTAAGCTAGTGTTTAGTGTTTGTAATTTTACTATTCAAATTCATTTTCTACAACTGACAAATTCTTTCTTTTATTACTAATATTGGAATTATTTTTTAAAAAGAAAATCAGAGCGGGGGCCTGGGTGGCTTAGTCAGTTAAGTGTCTGCCTTTGGCTTAGGTCACGATCCTGGGGTCCTGGAGTCGAGCCCCACATCTGGGTCCTGGCTCAGTGGGGAACCCTTCTTCTCCCTCTCGTCCCTGTTGTGCTCCCTCTCGCTACCTCTCTCTCTCTTTCTCTCTCTCAAATAAACAAATAAAAATCTTTAAAAAAAAAAAGAAAAAGTGTTTTTGTCCAAAAAATAAACTCTCAAAAAAAAAAGACAACTTAAAATATTTGGTTCTGTGATTTATTAAATGGTTTTTATGGACAAGTGACTTGAAGAATTAAACAGTACAGCATTAATTTCCTATTCCCATGGAGACATAGTAGTAGCAGGAACAAGAATAAAAAATGTGACAAGGAAATGATGTAAGAGCAAACTAAATGTGGAATACTAGGGGTATTTGAAAAGTAAATTGTCACAAGCACACAAAGCTTGCTTCTAACAAGGAAAAAAGTAAGGTGCTATTTAGGTGTTATTCATCAGCTACAAAATATTTTGTCAGATCTTATGTTTTATTTACTTGTAATTTTTTTTAAAATAGCTTTACTGACATATAAATCACATGCCATATAATCCACCCATCTAAAGTTTACAATTTAATGAATTTACCATGTCCACAGAATTGTGAAATTACCACATTTTTAAAAAAAGATTTGATTTATTTATTTGACAGAGAAACAGCAAGAGAGGGAACAAAGCAGGGGGAGTAGGAGAGAGAAAAGCAGGTTTCCTGCGGAGCGGGGAGCCCCATGCGGAGTGGGGAGCCCCATGCGGGGCTCGAACCCAGGACCCTGGGATCATGACCTGAGCCGAAGGCAGACGCTTAACGACTGAGCCACCCAGGCGCCCCACATTATCACATTTTAGAACATTGTCATCATCCCCAAAGGAAATCCTGTGCCCATCAGCACTAACCCCCCCATTAGCCCCCATCACCCTAGCTCTATGTAACACTAATCTACTTTCAATCTCTATGGATTTGTTGATTCTGAATTATTCATATAAATGGAATCATGTAATATTCAGTCATATGTGAGTGACTTCTTTATGTAGCATAATGTTTTCAAGGTATATTCATGTTTCTAGCATGTTATCGATAATTCATTCCTTTTTATCCTGAATACCTTTTTGTTGTCTGGATGTAAGAAATTTTATTTATCCCATCATAAGTATTCATACACAAATTGATGGATGTTTGGATTGTTTCCACCTTCTGACTCTTAGGAATAATGATTTCTAACAAGAACTCTGAACATTTCTATAGAAGTTTTTCATAAGTTTTCATTTCTCATGGGTACAAACCTGGGAGTTGAATTGCTAGATCATATGGAAAGTCTATGTTTAACTTGTAAGAACTGTCAGAAAACACCATTTTATAATCCCACCATTTAATAATCCCAATCATCAATTTTATAATTTCTCTACATCCTCAGCAACACTTTTTGATTATCTGTGTTTTTAAGTATAGCCATTTTAGTGAATGTAAAGTGATATTTCATTGTGTTTTTACTTTCGAGAGTATTTTTAGAGCAGTTTTAGCTTCACAGCAAAACTGAGGAGAAACCACAGAGATTTCTTTCTCATATATCCTCTGCTGACACACAGGCATAGCCTCACCCATTATTAACATACCACACCACAGTACTATATTTGTTACCACTGATGAACCCACATTGACATATCATAATCACCCTACTTCCATAGTTTACCTTACAGTTCACTTTTGTTTGGACAAATGTATAATAACAAGCATCCATCATTACAGTACCATATAGAGTATTTTCACTACCTTAACATTTTTCTGTGCTCTGCCTATTTATTCTCCCCCCACCCAACCCCTAGCAACCACTGATCTTTTCTACTGATTCTACAGTTTTGCCTTTTCCAGAATGTCATATTATTGTAATCATGCAGTATGTGGTCTTTTCAGATGGCTTCTTTCACTTACTAATGTGTATTTAGATTTCCTCAATGTCTTTTCATGGTTTGATAGCTCATTTTTGTTTAGCATTAAACTATTTAATTGTCTGGATATACCACAGTTTATCTATCCTTTCACCTACTGGAGAACATCCTGGGTGCTTCCAAGTTTTTGGCAATTGTAAATAGAGTTATTATATACATCTGTGTGCAAGTTTTTGTGTGGACATAAGCTTTCAAATTCTTTGGGTAAATACCAAGGATTGCAATTGCCAGATCATATGGTAAGCATATGTTCAGTTTTGCAAGAAACCACCAAACTGTCTTTCAGAATAGCTCTACTATTTTGTATTCCCACCATTATTATTTTTTTAAACATTCAGAACTCCTTGAAAGGAAGGTGTCATTACCCATTGACCAAAACAAACAAACACCAAAAAAATCCAAAACTGAACTTAGCAAAGTCATATAAACAACTAAATGAAATTATCAGCTTATTACAGAACAGTTCTTATTTGGGTTAAGACTATCTTGGGCTTTATAGGGTATTAGGATTCCTGGGCCCTACACACAAATGTAGTAGCATTCCCCTTATCATAACAAGTGTTGACTAAGGGGGATCACGTTTACCTATGCCAGATGAGTTGACTGGTAATCTGGGAAAGATATATGAAAAACTAAGTAAAGACAAGGCAATGGCAAGAAACTATGCCCAAAAAACCCCAAAGTAACAAAATGCTGAATTCTGGATCAAGTGCCACTGCTAGAGGTTGGAGATACAAAAAGACAGTTTCTTAGGGAAAAATAGGGAAATCTTAAAAATAATGAACACACTTTTAAGCAAACTGAGCAAAGGGCGCAAACAGTTAAGTCTCTTATGGTTCCAAAGGGCAGGGGTGCAAATATGGCAGACACTCAAAAGAAGTTTGCCACACACACCTGGATTCAAAGGAGGTCTCAGGACTGACAAGGAATGAAAGCCAATGCATGGCAATAAATAAAATATGGACAACACAAAATTTGATATATCTACAAAGTCTGCGGCTGTTATATGTACTGATATTTTCACTTTTTTTTTTTTCTGCAAAAGCAAATGCTCTGGAGAACTTCAATGAGTAGTTTTATTTGTTTGTTTGTTTTTAAGGGATGTTTGGAAAAGAGAAAACTATGATTAAAAAATTGTATCTTAGTTTTGCAAAGGTTGAGCCCTCTAGGAAAAGTCATATTCTCTACTTTTGCTTTTTACTTAGGGAAGGCTTAATAGAACAATATTTTTATCCATAATTAAGCAATTCAATACCCAACTGTATTATAAAGATACATACATTCAATATGATAAAGGACAGGCAGGAGTAATTTAAACTGCTTTTTTAAAAATGGTATCAACATCTCATTTTCAACAATCTTAACATCATAATAACTAAATATGCAGTTTGCTACTATGTAAAGATGTTAACAGTCAATAATTTTAATTCAGTGCATCATGCAGAGATAGTAGGATAAAATATTCATCATCAAGGAGTTCCTAGTCTTGTAAGGAAATATAAATAGATAAATAAACATCTACAAAATAATGTCATTATTGCTTTGAAAAAGGACTACATGAGTTTCACTAGCAAAACATTTAAAGTATTGCATTTAATTGTGAGAACCACATTTTGAGAAAATTACTGAGGAATCAGTTTAGAAGGTGACCTGACTGATTAAGGATTGAAAATAAAACTAAATCAAGGAAGTTTAAGATATATGTTTTATTGTTCCTGGAGCAGAGAATGCCAAAGGGAAACATTACAGCTGAGTTTTGAATATGTAACAAGCTATTATTTCAGTATTGGAAGCAAATTATACCCTTCCAGAGGGCAAACATATGACTAAATATAATTAGATAAAAATACATATTTAAAAATCACTATTTAATATTTATAGCTTCCCAACAAAACAAAGAGCTATTTTGTCAAGTATTCATAACTATTAAGTATATTGATTACATCAGTGGAGGCTTTTAAGCAACCTAGATAACCATGTGACACTATAGAAGAAATTTGTTTTCTCATTGGCCAATTAAACTAAATAATCTCCTCTATCTCTACCAGTTAAAAGACATTTTATTTATTTATTTATTTATTTTTTTTTAAAGATTTTATTTATTTATTCATGAGAGACACAGAGAGAGAGGCAGAGGGAGAAGCAGGCTCCCAAGGAGCAGAGAGCCCGATGCGGGACTCGATCCCAGGACACTGGGATCATGACCTGAGCCGAAGGCAGACGCTTAACCATCTGAGCCACCCAGGCGCCCTTAAAAGACATTTTAAATCAAACTATGAAATAAAGTCAATGGACCCTTTATGTGCAAATAGGATCTTTGTTTTGGTTGCCATAATGATTGGTGAAAAGATGCTACTGAAATTTGGTATGTCAGAACGGGGATATCAGATATCCTACAAAGCCCAGCCTTGGAATGTTCTCTAACCTACAAAGTTTTGAATAACCTGATTAACATTCATAGACATCAAAAACCTGTTAAAATTATCTAAACCTAAACCCATACATTTTAATTCAAAAGGTGTATTTATATATATTATTGTGACTGCTAGTTCAGTGTGCTTTCCAATATAAAACCATCTTCATCTACTAAAGCATTTTAAATCGATAACAGCAGGATCACAATATATTTTAAAAAATACATTTCTACATAATAGCAATGCAAATTGGAAAATAAAATATTTTATTCATATCATCAAAAATAAAATATACTTAAGATTAAATTTAGTAAAAGGAGTGCAAAACTTATATGCTAAGAAGAACTACAAAATATTGGTGAGAAAAAAATATAAATCTAAATAAATGTATACACATATATATTCATGGATTGGAAGACTTATATTCTGGCACATAGATGAATCCCAAAAACATTATACCATGTGGATGAAACCAGATGCAAGACATTACTGTGCAATTCTATTAATATGAAATATCCAGAAAAAAACAAATCTATTCAGACAGTAAGGATGGGAATGAGGACTGACTGCAAAGAACCCAAGACATCTTTTACTGGTAATAAATATGTTCTCTTATTGGATTGTGGTATTGAATTACACACTTATTGAATGAGTCAATTTATAGCATGTGAACAATACTTCAATATACTGCCAAAAAGCTGCTAAATATCCAAATACTTGCACACATACATGCAACATTTGTTAACCTGACTTTTTAAAGTCTTGGAGTGACTGACTAAAAGTGCAGAAACTGAAATTAAAATGACTAATAATTTTAACAACCTAAAATAATAACCAAAACAAAATCAAATTCTTCTGGATGAAAACTATCCCACATATAAAGTTAAATGAAAATTTAAAAAAATGGGGAGAGAGATGGAGTACTTATGAGATAACAGGCTGATATCTTCAATTTAATAATCAATAAGAAATAGAGTATCAAAAATCAGTATAGAGTAATAAATCACAAAAATAGTTTTTATGACAAGAAATGCAAATGGCCAGTAAGCTTTTGAATAGATGTTCCACCTCACATTTAAATCAATATAAATTAAAACAAAATCATGGTCCTTTTATCAGCAACCTAAATGGTAAATAAAAATTTTTGAAGTTTATTAGTACACACTGTTGGAAAGACTGTGGGAAAGAGGTACTTCCACATGGCTCTGGTCATATTATAATTTTTCTGGAATCATTTTTGAAGGATAATTAGCTGACAGCTATTACAATTAAATTTACTTATCATTTTCCCAACTATTCTTTTCGCAGGAATTCACTCCACAGATTTTCTAAGGGTGCCTTGACTAATCTGTCATCATAGAATTTATGGCTTTGACAAAAAAGAAAATAACAAAAAAATGGCTATCAATTTTAAATTTCTAAAAGAGATCATAGCATGCCCATAAATGGAATACTCAGCTGTCAACAGAATGTATAAAGGCGTAACTGACATCACAAAAAGCATTACCTTGGTATCCTTGTCATATGTAAAATCTAAATAAAATAATACAAACAAAAACAAACTCATAGATACTGAGAAGTGATCAGTGGTTACCAGAGAGGAAGGGTGTTTGGGGTTGAAAGAAAAGGGTGAAGGGGTCAGTTGTATAATGATAGATGATAATTTTTGGGAGTTAATACTTTGTAGTATATGCAGATGCCAGATTATAATGTTTTACACCTGAGACTTATAAAATAAAAGACAAAACAGAACCAAAAATTTAGCCATTGTATACAGCAATATTGTCAAATTCAAATAAAATGTGTAGTTTAGTTACTGGTATAATACTAATATTGATTTTTTATTTATGGTAATTGTACTATATATGGTAAGATAGCAATCTGAGGGAAAATAGATGAGGGTAAAATGAAAGTTTTTGTATTATTTTTCAAGTCTCAATAACTAAAATTATTTCAAATAAAAAAATAAGAACTGTTGAATAATAGGTTTGATATTTTTATGTTAAATTAAAAAAAAACAAAACAGGAAGAAGAAATAAAACAAATCAAAACCAGAACAGAAAAAGGAGGTAATATATATTTAATACTCATGACCCCTTCCCCTTTACATTCAGTGTCCCATATCCCTGAAAAGAGCACCTGTAATTGTTTCTAAATAGTTACTGATGACAAGGTTCCTGGATGCTGTCTTGAGGCTCAAGGGTTTTACTACATGAATAATGAAAAATAAAATCTGAGTCTCTGTGTCCAGACTAATAGTAGTAACAGCAGTCCTGTGAACCTCGTGTGTTTGAAGTAAATCCCAGAGTAAGCTAGCTCAGCAGTCACAAGAGACAACTGAGCTGCCAATTGCACACAGCAGCCTCCACTGTCCATCCCCTGACCATTCTGCAGAGCTCAGAGAAGGTCCCTATACAGCTCTGTTTGCTCTTTGCTCAGGTGATGACTCTCTCCTAGAGTCTCCAGGCCAGGCCCAGGTGTAGCATTCCTCCTTTCATTTATTCATTTTCTTTTTGTCCTGTTGCCTTTAATCAGAGTTATTTGGTAAAGGGCGTTATTATTTAAGGTCAAAGGAAAAAACTCAGTAAGTGAAGAACTTTAGTAAGGCATAATTTAATTCAGTTGAGAAAAATTACTTTTCTTTTTATATTTTATTCCAAAGGAATGACCCTGATAAAAATCCGAAGTCCAAGGAGAAAACCAGAGCTATATCACCAAAACTGCTGAGAAAAAACTATAGGATGAACAGGGTCTTGTAACAGTCCTCATATCATAGTGAGGTTTTACTCTGTCCAAGAGTAAAGCTGATAATAATGTGTCCCATTTAATATCCTACATAATAAATAGAAGATGTACTAAAAGGGAATGTTGTATCATGTGTGTGGTATCATGTACTTGGCTGATCCTCAATAAACAGAACATATCTCATCCTGACCATTCATTTATGGAGGATAGGTACTTCTGTCAAAAATAAAGGAAATGCATTTGGTATTAGTTACAGCAGTAATAGCCCTGACTTAAAAGCTGAAATATGCCTAAAGCAGAAAATTATCATTGAAAAATAGGTACAAAATAAAAATACGATCACAACAAAAGCCACAGAATATGGGATTTTGCTTAATACCATCTTTAGATGAATAATTAAGATAGTTTTTAGGTCTTGGAAGTAAAAATTCTGAAACAACACCTGAACTGTGACAGATAAAGCATGAAACAATGATGATCAAAAAATCACTCTTGAGGACTCATTAGATGAGTCCAGTAAATTTCCCCAGTCAGTGCAAATCTCTGGGTCTCTCTGTTTATTTAATGAAGCTATTGCTGTCTGAGAAATGAAGTAGATAACCAATGAGTCAATGACATGAACAGGACCTCTTCTTTGCTTTCAGGTTATAAAAGAATCAGAATTAGAGATTACTTGAGAATCTCTATAGAATAAAAATGACAGGTGGCTCCTATATCTTTGAGAGGAAACTAGACCAAGATGTCAATTAAAGAGAACATTTGCAAATTGGTTCCAAAGACCAATTCATCAAAGCCAATATAGCTATTATTATCATTTAAAAAGAGTCTAGAAAAAAGTAATCTAGCCAGCATCAGAAATTCTAGGAATCCTTGGGTCATTAGATACCATTCAGCATGCTAATATTAGGCTAGTAGCTTGAAAGTTTATAATTTGCACACACACATGCACGCACACACACACATGTCCTAAGTAATTGTTGAGATTACATAAATCTATTAAACTTTCGTGTCTAAAAACATGTCACAGAACCTTACATTTTAGGTAGGGAAGGAACAATAAAGTATCATTCTTACAAGTAAATTATTATCACTCTTTTATAGGTTAGACAACTGAAGTCTAAAGAGGGAAGGGGCTTTAGGTGAAATGTCCAAAGATCCAGTGAAGGTGAGGACTTCAGATTGATTGACTGATATTTAAATTCAAATTCATTAACATATAGTGTATTATTAGTTTCAGGGGTAGAATTTGGTGATTCATCGGCTGCATATAATACCTAGTGCTCACTACATCAAGTGCCCTTCTTAATACCCATCACCCAGTTACCCCATCTTCCCATTGACCTCCCCTCCAGCAACCCTCAGTTTTTGTTTTGTTTTTTTCCTATAGTTAAGAGTCTCTTATGGTTTGGCTCCCTTTCTGTTTTTATCTTATTTTATTTTTCCTTCTCTTCTCCTAGGTTCATCTGTTTTGTTTCTTAAATTCCACATATGAGTGAAATCATATGGTGTTTGTCTTTCTCTGATTGACTTATTTCACTTAGCATAATATGCTCTAGTTCAGATATTGTTTATTGATGTATTTTTTTCTATCAGATATAAATTTCTGGTATAGGTATAAATTTCTGGTATTGGTAAGGGTAATATTATCTATATGACTTCCATTCTGCAATATAACTACAAATTAGTTCTATCTCATTTTTCTCTGTAATCATTTTGACTAAGGATATTAAAAAAGAGGTAAAACTTATCATTACTGAACTTCTTCAGATCATTTTCTATTTTTTTCGCATTCTTATAAACAGTTAACCCATAGTAGTTTGATGAATCAAAGAATAAAATCCTCAGAAACAAGTCCAGATTGTTTGAAGTCTGCTTAAATAAGCCATTTGAACCATTTGCTTTTTGACTGACAGACATCCAAGATATAGTTTTATATATAAGTATCACCTGCCTTTCAAACATTGGTGTTACACCACTTTGCTTTTAAGAAAGACCTACGTTAGTACCTGTTTTTGCTCACTGAAAGAAATCCAAAGAGGATTTTTGCTTTTACACAAAAGAGCTAATAGCAAAAGTAGTGTTTAGTGTTTGTTTTGCAGCAAGCTGTCACAGAAATAGCAGGGACCCCAAGCAGCGAAAGTGGCACCACCAAGGTCTTTCCCCAGGAACTACACTCAGCATCTCAGCATCAAACTGCCATAGTTTTGAACTGTGTCGGTAAGCATTTGTGCTTTATTTCACTTTATTTTGTGCATCCATTAGTTAGATGTTTCCTAAGATCAGAAAAGCCTAAGAAATGTTATTTTTGGGTCTGAGAATGCTACATTTTTTTTCCATATGAATTAATGCTAATTGCTTCTTCACTTCACCCCATTTTGGCTTACGAGAATTTTCATATAAATGCTCTAGTTTTAGATAATGGTAGAAATTTGTATTATATTCCATTCAAATAGAGAATATCACACTGGTGAAGCTCTTCTCTGCTTTTAAAATAGCAACACCATGACTTAATTGCCTTTACGTCCACTTTTAATGGCTGTAAGTACAATGTTGTGAATTACTCCTCCCAAACACCAAAGATATACCTAAGTATCTTGATGTCAAAATACCATTTCTCCTGATATGTCAAATTAATCTACACCTGTCCCATTGCAGTCATTTCACTGCTATATCTTTTGTAAAAATTTACGAATGCTGATAACAGAAACGTTTTGGGCATGCAGAGCTCAAAAGATGTCAAAACTGTTAAGCCCATAAAGAGTACAGGAAAAGGTTAATTATTCACATTATAAGGCTTTTTGCAGAGACAGGCAGGCTCCCAAGCAGATTGGGAAATGACCAGAGAGACTAAGGAAAGAGACTGACTTAGCTTTTATTGTGGTTAGAGGCTCAAATGCATGGGAGCCAGGATGTGTGTAGTTTGAACTTCCCACTAGCACCAAAAGAGGGAGCACACAGACTTTGATATCAGCTGTCCAGCTGTAGTGTGGAGGAAAGATTGAGTGGTGGGGCTTGAAATCTATTAGCAGTCAAACATCAAAAACAGAATCATCTTTTTATTAAACTTACCTGTCCCAAATAGTACCAGACATATTTCCCTAAGTTGTAAAAACCTACAGGGAATTAAATAAAAGATATTTCTTTTAATGAATAATTAACATATATCTATTTTTTTCCCTAAGTTTTACAAATGTTTGTTAAGGGCAAAGCCTGAAGATAGAAACGGTCTTGTTCTAAATTCAGATATGTGGCTGCATAGGAATGTGCAAGCAAGAACAATTTTCTTTACGCCTTCCATCTGGGGATACAAAAACAAACGTCTTGATAGAGAAGCCTGTGAGACAGAGCAAAGAAAACATCAATAAAACATACTTAATGTACAGACACACACACACACACAACACAAGTACACACACATATGCACATATGAGTTTTCACAATTTGAAAAGTAAGCAATGCTTTTCTGCTATTTGCAATACTCATTTCTAGAATGTGTCATTAGCTGGAAAAAAAAACATGTTGAAAGGCAAGAAAATATAGTTGGGCAATGCTTATTTAAGTTAATAAAAACAATTTGAATATTTCCCTGAGTTTCTTGAATTTTCTAAATACAGTGGGTGAAATATTTTCATTTTTTCAGTATTTGTTATGCATTAGTCAACAAGGCATTTAAAGACTATACTGAGTTAAAAGAGTTTTCTCAATGAGAGAATAACAAGTAGGATTAGTACTCCATTGATAAATCTTACAAAAACATTTTGCATAATTCTAAGAAGTTAAGGTAGTGAACGACTCTAGGAATGATGTAATATTTTGTAAGTTGAATAATTTTCAATAATTTGATTTCAATAAGTTTGAAAGAATGCAATCAAGCAATCAGCTGATAGCCCATTAAAATAACTTTTGGTAATATCAATATGTGTGTTTTGTTCTATAACTCAAAAGAAGTTTAAATAATTGAATGATGTTGCTACAATAGATTTCCCTCTATGCTGATCTATTTATTTAGATTTAGAAGGCTTATTATGGTTTATATCTATGAAACTGAAAAGTAAGAGTAGGAATAATGCTGAATCATGTTTCCTTCTAGCAAGAATATCATATTCAGCCATGATTTATAATTTAATGAAAAAAAAGCTACATGTATTTGATTAAGAGATGCATTTGTGAAATCTGAGCATGTGGCCTTAGGTGTAGATTTAGGCTAAAACCCTAAGGTTAGCCATGAATTCCTTTTGTACGTACCATTTTGGCTTTACTACCAAATAAATTTACCAACAGAAGAGAGAGAGAGAGCGATGCATTTGCAATAATACTTCACATCTTTGCTATATTTAATAATGATTTTTAAAAGTTTTATTCTTTCTATACTGATAAAAAGTATGGTTATAGTTGAATTCTAAAATCTTACTTTAAAAACTAGATTTTTATAATCAGAGAAAGTATTTTATTTAATCAAAATTTAGTGGGAATTAGACGCTAACTAAAACACTATCAGTGTCTGGCCCTTGGCCCACCCCAGGGTCTTCTGCAGTTTGGGGAACATGCCTCCCATGCAGAGACAGCTTCTTGCCTTAAGATTTCCATCTCTGCCTTAGAGCTTCCTCTGGTTATAGTGGCTTGCTTGACCCAAACCTAGGAAGGCAGGGAAGTCCCTTGAGTTAATGTCTCCAGGAGAATACCTTTGCCAGTAAGGTAAGGAGGTACATAAATAAGCCATAAAGCTTGCCTTTCAATGAGATAATTACGGCACATGAATTAGTCAGTCTCCCTACACGTTTCAGTAGGATTTGACACAGTTACGACTACTGTTGCCCACCTCAGTCACACACTCATGATAACACTCTCCTGTTTCCTCCACTCCTCTGCCTCACTTCCCCAGTCCTTTGCCATGCTTCCCTGAAGATCTCCAAAATGAAATACTTAATACCACTTAACTGTCCTCAGGGCTATTGATACCATTAGCTAACTTTAAAAAGAAATGTGGTAATTTTATATTTAACATATAATCAATTACAATATGCCTAAAATTACCACCTTGTAAACTTTGAATTAATAATGGGAAATTACAGAAGTCACCTAAAATGTGAAAGGGAATATAAATTGTCAAAGTTATTTTAAGGGGTACACGAGTAGATTACTGTCACGTAGAGAAAAGTTTTGGGGACAGGAGCCAAAATGGGATTATAAACATATAAAGTAGATGCAGGCAAAGACACAGAAGAGCAGTTCATGCGGTGGATGAAAAAACACATATGGTTGAGTTTAGGTTTTCCATTCTCTACCCCTACCTTTTGTTTTGGGGGAGTTGACCTTGTAGTGAAGCAGTGAAGGAGGAAGAGGAAATGAATGAGAAGGATGTGAAGAAAATCCCTATTGTTCGCTCTGTTTTAGTCACTACATAACCACCAGCACATTACTTAACTTCCTTAAAATCTAATCAGAACTATAAATATGGAAAGACTTTTAGCATATTAGATGTTTTTTCAAGGAAATACTTCTGAAATATCACTCATTTTTATTTAATAATAAGAAGGAAAATCACGTGCAGGTAACTTTTCAGTTTGACCTAGGAAAATGTGGATAACTTCACAGGCTTTCCATAAGGATTAGATGAGTTAATTCATTTAAGGTCCTTGTCCCAGCTCCTGGAATAGGGTGAGTGCTAAAAATGTTATATAAGCAAATAAACAAGAGACACGCAGGAGAGTATGTTTAAACTTTGTTTAACTTCTTGAGGTAAATTACCTTGTTTCCCACATGACAGTGACGCTCTCAGGGATCCAGTATTAGAATGGGTAAACTTTAGCTCCAAAAGTCACTTCTTGGGTTCTTATGACATTTTAAAGTTCAATATTGAACGCCAATTCTAAACTTCAGAAGTTTGGGAAGGGAAATACACTATTAAGCTAAAGTTTGTCCTCTGTGGCATTAGACACCATATACTAACAAGTAGGTGTGACTTTGATTTTCTCTTAGCATACAAAACAGTAGAATTAATAATCCTGTATTAGTTCAAAGTCCTAATCTCTTTCTGTCATAATGTTGGATTCTCACTTCTGTTCCTGCCTAATGTATTAGTGCCATTGATCATTCCAATTTAAGTATACGTGCTGCCAAAGTGAGCACATGTTAGTACTACTGAGATGTGTTACAGTACAAAGAGTATATAATGTCTTTTGACATAGGTTACACTCAAGAACATTTACTACCTTAGAAATGGAATAGTGATATCACTATGTCAAAATATGTGGTATAATGTGATCCATCAAAATATCTACAGATAAAAAATAATGAATGATTCTTCCCAACTTCAGAATAGTTGTTTCTAGTGATACAAGATAATGCTGTATGTATTTACATGTGATTTGACCTCTAGGGCTAT
This sequence comes from Mirounga leonina, assembly GCF_011800145.1. Classification (NCBI taxonomy): domain Eukaryota; kingdom Metazoa; phylum Chordata; class Mammalia; order Carnivora; family Phocidae; genus Mirounga; species Mirounga leonina. The sequence goes on along the minus strand of NW_023270451.1, from coordinate 60,277,723 downwards.
GTTTAGAGCCGGATGAAATATTGTCTATCAGTTTAAGGATAAAAATTATCTCAAATGCCACAAATTTAGCAGCATAATTATCTCTACAAAGAAATGAGTTTTAGAAATAATAGATTCTTTTCTGAATTGAAATGTCCCATTTACAAACAAATTAATTTAAAAGTCTCTATGCTTGGCAGAATTCTAAGATGGGCCCTCAGATTCTTACCACTTGGCATATAATATACATGGTATATATCTATATTATATATAGAGAGATATATAATATATATTAATGTGATACATATAATATATAATATATGTATTCATCCATTTATTTATATGTACATATATAGTTCATCCATTAAATAAGGTAGGAAATCCTGCTACGTGTAACAACATGGATGGACCTTGAGGACATTATGCTAAGTGAACTAGGCAGACAGAACAAAATAAATACTGTATAATTTCACTTATATGCGGCATCTAAAAACATTAAACTCACAGAAACAGGAGTATAATGGTGGTTGCCAGGGACCAAGCGTGGACAGAATGGGAAGATGTTTGTCAAAGTGTACAAACTTTCAGGTATAAGATGAATAAGTTCCAAGATCTAATGCACAGATGGTTGCTATAGTTAACAATACTGTATTGTATATTTGAAAGATGCTATGAGAGTATAGTTTTAATGTTTTAACCATAACAACAACAAAATGGTAATTACATGAGGTGAAGGATGTGTAAACTAACCTGTGTGGATATCATTTCATAATACACATGTGTATCAAACCATCACACTGTGTACCTTAAACTTATACAATACCATATGTCAATTATATCTCAACAAAGTTGAAGAAAAAAGAAAAAAATAGATATAAACAGATTTTCATACAGAATAATAATTATTTATCTCCAGATGGGTTAACATAGTTTGTAGTTTATTATTATCATCAAAAAAAATTTGTTTATACCATATCTAATTCACTGGTGAGGAGACGGAGCCTTGACTGCATGAGATGTTGTAACCAAGGTCATACATTATTAGGAGAAGGAGACAAGAGTTGAACTGAGATCTATGTGCTTCAATGCCCATGTAATTGACCTAACTATGATGCTTCTACCAGTACCCTACACACACTTTCCCCAAGATAAAAGGAACAAAGCAAAAAGAATTCAAGAAAAAAAAATATTTGCTACTATTGCTATTTTTTCTAGATTTATTTTTTAAAATTTTTATATTATATAATGTTATGTGCTAATTTTAATAGTAAAAAGAAAACATTTAAAAAAATTAACATTAAAAAGTGTCATCAAGTTCAGCTGTATCTCTCAAATACCTTTTGTTAGTTATCTCTAAAACATTCAGAGTAAAATATTATCTTTTTTTCTTTTTAAAATATTGCTAGACAAAGAATTTAATAACTGTTCTTAGAAAATTATTCTCATATTGTTTCAGTTAAAAGGTAATTTAAATACTTTTCCTCCTTATTGTGAGAAATGATAGGTCAGTATCCCCTGGAATAAGCCCTTCAAATAGCATATTTCTGTAATGGCTCTTTCTAAGCCACTACCTTACTGAAAAGCCAAGACTGTTGACTGATAGGTTTCTTTTTGTTTCAAACCACTACTTAAACTTCTTACAACTTCAATACTGTGTAAGATAACCTCTGAAATACTTAATAAAATACCTATAAAATTAAAATGCCTCTTAAAACCAAATTTTACCCTGCCTCTGGTTTACTACTAGAAAGCAGATGGAATACTAGGTTCTTACTGGAGTAAAATGAAAAGAAGAAACCAAAACCTCTTTACTGCCCAGCAAGATTCTAGGGATAGTGGTACCTAGCAGATAGTATTACCTAACCATCCCTTTAGAATCTGATGGCATTATTTTTTCCCACTTTATCAATATTGCCAACATTCACAACTGCATGAGGAAGAGACAATACCCTGACTTGAGAGACATCTGGAACTAATCCCCCTTTCTTTTTCTCCCCCCCAAAAGGCACAAAAGTCAAATAGCTGAACTTACATAATAAAGAAAAAATGTGTTCCTTTATTGTAAAGAATCCGTCCTTATGAAAATGTTTGCCCAATGAATTAAAATACCTATTCAAATTAAAATCTTCAAATTCTTCCCAACATTACAGCTCATTAAAAGCAGCCAATTGATAGCAAAAAAGTCCACTTCCCCAATCTTTGGAAGAAAGTTGGAAGCTGGGCACCGAGCCATGTGGATGTGTGAGCCTAAGCTGGAAGGCATATCACCAAGTGGAGTAGAGGACAATGAAGAGAGACTTGCCGTTGAACTGGTTATTAGATACAAAAGATGTTCAACCTTTTAGATCCCAAGATGGAGCTTGACTAATCAAAATTTTAAACTGTATCATTTTATTACCTTGACTGTCTGTAGAGCCAAAACTATGTAACTAACAAAGATCTTCTTCAGAACAGAATAACTAAAACATAAATGTAATAATTTATTATAAATTCTGTAAATAATGTATGCTAATAAATGATATCTGTGGCTGACAGAGTGCCTAATAAATTCAAGTATCATCATATTTGATTCAAATCAAAATCCATTAAGATTACTGCAATTCTCTCCAGATTTACAGATAAGCAAACCCTCAGACAAGTTTTATTTAGTCAGAGATCAAGGAGTTGGTTTATGTCAGATTGGATACACAAACCTACATCTATCCACTCCAGAGATTTTTCATCTTCCCTCTATCTCATTCAGAAATCTTGCTTCATCACTAAGATATTTATCCTTTGTTCACATCGCTTTAATAACAATGTGATTTAATATGTAGCTGATTAAATCTGTTATGGTAAGAAAATTACAATATAAGGATATCCTATGGGTTAGAAGTGTTTATATTTGAATTAATATTCGCTATTACTACTAGCTTCAAGGATTGACTTATTTTCTTTTATGAGGAATCAGTGTTAATCTTAAGTAGGCTCCTATTTATACATTTGGTCTATAATAATAGCACACAGAAAAATTTTATAGTGCTTAGTTTTTTTATAAAATGTATCTTGTCAATTTTTTAAATCTATTTTAATATGTTGGGCATTAGGTAAGGTTGGGCAGGGTCCACAATGGAGAGGCACAAAGAATGTCAGATCTAGACAAAGCCAGCCACTCCTCCTCTTGTTTTATGAAAATATACACTACTTTATAAATAGAAAAGGAGTTAAGACAAGGGAATGAGAATGGGTTTTCAAATCTGAAAGATTCTAAATTCAATGTCAACCTGGGTCACTTATAGCTGTTAAGTGTACCAGCTTTGAACCTCATTTGGTTTCAATGTTCTTGTTTTTTGCTTTTTAAGATTTTATTTACTCATTTGACAGAGAGAGAGGACAAGCAGGGGTATCAACGGAGGGAGAGGGAGAAGCAGGCTCCCTGCTGAGCAGAGAGCCCGACGTGGGACTCCATCCCAGGACCCTGGGATCATGACCTGAGCCCAAGGCAGACGCTTAACGACTGAGCCACCCAGGTGCCCCTCAATGTTCTTGTTTTTATCTATAAAGCAAAATGCCTGCCAATCCCATTCCCCAGTGCACACGGACACCAGGAGGGTTTTTCGGTTTTTTTTTGTTTTGTTTTGTTTTTTTTATTCAGACCTGAGATAAATTAAGGAAGCTAATATGATACCTCATAGATACTCTGTCATTAGTATTGCTGGTACTGCCCATCCTTGCTATCAACTGGATTGCTAGGATGCTACAGGTGCCTTTTGCTTGTTTCACTACCTTAAAAAATACAGTACCTTCACATATGTTCTCTTTACTGTATTAAAGGTGGCATAATGATTTTGTGTGCTTATGAATATGATTGTATACATACGTGTGTATATATCTATATATGCATGCCTGAGAGAGAGAGAGGGAGAATGGGGGAGGATGGGGAAGAGGAGGAGGAAGAGGAGGAGAAATGAGAGAAAAAGGAAGAGAGGAGAAAGGAGGTAAAAAAAGAAGTTAAAGGACCAAGAAAAACAAAGAAAGTAAAAGGGAGGAAAATCTGTATATATAAGTAAGACTTCTAGGGTTAGATAACAGATATTTTTTTATTAAAGTAAAATATTTTGCAATAATGTCATTGGTTTATGTAATCTGGAGAAAATAAGGCTAAATTTAATTCAATTGTCTGTATTTTTCCCCTCCAGAGCCTTGTTACTACAGGTGAGAGACTGACAATCTGAAATAGAAAATTAATTTGCTAGATTTTTATTTTCTAATCTCTAGGTTTTTATAATTATAGCTAAATGAAATTGTTTAAACTTGAGAATGTATACATTACTCATACTAAGTACTTGAAAATTGAGGGTTAATTTAGATATATTACATACTGATATATTTATAGAAACTACTGATGTCTTAGTATGTTTAAAGAAAGGAATAGTAAACACAGAGTGTTTGATTAAAGGACATCATGCAAATTAATATTTATCAAAAATGTTCAAGGGTTATTTATTTTAAACTGTAAAATGCCGTCCAATTATCACTCCACACATTTGCAGAAGCTTTTTGGTTAAATTAGGGACTTCAATATGACTGAGGCTATTGACAGAGGTGAGGAGTAGTCCTGGCACAGTTGCATTATTGGCCTCTTTCCTGGTGTCCTTCTTGGAAAGAGATGCCTTTTGCCTCCCACACGTTTGTTGTCCAATCAGCCACCAGGCATCTGGTATAGCAGATGGGCCCCATGTATACCTGGAACAGTGGTGCCAGGACCATCAGGGCTTTCTCCACTTCTGCATGAATTTACTTGTGCTCTACTAGTTAGCATTTTTCCATCCTGGAAATATGCATTGAGCAGTAAATATGTGGAAGACTGTGAGGTTAAAAACTGAATACAGACATGAATCCTGACCTCAAGAAGTTTCACTAAGGGATGCCTGGGTGGCTCAGTCAGTTAAGCGTCTGCCTTCGGCTCAGGTCATGATCCCAGGGTCCTGGGATTGAGTCCCACATCAGGCTCCTTGCTCAGCAGGGAGCCTGCTTCTCCCTCTCTCTCTCCCTCTGCTTGTGCTCTCTCTGTCAAATAAATAAAATCTTAAAAAAAAAAAAAAAAGAATTTTCACTAAGATAAATCCTTTGCCCACCTTTAGATTTAAATCCTGTTTGATGTTTTTCTCACCAGGTTTACTTCTGGTCTGGTAATCCAGTCACCGAGGGATTGAATATTACTTTAATTTTCATGTGATGTTTCTTCTTTTATTTTTTTATATTCTTCTATTTTTACATATTCTGTAACTTATATTCTTTTTTGCATGCTTGCTTTGTTTTATTAAGCTCTCCCCACCTCTATGTTTTATCCCACCTTCCAGTCCTATTTCCTTTCCTGGGAATATTACCAGTTTTAGGGGTTTCTTAATCATTTCAAATTGTCAGAAGAACTTCTTTTCAACATGCACGTGCTATAACTTAGCCCCAAGAGTTTTTAATTGGTTAGGTCTAAGGTGTGCCTTAGTCAGGTGTATTCTATCCAGTTCTGTCTATACTGCTGACATTGATTAATTAATCACCAATTCAAAGATGACTGTGGCTATGGCAGTATACCTTTCCCTTGAAATTTAGGAACCAAGTTTCCTATGGTGGGAACAGAAATAAAAATATCCCAGAATTTCAGTAGTAACCTTGTATATTTTTTTATGGCATAGAGAGAGGTTGGAGAAGATACTATACCGAAGGTTCTATTACAATATATGTAAAACTGAATGGGCAAGGAAAAACTTGCTTATAGGACAATAGCTTATTGCAAGAACATATAAATATGTTTTTTCTTAGCTCCCAAGAATTATCTCCATGCTATCAAGAAGCTTTGGGCTGAGAATACTCAGTGAGTTGCAGTGTATTGAAATATACCCACTACTCAAAAAAAAAAAAAATTGTTGGTTCATAGTTTTGCTTCTGTGAAATAAGTAGTAAAATAAACCACAAAGTAAAAAACACTTTGATATGTAAGAATCAGTAAGGACACTGATACTTTAAAGGAGTACACAACTAAAAAATAAATAAAACAGAGCCAAAATTAACCATTACTTTAAGTCTCTTTCATCAGCAAAAGATGTCTGCTAAACATCTCCCTTCCTAGTCATCTCCACCTCTTTCCATAGATTTCCATATGTTTAAAGACACATAGATTTGCCTTATAAAGTTGTATACACTGTCCACCTACCACCCTCTAGATTCCTATAAAAATGTAGCTAAATAAATTTGAAGAGAAAATACATTTTATTAATCTTGTCACATAATTTCTATTTATTCTTCTTTAATTATAGTTAGGCACTGAGTTTAGACAAGAACATGTGACTCTTTCTTGATTTGTCTAGAAGTTATCACACAAATACTGTCCTAAGTCAGCAGCAAAAGCCAAACAGGAAAAAGTAGATGAGCATCAGAATTATCCTTCTAATTACTTTTAAAAGTAAAAACTGTTGATCATCTACACACTGCTGAAGTTAATACTTACTATAGCTATTTCAGGCCATGCTTCAGAGAGGATTGAAATGTTTAATAGGTGTTTTCACTTATTCATATAATTTTGCATTAAAGGCAATGATACAGTATCCTAAAAACATCATATTTCTTTACTGAGACTTTGAAGTGGTAACAGTCCGCATGTTTGGATTTTTAGGTACAATGGAAAAATATCATTGTTAAAACAATGTGAAACATAAAACAACCAAAACCGCATACAAAAAATGAATAATGGTTTGTCATCTCAAAATCAGCAGCATTTAGTGACTAATACATTTCTTAAAATTAATACATCTTGACAAGATTTTATACTCTCTAAGTTTTGATTGCCAAAGTAGAGCATGTTTTACAAGTTAAAGTCTAGATTTGCTGCCTCTTACACATTTCCCACTGGTCTCTATTGATAGTATGGGCAACAAACAGGCTGTTCTCAGTTGAAAGCAGATGACCTGATGTAGCCATAACCATGCCTCCCAACACTTTCTCTTTCTCATCAGGGTCACAAAGATGCGCTCTGTTCTTTGAAACTACTTTACCTTGCTGTTCTATATCCATTCTTCTTATTGCTTTTTAATGGTTTGTGTCTTTATCCTACATTAAAATTTCCTATAAAAATCTATTACAACTTTGCTACTGAATTATTTTAAAGCATATTATTTGAGAATATGACCAACCACATTATTTATAGTTCCCTTTATAACAATTCATAGAATAAAAAAGTTTATAGACTGAGATATCAGGGAAGTCTTTCCTTTTGTGTAAATATATTTGCTGCCCCCCCCCCTTCAGGCAATGGAACTGAGATTTTCCCATTTTCCTTTGGTTACCAGAAAAGTGCAGAAGCAGATTTGCAGCCATATTTTAGAATACTTGTAATGTCTATATCTACATGCTGCCCTTATTCCTGATATTTTATATCTTATGTACATTTCCCCTGCACCAATTACATATTTGTATTTTTCAATTTCATTGACCATATTTAGATAATTTTGTAAATGACCTCTCCTCTTTGGTGTAATAACAGAATTATATATAAGGAAACTACACAAGGACTCCTCTTGAACCACTGCTATTCAATGTTGTATAGGAATTTCCAGCCAGAACAATTAGGAAAGAAAAAATAAAAAGTAAAAAGCATCCAAACTGTTAAGAAGTAAAATCATCTCTACTCATAGATGACATATTACTACATATATAAAATTCCAATGAATGCAAAAGAAAACCACTAGAAATAGTAAACAAATGCAGTAATATAGGTGGGCATGAGATTAACATACAAAAAAAGAAATTATGTTTCCATAAGCATGCAATGAATAATAAAAAAAAATTAAGAAAGCAATTCCATTAATAATAACATCTAAAAGAACAAAATACCTAGGAATAAATTCAACCAAGAAGGTGAGTGACTTATATACTAAAAACTACAAATCATGGCTAAATGAAATTAATGACCTAAATAAATGAAAAGACAACCCATATTCATCTACTACAAAGTTTAATACTGTTAAAAAGGTAATACTTCCTAAAATGATATATAGACTCAATTAATCACAATCAAAATTCCAATAATCATTTTTTTTCAGAAGTGGAAAAGCTCATCATCAAATTCAGATGGAATTCAAAGGGATCCCAAATAACCAAAACAATCTTTAAAAAGAAGAACAAGTTGAAGGGCGCCTGGGTGGCTCAGTTGTTAAGCGTCTGCCTTCGGCTTAGGTCACGATCCCAGCTGGGATCGGCCCCATATCGGGCTCCCCACTCCGCGGGAAGACTGCTTCTCCCTCTCCCACTCCCCCTGCTCGTGTTCTCTCTCTCTGTATGTCTCTCTTTGTCAAATAAATCAATAAAATCTTTAAAAAAAAAAAAAAAAGAACAAGTTTGAAGGACTTATACTTCTTTTTTTGTTTGTTTTTTTTGTTTGTTTTTGTTTTGTTTTGTTTTGTTTTGTTTTATTCTTATGTTAATCCCCATACATTACATCATTAGTTTTAGATGTAGTGTTCCATGATTCATTGTTTGTGCATAACACCCAGTGCTCCATGCAGAACGTGCCCTCCTCAATACCCACCACCAGACTAACCCATCCTCCCACCCCCCTCCCCTCTAGAACCCTGTTTGTTTTTCAGAGTCCATCGTCTCTCATGGTTTGTCTACCCCTCCGATTTCCCCCACTGAATCTCAGATCTGTACCTCTGAAACAAATAATGCAATATATGTTAAGAAAAAAAAAAAGAAGAAGAAGAAGGTAGTGGGAGAGGACTTATACTTCTTGATTTCAAAACTTAATACAAAGCTACAGTGATCAAAAACAGAAGTATAAATATACGAGGAAATGGAATTTAGAGTCCAGAAATAAATCATCACATCTACGGTCAATTAATTTTCCACAAGGATGCCAAGAGCATTCAGTGGGGTAAAAATAGTCTCCTTAACAGATGGTGCTGGGACAACTGGTAAACTACTTGCAAGAGAATGAATTTGGACCTCTACCTCACATCATATACAAAAACTAACTCAAATGAATTAATAGTGTAAGTGTGTGTAGGCTATAAAATCATAAAAATCTTATAAGAAAAACTCGGGGGTCAAAAAAAAAGAAAGAAAAAGAAAAACTAGGAGTCAGTTATTAGGACCCTGGTTGAGTAATGGATTTTTAGATTTGAAATAAAAAGTACAAGCAACAAAAACAAAAAAGTAGATAAATGATTTTATCAAAATATCATAAATCAAAATATCAAAAAGATATTATCAAGAAATATCAAATCAAAATATCAAGAAGATATTACCAAGAAAATGAAAAGACATCATACAAAATAGAAAACATTTGAAAAGCATGAGTCTAGGATTCACTTTATCATTTTACAACTCAGTGATAAAAAGACAACTCAATCTAAATATGAGTAAAGAACTTGAATACTCTATATTTCCCCAAATAAGATATACAAGTGGCCAACAAAATTTAAAAAGGTATTCAACATTTTAGTCATTAGGGATAGGGAAATGCAAATCAAAATGACAGATACCACTTCATGCCTACTAGGATGACCATAAATAAGAACAAAACAACAACAAAGAAACAAACAAAAATCCAGAATATAGACAGTGTTAGCAAAGATGTAAAAAAACTGGGAGCTTAGTACATTGCTGTTGGAAATGCAAATAGAATGAAAAATGATTCAGCCATTAAGAAAGCAGCTTAAAGTTCTCTCAAATTTAAATGTGGAATTACATATGACCCAGAGATTCTGTTCTCAGATATACATTCAAAAGAACTAAAAGTACATACTCAAACATATACAAGTGTACACAAGTTTACAGTAACATTATTCACAGTATCCAAAAGGTGGAAGCAGCTCAAATACCCATCAACTGATGAATGGATAAAAAATTGTTGTATATTCCTGTGATGGGAGTACTATGCAGCCATATAAAACTACTAATACATTTGTAATTTGGAGTTCCTAATTGGAAGACAGGAGCAGGAATCAGGTTAAATTATAAACAGAGTATTCAGAGTAAGCCCCCACAAACAATGTCAAATGATAAAGCAGATTTGAAAACTCTGGGAGAGAGTTTAGCATTTATTGCAGGCAAGAGCACTCCAGGCAGAGAGGACAGGAGAACAGGGCTAACACTTGCCTGGCATGTTTTCCATGGAAGCCAGTGTGGGCATAAAGGTGCATTTAAAAGGGAGAGTAGTAGGAGATGACATCACAGAGTGCCTGAGAAACCAGAATATGTAGATAATTTTGGACCATTTTAATATTGTTTTTTTTTCTCCTCTGAGAAAAGAAAACCACTGTAAGGTTTGAACAGAGGATGGGAATGATCAAACTGATATTGTAAATGGACCAGTCTACTGATATCTAGAAAACAGATTGTAGAAAGGCAAGGAAATAAGAGTTAGGATTCCAGCTAATAAAAGATGCTGGTTTGGACTGTGCTGGAAGCAGGAGAGGGACTGAGACATGGTCGGTTTATAGGTAGCTTGTTGGCAGCATTTTTTTGTTGTGTGAAAGGACAATGACATCAAGAATAATTTCATTATTTATTGGACTGAGCACCTGAATGGTTTGCGTTTACATGAACCAAAATGAGAAAGGTTGCAGGTGAAGTAAACGGTGTAGAAGAATACTATATTTTTTTAAAGATTATGTTACTCTATAGTTCATAGACTTTTCTCTCACCAATTTATTCCATACTTAAATAAGTCACTGTTATTTATTTCACTTTAGAAATTTTGAATCTTTATACCATTTCACTACTTTTAGTATGATCTTCAATATGCCATTTTGTTTTCCACAGTAATACCATATTGAGGAATGTTTGAATAATGCTGTTATTTGTTTTGTATTTGAAGGTGAAGACTGTACATCATGCTAGGTTTTCCTTTCCAAGTAAGAGTAATGAGTGTTCATTTGTATTCTTCAGACTTTTATAGGTCAGTGTCATGACCCAATGTTAGTGGTACAGCCCTATGCCATAAATCAATTTCCTTTTGGGGGGATACGGTTACAGTTTACCTTCTATATTAAATCTGCTTTAACTGTCTTTTAATCAACTGACTACAATCTACTACAAACCTGTTTAAGAAAATATTATCAGCTCACATTTTATATTTCCTAGAAGAGACCTACTGTAATAGAGTCATGAGTATATTTTGTGACTATAAAGATTCTGGGCCTAGACAAGTCATAAAAATTTTTTTTAAAAAATCTAAAATAAATATACTCCATTAGTACTCCCAAGGGCATTTTTTCTCACTTCAATGACCAAACATGCATCCAGGAATAGAGCTCTGGGGCTATTTCAGCTGACAACCTAGTTTGTAGTGTTTACTCAACCACAGATAAGGCTTAACTTGGTTTGAAAAGGGAAATAAAACGTAGTAGTTTTTCTCCCATATATATCCTGGATTGAACCTTACAAAGATCAAAAGCAAAAAGAATTAAATGAATCTATTGTAAAACCAAAGAGAAAATGCTATTTTCATTGGCTTTTTGTTTTTCATTATGCTAACTTCAAAAGTTACTAAAATATTTTCAAATATAACTTTAAAAGATCAAATACAGCAGCTAAGTAGAATAAAGATTAATCATTATGAGAGTTAAAAATTCAACTGAAATGAAAATACAAATTTGAGTGAAATATTAATATGATTGTATTTTCTATGACAGGGAGATTAAAGAAGTGAAAGTTCAATGCAGAAGTGATAAATTACATATTGATTCTCATGTTTTTTTAAATAAACTTATTTTACAAAATTCTGTATATAATAAGAAATAATATCTGCATATTTATTATCTCTCTTGTTACCATGTGCAAATTTAAGAGAAACTCTTAAGTAATATGTTTATACTTTATAACTCTTTACTCTCCCTTCATTTAAACAGAAACCATTTTAGCAAAATTCCTTAGTGTATGTGAGGTGATCAATAAGGATGCAAAAATAAAATATTTGTAACAGGATCTGGCACCAACTTCCAACTTGTATAGCATGGGTTTCCCCAACAACAAGCAATTCTGATACCAGTTGAGTGTCCTTCAGTTCAACTAAAAACTGACACTATCTATGTGGGGACAATTTCAGATCCCACACTTTAAGAGTTCAGTCCCACAAGACTGTCCTCCACTTCAGACTCCAAGCACAAGCCTAGGCTGTTACATGTATTTCTGACCAACTCGCTATAAATCAGAAGTTCTAACAACTCCTTCCTTGGGTTCGATTAATTTGCTAAAGTGACTCATAGAACTCGGAGAAGCATTTTACTTACTGGATTACCAATTTATTATAAAGGAATATGACTCAGAGACAGTCAGATGGAAGAGATTGCATATGTCAAGGTAAACAATGAAAGCTTCCATACCAACTTCTTTCTAGTGTACCACTCTTTCTGAATCTCCATGTGTTCACCAACTGGAAGGAATTTGTACCCTGTCCTTTTGGATTTTATAGAGGCTTTATTACATAGGCATGATTGATTAAATCATTGGCCCATTGGTAATTGATTCTATCTCTAACCCCTCTCTCATCCAGGAAATCAGGGAATATGACTGAAATTTCCAAACCTCTGTTCACAAACTGGTTCCCCTGGCAACCAGCTCCTGAATCCTTAGATGCTTTCCAAAAGTCACCTCATTCATATAAACCCAGCTGTGGTGGAAAGGAACTTGTTATGTTGAATACCTATTCAAAGATAGGTATCTTGTTATTTAAGACACCTATAGTTCACTATTATGGCACTGACGAGATCTCAGGAACTAAGGGCAAGAGACCATATACCAACACAAAAGAGTCTCCCACTGCTCTTATCTCAGGAAATCCCAAGGGTTTTGGGAAATGTAAGCCAGGAGGAACTATGGATAAAGACCAAATATATATGAAAATTATATTTGGCATCTGAATGACCAAACATACTTTTCTCATAAATCACAATATTTCAATTCTCATTGCATTTAGAGTTCCATTGTCTAACAATAAGAAATATTTGAAAATGTGAATTACCACTAACTATAGGAAAGCTGACACTACTCTGTATACTGGCTGTTAAAAATGATTAAAGAAAACAATTTAGGTGATACAAACAGACTTTATCACTTCATGAAATGGACAGTCTCCTTTCAGAGAACTGTAAAATGGGGTGGAAAGCAGGAAGCTTTAATAGGATAAAGACTAAAGAACAAGTAAGAAGAAAGTAGAAAATCTCTGATTGGCTAGGGCCACGCAGTTAACTTTGTTTTGGGTAAGAACAAAGAACTAAGCATAGAGCCCAGAGTTGGCTTGATATCTGGGGATTGGCTGAGTTGATATATGTTGTTTCTCGTCAAGTAGAACATATAGGGGCATAAAAGTTACTTAATTTTCTGTTTGCTAATGTGACACCCTAGGAAAGAGAGGCTCCACCTTGGACCTAGAAAGTTATTTATACAGCACCCCTTTTGATCATCCTCTTGACCATTCAGGACAACAATCAAAAATATCAGTCTTGGCATGACTCAGAGTTGCCAATGCCTCTCTCAGGTCCCAGTGTAGTATTCACAAAATATTATGTCAGGCTCCCACTCTTAGAGCTGTTTACAGGCTTCTGGTTTCATTGTTGTTGTTCTTGTTATTATTGTTTTTTGTTTGTTTTAATCATTCTAATCAAAGAGAGACTACCTGTTGACTGATCAATGGCTGCCCAAATGCATTTAAAACTTTCGAGAAACCATAGTGTATCAGGGAGACAATAATAATTATTAGCAATAAAACAATACCCATGATTTAGAGAGTAATCTTGAATCAGGGTCCCCATGGCCCAATCAACTAGAATCAAATAAATCAAGAAAAAAAATCCCAAAGAGGAGAATACTTCTTTAACCCAGTTGGCCTTTTTATGTACTTCATATCACTGTGTCTCCACTTCTCCTTAAGTGTTTATTTAGCAAATTTGTTCCAGAGAAACTGAGGCAATGGAAATCAGGGAGAAGTCTGTGATGGACAGAAAGAACTACCAGATCATCAGCATCATAGCAAATCCAACAGTCAGTTGGAGGCTAGATTATCCTCTTTACAATGCCCTGAGATATGCAAACAATGGCATTATCTTTCCGGGACAGAGAAAGGCAAAAGGTGAACAAGATAATGGTAAGGACCTCTGTGATGCTAGAATCAGCAAAAGGATGGCCAAAGAGGGAAAGAGCTATAGAAAGAAATGTTCTTGATCTGACATCTTGGGAAGAAGCAGTCTACCCAATATTGGCTATTTCTCTTCCTAATCGATTTGATCTTGAGGTTTCCTCCGTTGATACAGGACCAGATGACAGCTGTGAAATTTGCACTCAATGTTCAGCACCTTGTAATTTGGCAGTGGTATCAGTGGTCAAGAGTTCATGGCAGGGTTCTTTCCATGAATCTCACTTTTAAAAACCATCAGAGTGAAACAATAATTGTCTGTAAGTGACAAAGCCTTAAAAATACCCATGGATGAGAGTTCATTTAATAACGAAATGTAGTTATTTCTGTGGCAGACAATAATTCAGGATAATAATTAGACAATGTGAGTATTCACAACCTTCTAGAAACTTTAAACAATTTCTGAAATACCTATGTTAGTAACATATATCAATACGCATATAACTTAAGAAGGTCTATCATCATTTCTGAATTGACAATGCTTCCCATGTAACTTAACATACCAAATAAACCTAACATCTTTCCTTCACAAAGTGAGAGACAAATCCATTGGGATGTTCCAGGACTCCTTGAAAAAAATCCCAAAGTTAGTTCAAGGTCCAAAAGATTTCATTTAAAATTGGGGAAGTTTGTCAGAAATATCCATAAAACCAAACCAACAAAAATTTGAAGGCAAATACATAAAACTACATAGTTGTGAACAAAACTGAGCTCTTTTAATACTTAGAAGACTGTATGTATGTATGTTTGTATGTATTGTTAAGTAATCAAAGACCTGAGAAAGACAACATGAAACATAGTAAATCTTTGCTGTCCAGGCAGATTATTAAAAAGATTAAGAAGAACATTTGATTATAATTTCTTACTTACAGCAGACCCATAATCTAAGAAAACTGTCCTTTTTACAGAGAAAAAACAAATTCTAATTTTGCACCAGTGTGCTTTTGATACTAAAACTTATTTTTAAAAAACTCAATTAAGTTCATTCCAGTCTTAACCAGGTTGGCCACACACAAAATTTCCTTCCCAAGCTTCTTTTTTCACAAACCAATTACAACTAGTAGTTTTAGTGACATATATTGATTAGAATTATTAATGTTTAGAATCCATTATTCCTAGTGAAAACTGAGAGGTAAGCAATTGTGAATTGTCTGTTACACTAGCATTCTGTGGATTTGCAAAATTATAAATTTCATAATTTCTAGAAGTATATTCTTCCTCATAGTATTTTTTTTCAATGTGGCACTAAAGATATTTAATAATAGATCCATGTATCATTAGTTCTTCTGTAAAAGGAAGCCAAATGTGGATACATCTATGTTCAGTAATTGATGTTTCAGCATTTTATCTTATTTGGAAATAATCTGGATATTCAACGACTATCCATAATTTAACTTACCTTAATCTCATAATTTTAATGTTTCAAGACGCCAAAAAGATATTGGAAATTATTTTGAAGTAGACATACCATAAGGCATAATTTTTGTTGAAAAACTGATTTATAAACTTTTATTTTACTAATATCTATTTACTTGTCAACAGTTAGGTTGAGGTTACAAAATTTCATGAGACATTGAATAACTAACTATATTCAAGTTATTCTTCTTGCTGACAAATTTTGTAAGATACAAAGATACTATCTTAGCAAAATCCAGAGCCACTCCTAAAGATGGCCCAAAAGCGGGGGCGGGGGAAGACACAGACAATTCCCCTGAGAACTGGCAATAGTCCATAAGGCCATAGACACGAATGAAGTGCAACACACATTCTTAACCAGCCGTATTTTTGGACCTCCAACCTCACAGTTGAGCTGCGTGCATATGCCACAATGAACAACCTGCAAGCCTTATGCAGGCAGAAAGCCAAACAAAGTTCTCAAAATACAGAATAAGACAAACTGCAGGCTTCTAAGTGAGTGGGGTTTAAAGTAGACAGTAGAGTCCCAATGTGTCTCCCAGAATTTGGCATGGTTTTCCACTAATTTTAATTCTAGTTTTCCTTTGGCTATTTAAGGGAATAACTGGTGGCAGCTTATTGGAGAATCCCCCGGGGTTCCATCAACTCTGGGAGGGGTCCATATGAAGGTCCTCCTTTGAGAGTGGAAATGGGGGCATCTGAATCAGTGTCAAAGGATTTGCACAAAACCTTGGGAGACAATCTCTTTCCCAGTGCCTTAGTTGATTGCAAATAAGACATCAATTTCTGGGCCAGTGTTTTGATGATGAACTCCCTAAGAGGGTGCAACAGGGGAGGCCCAGGTTCTGCTTTAGGCTTCTGTCCTTGGAGGGGCTCCAGTGATTAGGCCACTAACCTGGGAAATTTTTGTTTACACTCTTCAGAGTGGAAAGGCAACTAAGATAAAGGATTAATAGACTGAGTACTCAAGTAAAGGAGGATAGAAGGGAGTAGGAGAATCACATCAGTCTTACAGTTTGGGGGTTTTTTTAGGTACCTCTTCTATCTTTAATTTTTCAATACATTTTTCAGTAAATCTTTCAGTGAATCTAGTTTGGAATACTGAAGCCTTCTGGAGCCTTTAGCATGCCAATTAAAATCGGTACTCCATTTTCTTTGTTTTATTTATGGGCCCTTGCTTTCAAGAGGACTTCACAAAGGGACAATCTTATCTAATTGGAATGTTCCCCCCATAATGACCATTGTAATTCTAGGTAGTCTTAGTAAGATTTTACCATTTTTGTAAACGTCTACGGCTTCTGGGATGACAGTTCTTATACATAAAATAAACAGGTATTCCAGAAGGTGGCACTGTCGATTCTCTGAATTTGAGGATCTCATGTCTTCAGCTAAACCGTGGGTATTTCAGAGCCGAATTAATAGACAGATGTGCCGGTGGGTTGGGAATCTTGTGTTGTTTATAGTGTACCTCACTGCACAGAAATTTTCTTGAGATTGGCAAGTGACCCAGTGTCAGTCTACCCATTCTGTACCCAACTTATCCTAGGATAGGAGTCTTAAGGTAGGTGGCAAGCATTCTAACAGCTTTTAAGTGCTCAACCCATGTCCAGCAATTTTGCAGCGTTGGCTTCTGAGATTCCCATTAGGGATACATCTATTACCCCTTTTACTAGAAGATTTCTTTATAGTGGCTCATGCCCTAATGGCTTTTAATAGTACAATCTGTGCCTACTTTGATTTTGAATTTGATGGTCAAAACATTCCAAATTTCTTGTCTTTATTTTCTCAAGTTTCCCAGGTGCTTATGCTGTGGACTTACCTTGAGATTCTGTATGTCCCCTAACGCTTGGCACCATTACAGACTCCTTATATAACTACCTCAGAACATTTCCAGGAACAATAATTTTTACATAAAGTTGGTTTGGATCGGAGAGCTGCACACAAGGGAGCTCAAATCCGAGACTGACTTACCCAGGGCCCTTGGTAATGATGACAGGAACAGTAAACTCATGAAGCTCAGTGGACACCTTGCATGTGTACACCTCCTGTCTGGCAGGTCTTCAGCAGTTACCTTCAGATCCCATACTCCATCACCAAGTACTGTTAAAAAAATGGTTAAAGAAAACAATTTAGGTGATACAAACAAATTTTAACACTTCATGAAGTGGACAGTTTCTTTTAGAACTGTAAAATGGGGTGGAAGGCAAGAAACTTTTGTAGGATAAAGAATAAAAAACGAGGAAGAGAAAAACAGAAAATATCTGATTTGTTGGGATCACATAGTCAACCTTGTTTGGGATGAGGAGGAACAAGGAAACAATTATAGAGCCTGGATTTGGCTGACTGGATATATTATACTTCTGGTCAAGTGGAGCATTACAGGGACACAAAAGTTTCCGTTTGCTAATGTGGTACCTCAGGCAGGAGCAGCTCCAGCTTGGGTGTAGAATTATTTCTATTTGATCTATGTGGTAGGTAGACTAAAAAAAGGGTTCTCCTAAGGGCATCTACATCCTAATATCTGGAAACTGTGAATATTACCTTATATGGTAACATCTTTGTAGATATGACTGAATTAAATATTTTATGGTGGGAAGATAATTGATTATCAGGGTGGGCACTAATTGCTATCACATGCTTCCTTACAGGGAAAAGCATAGTGAGATTTGACAACACCCAGAGGAGAAGTGAATGGGAAGATGGAGCAGACAGATTTGAAGATGCTGACTTTGAAGACTGGAGTGAAGCCAAGGAATGCTGGCAACTGCTTGAAGCTGAAAAAGGCATGAAATGAATTCTCCCTTTAAGCATCTCAAAAGATGGAAGCTGTGCTGACACCTAGATTTCAACCCTATGATACTGATTTTGGACTCTGGCCTCGAGAACTGTGAGAGAATTAACTTCTTGTTTCATGTCACCAAATTTGGGGTAATTTGCTGCAACACCCATAAGAAACTAATACAAGATGTTATCCAGCCAAATCTGGATCTAACTGGATCTGACAAAGAGTCATTGAACTTTCAAAGTTTTCAAAATAATTAGAAATATGGTTTCATATCCATTATTACGTATGAGGAACCTCATCTTCATTTATATTGTTAACTGAGGTAAGTGCTCATATAATATTAAGCAATTAAACCTGCACACTATTTACACATAAGCATTCAGAAAATAAATAGAATCCTCAGGATTTTTTTCAGGGTTTTAAGACTCATGATATTCAATTTCATATGTCACAAAATTTCATTTAGCCTATTCCTCTAGGTTTTCAACTTAATCATGAAGAAGTGACATATCTTTTGAAACGCACTTGTATTTTCTGTCAGAGTAAAAAACAGCCACAATAACACACACACACACACACATACACACAGAGTATGGAGACAGGTCAAAATAAAGTCCTTTGTTACCAGATATTGTTGGAATTTGAAAAAACATATATTTGAAGTAATACAGGTAATTAAATCAAAATATGCAACATGAAAAGTTTGCTGTGCAGATTGCTCAAAAGTGCAGATTCTTAGATTGTTACAGGATTTTCATAATGGAATACTAAAAATTTCTCAGGAAGATTTGCAATGTAAAACACATGCATACACACACACACACATACTGCACAACATATATATGTATGTATATAGATGTGTGTGTATTTATATATATGTACATATACATACAAATGACAGGTTAGATATAGCTGAAGAGAGAATTAGTAAACTCACAAATCAATATAAAATATAAAAATGTGGCACAGAGACAGAGAGAAGAATGTATAAAAAATAGATTACAAGTCATAGAGGACTGAGTGAGAAGGCATTACACATATCTAATTTATTTTAAGTAACTAGAGATAATTGGGTAGAGAAAATATTTGTGAGATATGAGCTTGATTTTTTTTTTAGAAATAAAAGATATTTGCTTCCAGTTTTAAAAAGCTCAATTACTCCCAATTATTAATAATAAAAAGATTTCCGCACTCACATTAACTGTAATATAACCAATGTGTTAAGATAAAAACACAAACATAAAATCTTCTACAAAAAAAATGATTACACAATCAAGGATAATATTCTTTGAATTTATTCTTAAACTACTTTATTGAGCTACAAGTGACCTACAAAAACCCGTGTACGTATTTAATGTATACAACTTGGTAATTTTGGAGATAAGTATAAATCTGTGAAACCATTACTCGAATCTATGCTATTAATATATCCATCACCTCCTGGAGTTTCACCCCACCCTCTTTATTATTATTCTTTATAAGTGAAATTGTTTTGATAGATGAGAGTAAAACCAAGATATTTTCAGACAACATAAACAGAGAATGTAGTACAATTTTGCAAAATAATTTTCTTCTTTAGTAGGTTTATATGTCAAAATCAAGAAGCACAATAAAACTAAAATCCTAAACAATAGCATATAATTCTGTAAAAGCAACTCAAATAAAAATGAAGACAAAAGAAAATAATTTAAAAAATACATTTTAAGAAATAGGGGCACCTGGGTGGCTCAGATGGTTAAGCGTCTGCCTTTGGCTCAGGTCATGGTCCCAGGGTCCTGGGTTCTAGCCCCGCATCGGGCTCCCTGCTCAGCGGGAAGCCTGCTTCTCCCTCTCCCACTCCCCCTGCTTGTGTTCCCTCTCTCACTGTGTCTCTCTCTGTCAAATAAATAAATAAAATCTTTAAAAAAAAAGAAATAAATCCATAAAGACCATAAATAATAATTTGTATAGATAAACGAAGATAAATGTCAAAAATTAGATGCATATTTTAAATTTTTACTATATGCCAGTGCATCTAAAAAATAAAGTTCAAAAAAGTCAAAGTAAATTAATAGGAATAAAAAGATGAATGAGGCAAAATCAAGAATATGAAGCCAGTATATTACTATCAGACAAAAGAGAGTTGAAGTAAAAACAGGACTGAAAGTAAAGGGTAATGGTCACAAATATTTGAGAAGTGATTAAACTGGGAAGACAAAAGGTTTCTAAACATGCTATGTATCTAAAAGCAAAACATCAGTAATTAATAATACAAGAAGATAAAGAAGCATACAAAATAGGTGAAGGGAATTAAGAGATATAATCTTTCAATTATAAAATGAATGAGACATGGGGAGGGGATGTACAATGTATAGTATAGGGAATATAGTCAATAATATTGTAAAAACTTTGTATGGTCACAGATGATAACCAGACATATCATGACGATCATTTTGTAATACATATAAATATTGAATCATTATGCTGTACATCTGAAACTAATACAATATTGTATGTCAGTTATACTTCAAAAACATAAAAGTACAGTTAATCCTTGAACATCACGGGTTTGAATTGCATGGGTCCACTTCTACATGGATTTTTTTCAATAAATACTGTAAATACATTTTCTCTTCCTTATGATTTTCTTAATAACATTTTCTTTTATCCAGCTCACTTTACTGTAAAAATACAGTATATAATACATAGAACATAGAAAATATGTATTAATTGACTGCTTATGCTATCTGTAAAGTTTCAGGTCAACAGTAGTCTATTAGTAGTTATGTTTTGGGGGAGTTAAAATTTTTATGCAGATTTTCAAACACACAAATGTTGGTGCCCCTTACCTCTATATTGTTCAAGAGTCAACATTATATGGAATGTTTGAATGTCAAAAATATAAACTTGATCAAAATGCCAAATGCATTATCCAGTTTTGGGTGCAGTGTCCATTAGATTTTATTCAAATACACATAAAATATTTATGAAGATGACCAAATTCTTTATAATAAAATTTCAAAAAATATGAAAATATATTAGAGAATATATTAGAGAATTAGTCTCTGATTACATTGACAAAATGGTAATATTCACAACAAAGAGATAAAAATACATTAAGATAAAATCTCAAATCTTTGAGAAATTATAATGAAGAAATTATAATGGTGATTACAATATACTTAGAACTAAAAAAATAATAAAATACAAAATTTTGCAGTTTAACTAATATTTAGAGGAAAATAGTAGCTTTAAGGATATTCTTTTTATCAAGAAAGAACAAACAAAACAAATTATCTAAGTGCCCAATTTATTAACATATAATCTCAAAATTCTCATGGAAATGCTGAGGTCATTCCATCTTCGACTTTGTGTTTTTGGCCTCAGCATCAACATTTAAGTTCCTTGTGTATTCCCAGTGTTTGACTAACTATATATTCTTTTCAAGATGTTTATTTATTTTATTGATTTGCTAATTCTGTATTTATTTCCTTAATTGATTCTATTGGCATTATTTTTCTCAGTCCCTCACAGACACCATCCCAACCTAAGTAGAACTACAATGTAAAGTTCTTATTACTTTCCAGCAGCTTTTTATAAAATTCTTTTGTATAATAAAATAGTAGGTTTTAAAAATCTGATGGGTAAAAATATTCCTTTATATTACATGTTTTTAAAAACTGATTTCTGACTCAGTTCCTTTATGGCTTCTAATTTATCTATTTACCTATCTACCTATTTAACAGCAATTTTTCAACCAAAATTTATATCTCTTTTAATGTAAAGCTTTATGTTTTATATCCATGTAAACCTATTGGAATTTCACAATATTTTGCAAATCAATGCCACACAACTGTTCTATTTTTCTCTCCTCACAGCTTTTTGAGTAGATTTTAATTAAGCTTAGTTTTCTTTCAGTCTCTCCTGAAAGCACTTCATCATTTGCTGTGTTACATCAATGTCATTTCCATTTCTGCTTATTTGCCTTATTACCTTTTCCCTCAGGAAGTGGGCTATGTACAAAAGCGTGATCTTCAAAGAACAAAGTTGGTCTTGAAATGTCTCCTCTGCTACCATTCAATATCACTTGTGAGTCTTGTTGAATACTAATGTAGACTCAGGTAAATAATGAATAATTAAACACAATTGGACTTGTTTCAAACATTGTCGCTTTAAATCTTTTTATAGCATAAACATACATATTATGTAATCAAGGACTTGTACAACTAATAATCACAATTTCCAATTTTCAGTTACAAAAGAGGCCAGGCATAATTACTAGAAGTTCTGTCACAGCATTTTGTTGTTGTTGTTAGGCTTTTAGGCCAAATATATATATATATATATTTTATTAAGTGATGGCCTTGCATTTTAATATGTTGCATGCCATTACTATATTTAATCATGAAAATTAGTCATAAAAATGTACCTACCAATGAATTAATGTCAGCTATAACAATATTTTTTAGACTAAATGAAATCTCATTTCAAGCTTAGAAATACAACTTAATGTGGTAGTAATTTCTTTGGCATTAAAAAAGGCATTTTAGGGGTACCTGGTGGCTCAGTCATTAAGCGTCTGCCTTCGGCTCAGGTCATGATCCCAGAATCCTGGGATCGAGCCCCACATCGGGCTCCCTGCTTGGCCAGGAGCCTGCTTCTCCCTCTCCCACTCCCCTTGCTTGTCTTCCTGCTCTTGCTATGTCTCTCTCTTTCTCTGTGTCAAATAAATAAATAAAATCTTTAAAAAAATAAAAATAAAAAAGGCATTTTAGAAACACTTACTGGTGGCTTTGAGAAGGGATATAATTCTAAAGCTACAATCTAACATTTAAAATTGTGAGAATTAAGTAGAAGCTCATTTTAGTAAGCCATTGATCACTGTGTGTGTGTGTGTCTATGCATGTTGTACAGAGAGAGAGGCAGATAAAGAGAATGTGAAGAAGAAAAAGAGAGAATGAGAATATGAATTATTGATTTTGGTTCTGAACTTGAAGTGTGTTCTGCCTCAGTCTTTCATTTCTGATACATTTTATAATACATTTTGACGAGTATTCAAGGCCAAACTTTGATCAAAGTCAAGCACGAGACTGATAATGCAATTTGTCCTGGTAAAGAGAATCAAGATGCAGAGGATGTTTTAATTTAGAATTAACAAATTAAATATCTTTAAACACTTGTTTATAAATATGAGATCCTTTCATGTGCATGCTCTTAAATTTTCCTATATGATAATTTACTCTGAAATGCTTCATGTAAAGAGTATGACATATGTATATATAACATTGTTGACTTATAAAAGGAGTGTTAAAAGCAAACTAAAGCATAGTAACAATTTGAACAGTTTGAGCAAAAATCAACTTGAATTGGGCAATGCCAAACTAGAAGTGGTTAGAAGTACTTTGCCCACAGGAGCTAGGGAAATGACGTATATAAAGAAGGGTGGATGCAAAGAGAGGAAATTATTTTATTGACTATAGCTTAAATCCTTGTTGGCTATTTGAGATTGGTTGTTCTTAGGTTTTTATTCTGTAACCTTGAGACATTTACAGGCTAAGATTTGGGTTTACTTAGGTAGGTCACCGTGGCTTTAGAGCCACCTCAGTCTAATGATCTCCCTGTTTAATTAATTCAACAGATGTTAGTATTTGAAACATACTAATCAGGAGTCTAGATTTTAGAGATGGCTGATGGCAAATTATTAAAGTATTAAA
The DNA here is from genome assembly GCF_011800145.1 of Mirounga leonina. NCBI lineage: Eukaryota > Metazoa > Chordata > Mammalia > Carnivora > Phocidae > Mirounga > Mirounga leonina. Next base: position 60,253,680 of record NW_023270451.1, on the reverse strand, counting down.
ATATGTTCAGGGGCGCCTGGGTGGCTCAGTCGTTAAGCGTCTGCCTTCGGCTCAGGTCATGGTCCCAGGGTCCTGGGATCGAGCCCCGCATCGGGCTCCCTGCTCGGCGGGAAGCCTCCTTCTCCCTCTCCCACTCCCCCTGCTTGTGTTCCCTCTCTCGCTGTCTCTCTCTCTCTGTTGAAAAATAAAAAAAATTAAAATAAATTAAAAAAATAAAGTATTAAAATATGTTCACATAAAAGAGTTAATTAAATAACAGAATTTTAGAATAATTTTCATTAAGGAAATGACAGATATGCAAGATATGTGGTTGTTCTGAAAATTTTTCTGGGCTCCAGTGATCATACATGGATGAGGTTTACGAACCTGACAAGAACAAAAGCCTAATAACTACAGAATAGAGCTATAGTTTGACAGCATTGTCTGTCCTGGATCTAATACTTAAGTCTCTGTTCTAGTCTACCTCTGGAGATAGACACACTTCCTATAGAAATGTGTTTTCATTTACCTTAGGTAGATTCCTAGGAGTGGAAATTAGTAGGTTATACAGTCATGTTAATTTCACACTTTTAATTTCAAAGTTACATACTTAGAACTTCAATTCCATTATCATTCTTTTGTAGTTTTCAGTGTACAATTCCTGAAGTTCTTTTGTTTTCATTCCAAAATCTTTTATTCTTTTTGGTGCTATTGTAAATGGAATCTTTTCTTCTATCCCGTGAAAGTTCTCATATAAAATCATGAATCATGTCATTTGTGAAGTAAGCCAGTTTTACTTTTTTGTTTTTCCTTTCCTATATGGCTGTTTTCATTTGTTTGGTTGTTGTTGTTGTGTTTCTTCCTTTTTGCATTGGCTAGAACCTTTGGTGCAACTTCAAATAGAGGCAGTGAGAGAGTGGACCATCATGTTCTCTTCTGGAAAAGATTCAATTTTGTAAGTAGGATGTTAGCTCTAGGTGATTGTTGTGCATTTTTTGTTTTTTTGTTTTGTTCTTCCCCTACATGGTTTTTATCCTGACTAAGGATAAATAAGGACTAGTAACTAAGATTTTTTCTTTCCTAGTTAGTTGAGAATGTTGTCTTGAGTAAGTTTGGGACTTGTCAAATGCTTTTTCGTCTTTTGAGATGACCATCTGGCTTTTGTCATTCTTTTGAGCAATATGATATATGACATGAAATTACTTTTTTTTTTTAAGATTTTATTTATTTATTTGACAGAGAGACACAGCGAGAGAGGGAACACAAGCAGGGGGAGAGGGAGAAGCAGGCTTCCCGCTCAGCAGAGAGCCCGATGCGGGGCTCTGGGATCATGACCTGAGCCGAAAGCAGACGCTTAACAACTGAGCCACCCAGGCACCCTGAAATTACTTTTTATGTTAAACCATATTTGCCTTCTTGGAATAAATATCACTTTGGTAACGGTTCAAAAAATTTTATGTACATTGTTGTATTCAACTTGATAATATTTTATAGAATCGTTTGTCTATATTTATCAGGGATACTTGTCTGTATTATTTTTATTTTTCTTGTAACGTCTTGGTTTTGTGCTGGTATCAGGATAATATTGCTTTAGTAGAACAATACATGAAGTGCTCACTCCCCTTCTGTTTTCTCTAAGATTTTTTTAAAGATGGATATTATTTTTTTCATTAATTTTGTATGTTTCAGCAATGAACTCTTTGGAATCTGGGATATTTTGTGGGGAGATTTTTAATTAGTAATTCAATTTATTTACTTGTTATGGCTGTATTATAATATTCTTTTCTTGAAAAAATGTTTCAGTAATTTCTATCTTTTGTTTTTAGAAATATGTCCAATTCATCTAAGCTGTCTCATTTATTAACATACAGTTGTTTATAGTATCCTGTTATAATATTTTTAATTTCTTTACAATTCATTGTGATATCTACTTTTTAAATTTTGATTTTAGTATTTTTTCCTCTGTCCTTTTCACTTTGTCAGTCTGGCTAAGGTTTTTCAATTTTGTTGATCTTTACAAACTACCTATTCTTTGTTTCATTTATATTCTCTATTGTTTTTCAGTTTTCTATTTTATTGATTTTCATTTTGATCTTTAATATAATATTTGTTTTCCTACTTATATTGAGTTTAGTTCTTTTACTCATTTCTCAAGATTATAACTGAGATTTCTGAGTTAGTTCTTTGCTTTTACTATAGGCATTTAAAGCCTATTATGAACTGACTTATATCTCCCCCAAAATTCATATGTTGAAGCCCTACTACCCAGTGTGCCTGTATTTGGAGATTCCTTCCTTCCTTCCTCCCTTCCTTCCAAGATTTTGTTTATTTATTTGAGAGAGAGACAGAGAAACAGAGCACAGGCAGGTGGAGGGACAGAGGGAGAGGGAGAAGCAAACTCCCCACTGAACAGGGAGCCAGACGCAGGACGGGCTCAATCCCAGGACTCTGGGATCATGACATGAGCTGAAAGTAGATGCTTAACTGACTGAGCCACCCAGGTGCCCCTGGAGATATCTTTAAAGAGATCATTAAGGTTAGATGAGACTATAAGGATGGATATCTAATCCAATAGGACTGGTGTCCCTTTTAGAAGAGGAAGAGACATCAGAGATGTGCACGCACAGATGAAAGGCCCTGTGAAAACAGCAAATAAACAGCCATATGCAAGCCAACAAGAAAAGGCACAGGAGAAACCAAATCTGCCAACACTTGGCAGTCCTGGATCTCCAGCCTCCAGAACTCTAAGAAAATAAGCCTCTGGTATGTAAACTACCCATTCTGTGGTATTTTGTATGGTAGCCATAGCATACTAATACTGAGCTATGTATCTTTCCTATAGGCATCCCTTTAGCTGCATCCCATTTATTGCGGTATGCTGTGGTTTTGTTTTCATTTAGCTCATAACATTTTCTAAATTCCCTGTGATTTCTTCCTTAACCCCAACATTATTTTAAAGTGTGTTGCTTAATTCCCATTTTTACTTGTGGATTTCCCTAATTTCCTTATTTTGTTGCTTTTTAATTTAATTTTGACTTGGTCAGAGAACATACTTTGTATGATTTCAATTTTACATTTATTGAGGCTTGTTTTATGACTTACCATATGGTCTATATTGGAGAGTGTTTTTTATCGGCTTCAGAAGAATAAGCTTTCTCCTTTTGTTGGGTAGAGTGCTCTATAGATATTACTTATGTATATTTGAATCATACTGTTTCCAAGTCTTCTATATACTTAACTGTTTTTTTCCCAACTTGTTTTTATTCACCTTTAGAAGACAGTAATTTTTGTGTCTTAGTGTTATTGCTAAATCGCCTATATATCCAATCTATTCTATCAGGTTTTGCTTCATATATTTGGGGTCTCTTTTGTTAGGTGCACATATATTTATAACTTTCACATCTTTTTGATATAAACTGACGCTTTAATATTCTAAAATGTCTTTTATCTTCAGTAATTTTTGTCTAAAGTATACATATTTTTTCAGATATTAATACAGTCACTCAAGGTCTTTTATGGTTACCATCCGTATGATATATTTTTCCTATATTTTCACTGTCAATTTATTTTTTTCTTCAGATATAATGTGAACTGTGTGCTTCTTTTAAACAGCATGTAGTTATGGGGGCACCTGGGTGGCTCAGTCGGTTAAGCCTCTGCCTTAGGCTTAGGTCATGATCCCAGAGTCCTGGGATCAAATCCCACACTGGGCTCCTTGCTCAGTGGGGAGCCTGCTTCTCCCTCTGCATGACGCCCACCCTGCTTGTGCTCTCTCTCTCTCTCTCTGACAAATAAAAAAATAAAATCTTAAAAAAAAATAAACAGCATGGAGTTATATCTTGCTTTTTATTCAGTCAGACAACTATGCCTTTAGTTTGGAGTGTTATTCCATGCACACTTAATATTGTTACTGATACAGCTGGATTTATGCCTGCCATTTTATTGATGAAAATATACATAAATTGCATATTAATATATATTATAAATATATAAATATATAAATTACATTATATATATATATATGGTCTTATGTCTTATGTCTTTGTTTAACCAGCTCCCCAGCTTCTTTTATACTCAGTGGATATTTTTAGTGTGCCATTAACATTTTTCTTATTACATTTATTGTTTTACTCTACTTTTGAGTTACTTTCTTTGGTGGTGCTTTAGGGATATATAAAATATGTTATATAAATATAAAATAAGAATGTATGTTACTATAATGTCTGCAATATCTATGGAAGAAATATATTTAAAAATGATAGTCCTAGGAGTATACATATTTTTTTCACATCTTTAAAATGAGTTCAGATATGAACAGATTTCAGAAAGGAGAAAATATATTTATCATCATTTATAGAACTGTACATAATTACTATTTCTAGTTCTCTTCATTTCTTCTTGTGGTTATGAGTTACTTACTGCTGTCTGATGGTGTCTTATAATCCCCAAAATATAATTTTATAATTATTGTTTCATACAATTTTCTTTTAAATTTGTTAAAACAATAGTTATCTTGCCTCTTACAATTATCTACATAATTACCTTTCTACGTGACCTTTATTTCTTTGAGAGGATTTGATTTGCCATATAATGTCATTTTCTTTTATCTGGAATAATTTCCTGTAGCATTTCTTCTAGAATAGTCCATTATGAAAGAATTCTCTCAGTCCGTTTACTTAGGTATGTCTTTATTTCACTTTTGAAGGATAATTACACTAGATATGACACTATTGGTTGACATTTTTTCTCTTTTTTCAGCACTTTGAATATGCCATCTCACTGTCTTCTGGCTCCCACTGCTATTTCTGGGCAGCTAATAATGTTCCCCTTGTCTGTAAGGATTTTCTTTTCTTTTTCATTTAAGGTTTCCTCTTATTCTGTGCCTTCAACATAACCATGATGAGGAGGACTTGGTTAGCTAGGTCGGTTAAGTGTCTACCTTCAACTCAGGTCATGATCCCAGGGTCAGGCTCCATGCTCAGCGGGGAGCCTGCTTCTCCCTCTCCCTCCGCTACTCCCCCTGCATTTTCTCTCTCTCTGTCAAATAAATAAATAAAATCTTTTAAAAAATGACCATGATGAGTCTAGTTGGAAATCTCTTTACACTAATTGAAGTTCATTGAGCTTACTGGAAGTACAGATAAATTATTTTCATCAAATTTGGGAATTTTCTGCTTCTATTTCTTCTTTCCTCTTTCTCCTCATTATGTGTATGCTGCTGTATTCATGGATACCTTATAGGTCTATGAGTTCCTATTCACTATTCTCCATTCTTTTTCTTTTCTCCATACAGGATAATCTCTATCGAGAGACTCTAGCTCGTTGATTCATTCTTCTTCCATCTCAAATCTGTTGATCTTCTCTAATAAATTTATATTTTCAGTAGTTGCAAATTTTTAACTCTAGAGTATCCATTTGGCTATGTTTTTAAAATGTTAATCTCTGTATTGATTATTTTCTATTTGATGAGTCATCATTGTATATTCCTTTAGTCATTTAATCATGGTTTATTTTAGTTCTTTGGAGATAGTTATAACTTCCTGCTAAGTTCAACATATGAGGTCCCTCAGACAAATTTTTATTAATTTCTCTTTTTGTCCTGTGCATGGGTTAAAATTTCTCTTTTCTCCTTTTGCACATCTAATTTTTTGATGCTGTTATTGTTGAAAACTGGACATTTTAGATGACATGACAAATATTGACTCTGACTTCCCACTCCAGGGTGGTGCTTGTTGTTGTTCTTGTTGTAGTTGTTTCCTTAGTGACTTGCCCAACTGTGTGTAGTTTTTACCCTATTTGCCTCTGTTCATTTTTTGTCCTTTTAGCTATATTATATTCTAGTCAGTCTTCCTAGAGTTGCCATTTGATTAGTATTGCTCAGTTGTCAGCCAGTGATTCAGCAGAGATTGTGTTTAATCATCTTGAGCCAGTAAGTGTTTCACCACTGGCCAGTGGAGCTGTGCATAGGTTAGGGAATGCACTACAAATTAAAAGAGAGCTTAGAAATGTTTTACAGGCACTACTTCCTTCATTCACCAGGCTACAGATGAGGTGCTTACTGGTCTCTCTTGAGCATGAATTTAGCTTTGTGCATGCACTAATCTTCCATAAAAACATGGATAAGTGTAATCTTCAGAAAATATTGGGATCTCTTTATCCTGATCTCCAGTATAAATTCATGATTTGTTATTCTATGTTTTGCCCCAACTGGTATAGAAATATCAATATAGTTATTAATGATCTACCCTGATTATTTGCCATTATAATTATTATTGTTTTTGATAACACTTCTGGGAGTAAAATTTTCCATGCTTTGATCCCAGTAATCTCCTTATTCTATTAGTCTTCTCTAACTGCCCCACCCTTGTAGAACTTCTGTACTGAAGAACTAGGGGAAGAAGTATTGAGAGTAGGCCAGATAAAACACTATATACTTCCATTTTTCTTACTGTGAATCAGTACATTTTTTTTCTTTTTTTTTTCTAAAGAACTTATTTATTTTACAGAGAGACACAGCAAGAGAGGGAATACAAGCAGGGGGAGTGGGAGAGGGAGAAGCAGGCTTCCCACAGAGCAGGGAGCCCAGTGAGGGGCTCGATCCCAGGACCCTGAGATCATGACCTGAGCCGAAGGCAAACGCTGAACGACTGAGCCACCCAGGCGCCCTGAATCAGTACATTTTCTTAAGTAAGCCATTTGTCCTGACTTTTTGTCAATTTCCAGAATCTTTATTTTATTATTATTATTTTTTTAAGTAGGTTCCACACCCAGCATGGAGCCCAATGTGGGGCTTGAACTCATGACATTGAGATCAAGACCTGAGCTGAGATCAAGAGTTGGATACTTAACCAACTGAACCACCCAGGCGCCATAATTTCCAGAGTCTTTTAAATGGTTGAACAATCCTGTCCAGTTTTGCCATTGTTCTTTTTAGGCAGGATTTGTTAAACTCTCATTCAGTCATTCTGGAAGTCACTTATGCCCTTTTAATTTTTGTAATCCCAGCATTTCTCACAGTGATGGTGATAATTTACCATCATTCATCAAATTTAGAACTTATGTCTTAGCCAGATAATCTCATTGTTCCTGATTTTCATTGATTCTGAAGATATAAGAAACTATGTTGTAATGATCAGTTCTTTGTATTTAGACTTATAACATCACTTTCAAGGAATTCTGAGTTTCCATGTCTACAGAATGCTCTGTAGTTCTATTTTTTTAAATCTATATACTGTCATTCCAATTTGCACATGTCTATGAAATGATAAATTTAGAGAATTTTTTTTTGTGAAATGCTAAGAACTCATTGACTTAAGAATTATTTTATAATACAGCATGCTCACTCTCTCCTTTTTTAAAAAAATTTCTACCTCACATTTCAATATTATACTTATGGTTTGTGTTGGGTGGGCCAATGCTATTATTACCAGGAAACAAGCGACTTTGAGATTATCTGAACCTGAAAGAATCTTCCCCATTTAACAGTATCTAAAGTTTCTTTGTTACATTGATTGTCACAGGATGCAACATTCCTCTTGGCTACTAAACTTCAGAATATTTCTATTTAACTACTTCATGAACACTTCCATATAAACTCAGTTCCAGATGTTGGTTGCCACTCATTTGGGTGGTTATAATCTTTTTATTTTGAATCACTTCTCCTTTTATCTCCCTGATTGTGTGCAGAAAAAACGTTTAGAAGGCATTGGCAAATCATTTTATTTATGTACTCACATATTTATTTCATCCAGGAATATTATTAGATATATAGTACCAGCACAGTGCTGTGCTCAGGGGGCATACTGACAAATAACCACATTCCCTACATGTATGTCTATAGCTAAAAAAAAAAAAAAAAAGGAAAGAAAATGTGATACAATGGACAAACACCCAATTTCCAGAAAACTGAAACAGTTTGCATTCAATACATATATCACATCGTATGTTATGAAGTTCTATAGCTATCTAAAATTCTTAGATATAATTGGAGATCAGCTACAATTTTAATGCAAACACTGAAAGGAAAAAGTCTAAATTTTAGCACAGCCCAAGAAGCCATTTGTGTGCAGATATACAACTATAAATATTTAACTTTAATTCATATTGAATAAGTCCATATGAAATGATAATGATGTCTATTAGATTGGATAAGATCCGTAATAAGAGCCTAGATGTGGTCTTTGTCCAGAATTTTTTTTTATGAAATCATTTAAATTCTGAGTTTTAGGTTTTTACATTGTCAAAATAGAGTGGTATGCATTATGCTCTTCCAAGAGTAATATTTGGCGGGGGGGATAAAATGACAATAGTATATCAATTTGGATTGTTACAAAATGATGAACGTCATTTTATTTATTATTTTTCTTGCCATCTGAATGTTTTGTATATGATCTACTATTTTTAAAATTTTAGGGGCACCTGGGTGGCTCAGTTGGTTAAACGTCTGCCTTCGGCTCAGGTCATGATCCCAGGGTCCTGGGATTGAGTCCCCCACTGGACTCCCTGCTCAGCAGGAAGTCTGCTCCTCCCTCCCACTGTGCTCTCTCTTGCGCTCTCTCTCTCAAATAAATAAAATATTAAAAAAATAAAAAAATAAAATTTCAATACGATGACAAAATTTTAAAACTATAGCAATAGCATAGATCAAACTCAGTTTTTGCTTTAAAAGTGTGTCTTAATTCTTTTAAAAAATCACTCTCATTTCACTGTAATCAGTAAGTCTAAGTTGGACACATTTTTTAAAAACACGCTTTCTAGGGGCGCCTGGGTGGCTCAGTCAGTTAAGCGGCTGCCTTCGGCTCAGGTCATGATCCCAGCGTCCTGGGATGGAGCCCCGCATCAGGCTCTTTGCTCAGCGGGGAGCCTGCTTCTCCCTCTCCCTCTGCCTGCTTGCCGCTCCCCCTGCTTGTTCTCTCTCTCTATCTCTCTCTGTGTCAAATAAATAAAATATCTTTAAAAAATAAATAAATAAATAAAAACACGCTTTCTAAGGAAAGGAGAAAGATTGTGGACACTGTTATTTCAGAACAAAATATATAAAACCTCTAGAGTACTCCAAGTGTTAACTATGGCCCTCTAATTTTGAGTTTTTCACTGTGATGACAGAGTCTATTCTTTCTAAAAGGTTCTGCCTTCCACTGCTGCCACTTCTTCCCATAGTCCTTGTTACTCTGTCAGTTTCTCCTTTGCTAAATTTAAAACTGAATAATGAGGTCATCCACAGGGCCTCTTTCTCCTAGGACTTTTGAAAGCTAAGACTTTTTTTAATGTTCAAACTGCGTCTCAAATTCAATTCTTATGATGACATTATGACATCCTGAATAAAAATAAGAATGGCTTGTCTGGAATTTTATATTAAATTTTAATAAGAAGTGTATTTCATGGTATTTTGATTTTTGTTCAGAGAGAATTTTTATTGAACAGTATAAGAAGTCTGATTTTTATTTGAGTACATTTCTCTTTGAACAGATCATTTTTTCTTAGAAATGCTATTTATTTTTAAATTCTCATATGGTTGGCGCCCATTGTTTTTTTTTTTTTTTGGTATACAGGCCAAAAATTTTAAAGTATGTATAGATTTATGTAACCACCAGCACATTCATGATGCAGTATAAGTTCCAACATCCCCCAGATTACCTCATGCTATCCTTTTATACTCCCACTTGCCCCCTAACCCTGGCAACCATCGATCCGTTCTCTATCAGTTTAGTTTTGTTTTTTGGAGAAAGTCACATAAATGGAATCATAAAGTATGTAACATTTTGAGGCGGGCTTTTTATACTCAGTGTAATACTTCTGAGATTTATCCAAGTTTTTGTATATACCATAGTTTTTTATTTTGTGTTTGTTGGACTATCATTGTGTGGTTGTACCACAGCTTATTTATTTACTATTTTTAATGGGAGATTTTTGTTTTTTGAGTTTTTAATTTTATTAAATTTTTAAAATTTTAATTCCAGTATCATTAACATAGTGTTATATTAGTTCAGGTGTCCTATACATTACTCAGTGCTCATCATGATAAGTGTACTCTTAATCCCATTCACCTATTTCACTTATCCTCCACCCCCCTACTTCTCTGCAACCACCAGTTTTTTCTCTATAGATAACAATCTGTTTCTTGGCTTCTCTTTCTCTCTCTCTCTTTTCCCTTTTGCACTGATCACTTAAATGGATCAGAGTTGTTCTTGTTTTTAATAGTGTGTGGGCCTTTACATTTCATAAAGTGATGGACACAGATGTATTATTTCTTAGGGTTTATTTGAATCACTGTCTTACTTTTGGAAAATATTTCATATTAATTAAAGAAAATCTGGTATTTTTCCTGGTAATGTTCTAAATTTATTTGCACAATAAGAAGACAAATGACTTTTTCAGAAGTGATACTGAGCACATGAGGAAGATACAGACATTTCCCTTTATGTTATATCAAAAGCCAACATCTATAAATATAGTATCTGACATGTTTAGTTCAGGTCTGTGTGTCTGATAGATTCAATAACAGTTCCATTTGATCAGCCATCCTAGGGAAACACTAATTGTGCCACTTTGCAGAAATGTAAGAGCTTAAGTTATTGGATTTCTGCTTTCAGTTTTACCTCTGACTTCAAAGGAGTCAGAAGGCCAACTATTGTCAATGTTTATTGCTTATGAAATATTGTAAGAAGACATATGAATCCCCTTTAACTCAAATGACACAAAGATGGAAATGTGGCTTATCTCATGGCCACTTTATTTTTTTTCTCTCCTTAGTCTCAACTCCAAACAGTGCATTCCCTTCTAACCCAGCTCTAGAATAAAACATTTCAGGCTTGGTATGAAATCAAAGTTAAGTAAATTGTTCTTTGGTATGTATCTAAGTGGGTTTTTTATGTCCAACAAACCCAGACCTAAAGAAGATAATGAATATGCTTGAGATTCCCTTGAGAGTATATTATTGTCTTCATGAGATTTAAATCTATATTCATCTATGGTGATTAAATCCCCATTTGGGATGATGAAAGTCAAAATAAAGCCATTTTTACATTTCTGTTTGAGCATATAGTTATAGTTAACTAAGCAAAAAATATTTTATATTGACTGAATAGTGGTTAGAATTATAGATAATTATAAGTGGAAGAAGACAGAGTTTACCACACAAATTACATATGATATGTTTGTATTTATATCTATAAAATGAAACAAATGGAAAAGTACTGACTGGGCCAAGATCAAGAATCTAGCTCCATAAGCAGAAATCAGAAATCTTAATTTAAATTACATCTTCTTTCCAATACACATCATTACTTATTTTTAACTCCAACTGCTAGTAATATGATTATTGCATCTATATTTATTGAATATTTAATGTGAGCTAGCCATTTTACTATACAATATTAAGTGGGAGTTTTTGTAGTTTAACCAACAAGAATTTCCTATTCACATTTATGCAAGATTTACTAAATGGTATGTAAATTGGTTAAGTAATCATCACCCAGATGTAGTCCAGAGAAAGCTAAAGCTCTAACAGGAGGCCTATCCATTGATCTATATGAATCGAGAATGCTAAGCATTTTTCTTTCTCTTTCCATCCTGCACTCAACTCTACCTCCAACCCAAGTGAGGCATCAAAAGAACTCTGAGATACTGGGAATGGTAATTTCTAAGATGGAAGATCCACATATTGATCCTGGGTTAATGATTGATAAGCTTCAGAAACTCCTATATTGACTCCAGGCTGCTTCTTGAGAGGGGCACACGAGAATTATTAATATAAACTAGCACATGTCCTTGGAATTTAGGAAGCTTAAGACTGGTGTCTCACTGTCTTCTGGAGAATTCAGAAGGGGTGAGCTGGCTTGATCAGCTTTCAGTGACATGGAAGGAAATGAGTATATGAATGAATATAGCTTGCTCTTCAAGATTTTGGTTTTTTAGGGTGAGCCATATGCACAATAAAGAAGATAGCCAGGCTCAAGTTGCCTGTAAAATATCCCACTGGCTGGCTGATGGAGTAAGGTCACCTAAGGTTATAGAATCTGGTCAAGAACACAGTGAGTGTTGCAAGAGTAAAAATAACCAGTTTCTTTCATTTTCAAAGGTAATGGAAATTACATTAAATCTGTTCTATGAAATATAAATTTGAAGAAACGGTAAGAATCTCTTCATGGTTTCCTTGCCTAAAGAATAAACCTAAGTGGGCGCCTGGGTGGCTCAGTTGGTTAAGCGACTGCCTTCGACTCGGGTCATGATCCTGGAGTCCCGGGATCGAGTCCCGCATCGGGCTCCCTGCTCGGCGGGGAGTCTGCTTCTCCCTCTGACCCTCCTCCCTCTCATGCTGTCTCTCATTCTCTCTGCCTCAAATAAATAAATAAAAAATCTTAAAAAAAAAAAAAAAAAAAGAATAGACCTAAGTAAAATTTAAAGTATGAGACAAAAAATCATTAATTGTACATTATTGTCAGTAAATGTCTTACCTCAACTAGCTTATTTTATTTTAGGGCAAGAAGTTAAAAAGAAAAAAATGGATCTTTCTAACAGATGCTAAATTGGATGCAAAAGTTTTTCTCCTTAGCTTATACAAAATTTTATACAAATACAGGATTTTCTCCAAGTTTTCTCCATTTTGTTGAGGCAAAAACTATAAGGTCATTCACAAAACATTTATACAACATCATGGAGAAAGCATTATGTTAAATAAAATTAGTTTAACAAGTCAATTTCAATTTAATAATTCTTGTACTTTTTTTTTTGCTCTTGAATCATAATTATTAAAGTTAGGAATAAGGTGATTTTTTTTAAAGATTTTATTTATTTATTTGAGACAGAGAGAATGAGAGAGAGAGAGCACATGAGAGGGGTGAGGGTCAGAGGGAGAAGCAGGCTCCCTGCCGAGCAGGGAGCCTGATGCGGGACTCGATCCAGGGACTCCAGGATCATGACCTGAGCCGAAAGCAGTTGCTTAACCAACTGAGCCACCCAGTCACCCAGGAATAAGGTGATTTTTTAAAAAGATTTTATTTATGCATTTGACAGAGAGAGAGTACAAGCAGAGGAAGAGGGAGAAGCAGGCTCCCCACAGAGCAGGGGGAGGCTAATGCAGGACTCGATCCCAGGACCCCAGGATCATGACCTGAGCCGAAGGCAGTCGCTTAACCAACTGAGCCACCCAGGCGCCCAAGGTGATTTTTTTTTAAGAGCAATGAAATAAATAAAATGTAGAAGAGAGAAGATAAGGTATATTATGTATATTTCACTGTACAAAGTATAAGCACTCTGAGATATATTTAAAATGTGAATATTCTCACCCCCCACACACAAAACGGTAATTATATGATGTGATGGAAGTATTAGGTAACACAATGGTGGTATTCATATTGCAATATATGTGTATCAAATCAACACACTGTACACCTTAAATTTACACAATGTTTTATGTCAATTACACCTCAATAAGGCTGGGAAAATGTGAACATTTAGTAAAGACAAGTATTCTAAACTATTTTTTATGTCCTAAGAGATTGAAATAATACTTAGCACAATCCCTCATGATTTTAATAGTGACAAAAATTTGAATTTGCCAGACAGCTAGCTTGGTTTAAGTTAAACTCTCTAGTTACATAATATAATGAAGTTATTTGGCACAAGAACATTAAATTTGTTATTTTGGTTTCATTGATATAGAGCTAACTCATCTATCTGATCAGAAACAAAATGCTACATATAATATGTAGCTACATACATATGCTATAATATGGGGCCTTGTATAAAAATGAAGTTGATGATGCAATCAGGCATACCTCTACAATGTAAACTTTCTATATCACTTAGATTTTTTTTCCTGATATAGAAACTTTTTAGTTTTTTAACCCCTGCACAGAAGTACCACCTTGCAAATTATGTATTTCATATTTGTGGATTATTTGGCTCCAGTCTTCTTTATAAAATCATTCTTTTCACCTAGCTTACATTAGAGAATTTATCATTTACTTTTTACTGTGCAATAAAACTTAATTTTAGGGGCACCTGGGTGGCTCAGTTGGTGAAGTATCCAACTCTTGATTTCAGCTCAGGTCATGATCTCAATATCCTGAGATCGAGCCCCAGGTCGGGTTCCAGAATCTGCTTAAGATTCTTTCCCTCTGCCCCTCCCCACCCCCGCACTCTCTCTTTCTCTAATAAATAAATGAATCTTTAAAAAAAACTCTTAATTTTAAACAACTGTAGAACCTTTTTTATCCAGTCCATAAGTCTGTGGGTGGGATTCCGGTCTGGGCAAGGTCAGCTAATGCAGAATCCTCCCTTGTGGTTGCTGTCAACCGGAAGATGGGCAAGTGACTATGTGATATAAGATGGCCTCACTATTAGGTAGTTAACTGGCACTTAAGAATTCCTCCAATCTTGGGGCGCCTGGGTGGCTCAGTCGTTAAGCATCTGCCTTCGGCTCAGGTCATGATCCCTGGGTCCTGGGATGGAGCCCTGCATCAGGCTCCCTGCTCGGCGGGAAGCCTGCTTCTTCCTCTCCCACTCCCCCTGCCTGTGTTCCCTCTCTCGCTGTGTCTCTCTCTGTCAAATAAATAAATAAAATCTTTAAAAAAAAAAAAAAAAGAATTCCTCCAATCTCCTCTATCTGACCTCTAGTCTCCCAGCTTTTTCAGGCTACTCACAGCATAGTCTCAGGGCTCTGAGCACAGCAAGAGAAGTCTAGCTCTAAGGAACAAGCTCTGTTCAAGCCTAACTCCTGTGTCATATCTGATATTCCCATTGTTCAAAGCAAATTATGTGACCAACCCAAATGAAGGCAAAGATCTTATAAATTATATTTATTTTCCATCCCCCAATGCACTGTGGCATTTCAGATAGTACAGAGAAGTGCGGTAACATTTCATTCATGTTATTACATGTAAGGCAAATTAGCCATTAACCTATTTACTCAGAATAGAGAAACAGAAGTTCTTTCTGCAAAGGAAACTATAAAAACTTCCTTTATGGCTTCTTACCTAAAAGTGCTGGGTTCAAGTCATTTGTTAAGCTCATTTTTCTTTTTTTCTATTTGCCAGTTCTCATTCAGAGGAAAAAAAATGTCTGGTTAAGGGATCAAGTAAAATTTTACAGAAAAAAAACATTTTGTAAAACTACAAAAAAAAATTGCCACTACCAGAGAGTATATATTTACATCATTAAATAAAATGAATTGAAGGATTGAATTCTTTATGCTTGCATACAAATGAGTATGAGAAAATCTGAGATTGAATATTTTAAGAACATATTCTGCTCAAGGACAAACCACATTATAACTCTAAAAGAATAAGTAAAACCTTCTATTTCCCAAGTGAAAAGTTATAGTGAGAAAGACCATTTGATGAATAGCTCTAAAGCCAAGAATTTAAACTGATATGGAAAACTTATGTAATAATGGTTTTATTTGAGAACTTAATTGGCTATTTATGTTTAAAGGAAACAGGTTATCAAAGAGTAGAGACTTTAAGTATCATTGCTCTCTCTTTTTTAAGAGTATACTCTTTATTACATTCTTTCTCTTCCAGCTTTATTGAGGAATAATTGAAAAAAATTATATATTTAAAGTGAGACTTGATATTTTGATATATGTATAAAATGGAAAAATTGCAACAATCGAGTTAATTAACATGTCTATAACTTCACATAGTTAATATTTTCTTCCTTACTTCCTTTTTCTCCCTTTCTCTCTCCCTCTTCCTCCCTATCCACCTTCCTTCTCTCCCTCTTTTTCCTTCCTTAATAAGATCTTAATAAGATCTACCCTCTCAGCAAAGTTCAAGTATATAATACAGTATTGTTAACTACTGTGACCATGCTGTACATTAAATCTCCAAAATTCATTTATCTGTATAACTGAAGCTTTGTACCCTTTGACCAATATCTCTCCACTTCCCCCTACCCTAGTCCCTGGCAACCACCATTCTCCTCTCTGCTTCTGTAAATTTGACTATTTTAGATTCCACATATAAGAGAAATCATGCAATATTTCTCTTTCTGTGGTGAGCTTATTTCATTTAGTATGTTCTCCAGATTCATCCATGTTGTTGCAAAGGATTTCCTTCCTTTTTAAGGCTGAATGACATTCCAGTGTATGTGTGTGTATTTCACATTTCTTTATTCATTCGTCAACAGACATTTAGGTTGTTTTCATATCTTAGCTATCATGAATAATGCTGCAATGAACAAGGGCATACAAATATCTTTCCAAGCTCCTGATTTCATTTCTTTGAAATATATTTCCAGAAGTGAGATTGCTAGATCATATTATAGTTCTAATTTTAATTTTTTGAGGAAGCTCAAAACTGTTTTCCATAATTGCTATACCAATCTACATTCCCACCAATAGTGACAAAGGTTTCCCTTTATTCTACATCCTTATCAACATTGGTTATTTTTGTCTTTTTGGTAATAGCCATTCCAATAGGTCTGAAGTGATATATCATTATGATTTTTGGTTTCCATGTCCATTATGATTAGTGAGGTTGGAAACCTTGTCATATACCTGTTGATCACTTATGTATCTTCTTTTAAGAAATGCCTATTCAGGTCCTCTACTCTTCTTTTTAATCAAGTTATTTGAGTTCCTTGTATATTTTGGCTATTAACCACTTATCAGAGATGCAGTTTGCAAATATTTTCTCCCATTTTATAGGTTGCCTTTCACTCTATTGTTTCCTTTGTTATGCTGATGCCTTTTAGTTTGATATAGTCTCAATCTTTTTTGCTTTTGTCGCTTGTGCTTTTGATGTCATATCCAAAAAATTACTGCCAAGATCAACATGAAAAAGCTTTTTCCTTTGGTTTCTTCTAGTTGTTTTATGTTTTCAGGTGTTAGGTTTAAGTCTTTAATCCATTTTGAGTTGATTTTTGTATATGAAATGAGATAAGGGTTCAATCTCATTCTTTTGCTTGTGGATATCTAGTTTTCCCAACACCATTTGTTGATCCTTTCCCTATTGTGTGTTCTTGGCACACTTGTCAAATCGTAAATGTGTGGATTTCTCGGTTCTCCATCCTGTTTCATCTGTCTATATGTTTATATTTATGCCAGTATTATATTGTTTTAATTACTTTAGCTCTGTAATATATTTTAAAATCAGGAAGTGTGAAATCTCCAGCTTTGTTCTTTTTGTTCAAGATTGTTTCAGCTAGTCAGAGTCTTTGGTATTTTGTATGAACTTTAGGATTACTTTTTCTATCTCTGTAAAGACACCTCAATATTTCAATAGGAATTGCACTGAATCTGTGGATCACTTTGGGCAGTATGGACATTTTAACAATATCGATTCTCCCAATTTATGAGCATGGAATGTTTTTCCCTTTATCTGTGTCATTTAAATTTTCCTTTATCAGAATGTTTTGTTTCATAATTTCAGTATACAAGTCTTCCATTTCTTTGGTTAAGTTTAATTCCTAATATTTTATTATTTTTGACATTATTGTAAATGGGACTATTTTTAAAAAATGTTTTGTATATATATTATTCTTTTTAATGGAAGTAGAGTTGACACACAATGTTACATTAGTTTCAGGTGTGCAATATAGTGATTTGATGAGTTCATGGTTTTGTTTTTGTTTTTAAGATTTTATTTATTTATTTGACAGAGAGAGAGAGCAAGAGCAGGAGCACAAGCAGGGGGAGCGGGAGAGGGAGAAGCAGGCTTCCCGCAGAGCAGGGAGCCCGACACGGGGCTCGATCCCAGGACCCTGGGACCATGACCTGAGCCGAAGGCAGATGCTTAACGACTGAGCCACCCAGGCGCCCCTGATGAGTTCATATGTTAAGCTCCAAGTATAACTACCATCTGTCACCGTACAACACTATTATAATACCATTGTCTATATCTCCTATTCTGTAGCTTTTATCCCTGTAATTTATCCATTCTGGGATTGTTTTCTTAATCTCCTTTTTGGATAGTTTGTTTTTAATGTATAAAAATGCAACTGATTTTTGTTATGGTGATTTTGTTTCCTGCAATACTGAGTTCATTGATTACTTATTTTATTTTTATTTTATTATGTTAATCACCATACATCATTAGTTTTTGATGTAGTGTTCCATGATTCATTGTTTGATTGATTTCTTTTAACAGCTTTTTTTGTTCTTTCTTTTGGTTGTCTTGAGGGTTTTCTGCATATATGATTATGTCATATGCAAAGAGAGTTAATTTTACTTTTTCCTTTCTGATTTGGAAGCCCTTATTAATATTTTTCTTGTTTAATTCTTCTGGCTAGGGCTTCTATTACTATTTTGAATAGAAGCTCACTATAAGAAAATTCTTTAATGAAAGTCACACTTACAGTTCTTATTTATCCTGAGTTTCTTCTCACTTTTCTTTCTGTATTCTTTTTAAAATGTATTTTTAATCTCTAAACAATTGTCAGAGTTTACTTAAAGATTGTCTATCACATACAGACATCATTTTAGTAATTGATCTTGAAAATCACATTTTTAAAAACCTTCATCTATAATAAGCAGACTGAAAACTACAGTTTTGGGGAGGACAGTGCTTTGTGAGACCACAGAATATAGGCTGTCTCTATTTGCCATAATAACATGTGGACAGCTAAGCAATTTTTTTAAACAAATTAAATCCACAGTAAAGTGAGTTGCTTTTTTATTTTATGGTTTCACCAACATCTGGTTTCTACTTTAAAATGCCAAAATAGCTAGTAGAAAATAAAACTAAAATAGAAATATAAAACAATGCAGCATACAAATACTCAAGCAAACCAAATCTATAAGCACACTGCTTTTTCTATTTTTTACTCCTTAATTTACTGAGTCCACTTTTGAGTCAGACAGAGTGATCTTAATTCTCAGTGTCATGCATTGGTATATGGAAATCAAAGGTCTTCATAATAATGACTGCTGCTTCTTTTCCTACTAGTACCTCAAAGACTGTCTTTTTCTTTTGAAATCACCTTAAATACTAGTTACTGCACACGGCACTTTTTACAAACCAAAAAATCAGTCAGTGACCCTGTGCACTGGTTATTATTACGTTTCCTCCATTTTATAGATGAAAGAAGTGAGACTCACACAAGAGATCACAAAAATGAAGCACAAACAGAATTTAAACTTCAAAAAAGATTTCTGTTCTCAGACTTTTTTGAACTTTTATGTTTTATTCATTTAACTTTTAAAACATTACTATAATTGAATATCAACACAAAAACTTCAGGAGGTAGTAAGAATATTATTATAATCTTTCACTCATTCGCTACTACATATAAAAAGGCCAGCAATGGTATTTTCATTGGCCCCTATTAATTTGCCGGTTTGCCTCTCAAAGAATGTTAAGTATAGGACGGAAGAATCATTTGTTGTGTAAAGCAGCTTGGTTTTGTTGGTTTGTTTTTAATGTCCCTCGTAAGATTCATGATCAGCAGAAATTTTCCCTGTTCTCATTTATGTACCTAATAACATATTGTTACACAAGTTCACAACAGAAAAAAAAAACCTATTTGAATGAAGTCCTTCATAGTTAAACAAGCAAGTTAAGCAGCAATTAGAGCAAATGTTTCTTAGGAAGAAGCTAATTCTAGGGATTTATTAGGCATTCAAATTTAAGTGATGTGAAATCACACTCTATGTTGGCAAAAGTAGATGATACTCCCGACATATCAGCTCCAAAATGTGTGCACTAGTATTCTAATAATCTGGTATGTATATGTAGAAAATTACTTTTTATATTCCTATTCAATAAGCTTTCTGTATTAACATATTAGTAGTAATAATTCATTTTCCAGATTACTGTGATATTATAAATTCATGACTTTGTGGTCTGCAAATTAATAAACATCTGTATTTCTTCATGTCCAATATTTACCATTTTTCATTTATTATTGTATGCACTAGGATAGCCGAAATATTGATGAATAGCAGAGGTGACAATTTTGTCATTTACATCATGCCTAATCACAAGAGCAAATTTTGCAATATATTAAATTTACTGTGATGCTTGCTAAAATTTTGAAATTGTGCAAATGTTGTTCTCATCAGTTTAAGGAAGCTCAGTTCTATTATTATTTTGTGGAATTATTATTATTATTCTACATTAAATTTTATAAAAGATTTCTGCTGTACCAAGTTAGATGCACATTTAATTTTTCAACTTGTTAACATATGGAATTGTAACTACTGTTTATATTGAATAAATCAGTTTAATGAACAAACTAGTACTTTTATTTTCTCTAATACCCAATTATTATTTATTTTCATGCTTTCTGTTATTATCTTCTTTTTTTTTTTCCCTTCTACTTTATTTTGATTTATCTTCAGTGGGAATGCTAGTCTTACTCCAAAAAAATATTTCACTATCATAAGTGCAAATCCTCTTCAACTTTGCATTTAAAATTTGACACAATCAAAAATCTTAGAATAAAGGAATGACTTAAATTTTAAGACTAAAATGTCCTAACAAGAATAAAAATGAGCAAAATGTTTTAGTTGTTAACAATTTTATTATTAGTCATTCGAGAAATGTGAATGCTACTTGCATGCAACTGCATAAGGAAGGTTATTGTTCTTTACAGATTTTATATGTATCCATGGTACTATATTTAAAAAGGATATCAGAAACTGAAAATTTATAATTTGAGTTTCTCTGTCATCTTTTTTCTGACTTTTAGGTAAAAGAGGGGAAAAAAATTTTGTTTGTATAGAGATTTAAGTTTGCAGATAGATGAAGATACTCTTTGTTAATGCAGAGATTATCATTTTTCCAAGATTTTCTAGTCAGCATGTAGTGGAAATAATGCTTAAAGAAACAATCTGATTCTCATGACTTTTGTGATCTTCTAATTAATCCCTTGTTGTGTGTTTTCTTTTGTTTTTGACATGGAGCTATTATCCAACATCTGTCCATGCATTATACATCTTTCGTTGGAAACTTTTGTACGTGTCTCATTATTAGTATCTACACTTCTACCACCACCATCATCATCTAAGGCAATTTCAAGAGCCATGTTAATTATAAAGTAAAATACAAAAATTATTATTGTTTAGTACTTTCACCAATTTTATCTTTCAATGTTCTTCATTTCTATTCTAATTCTGGTACTCAATCCACTATTTTTTTTTAAATTTTATTATGTTATGTTAATCACCATACATTACATCATTAGTTTTTGATGTAGTGTTCCATGATTCATTATTTGAGTATAACACCCAGTGCTCCATTCAATATGTGCCCTGTTTAATACCCATCACCAGGCATTCCTATACACCAACAACAAGACAGAAGAAAGAGAAATTAAGGAGTCGATCCCATTTACAATTGCACCCAAAACCATAAGATACCTAGGAATAAATCTAACCAAAGAGGCAAAGAATCTGTACTCAGAAAACTATAAAATACTCACCAAAGAAATTGAGGAAGACACAAAGAAATGGAAAAACGCTCATGGATTGGAAGAACAAATATTGTGAAGATGTCAAAGCTACCTAGAGCAATCTGCACATTTAATGCAATCCCTATCAAAATACCATCCACTTTTTTCAAAGAAATGGAACAAATAATCCTAAAATTTGTATGGAACCAGAAAAGACCCCGAATAGCCAGAGAAATGTTGAAAAAGAAAAGCAAAGCTGGCGGCATCACAATTCCGGACTTCCAGCTCTATTACAAAGCTGTCATCATCAAGACAGTATGGTACTGGTACAAAAACAGACACATAGATCAATGGAACAGAATAGAAAGCCCAGAAATGGACCCTCAACTCTATGGTCAACTCATCTTCGACAAAGCAGGAAAGAATGTCCAATGGAAAAAAGACAGTTTCTTCAATCCAATATTAAATTTTGAACTTTGGCCCATAGTTGAAGGTATACCAACCTCAAAATTATAAACTCCAACACTATAATATTTGCCTCTAACCACACATATTTTCTCAATTATTTTATCGTTTTCATTTTATTAATACTCTCAGTTTCTAGGCTTTTGTCTGTTCCTAGTATATCATCACATTTCCATGACTTTTTTCTTATTTATCCAGAGTAGATCACATAACATATCTTTTCAATTACCGAATTTAAAGGTATTGGCAACATTATAATTTCATTATCTTCTCCCTTTTCCCATCCACAAAAACACTGATCACATGCTGTCTCTACTCCAGCACTAATGTCTGCCAAGAGCTGTAGGAGAAAACCACACAAATATAAGAATAGTTGCTTATAAAATATTACGATCCATATACACAGACAGGTCTTCAGATTCATACAGGAAATATTAACATGGTCCTGTTCAACTCCCTTTCCAATTCTCCACAATAGCTCTTTTAAGCTTTGACCACTACTCTCAAGTATTTTATTTTATCCCATTAACCTTTCTGTCAGTGGAACAGGTAGTGGAATTTGACAGTGAATGAGAAGGAAATTAGTGATGAATTCCTTCTTCATCTTCCTCCCCCTACCCCAACAATATCACTACCCATCCTATCTCTTTCCCAGAATCTCAGAGAAAGGCATTTTTTCTTATTTTTAAGGCAAACAGAGTAGTGCCTGCCACTGGTTGTTGCCCTTATCATCAATATTCTCATCAAAAATTCGCATTGCCCACTATCTATTTTTCCTCTAATGAAGAACTTTTTATTTCAAATGAGTTTTTGCTGCATCCATAAAACACAGTCACACATTTTTTATTGTAAAAATATCCTTTTCTTACCCTATATTTCTACCTAATTAATGATCTTAGTATCCATTCACACCTAGTAAATTGATAGGACAGTCTACACCTGTATTTTTAATTACTACCCACAATTATTTCTTCAATTGTACTAGAGTTTGGTTCCTAGTACTTTGGAATCACAGAAACAAAAAACATTAACAGTCTCCTGTTAAAAATAATTAACAAGTTCAGTGGTTCCATTAACTATATTCTCTACAAAATTTCTTTTTTTTAAGATTTTATTTATTTATTTGACAGAGAAAAGAGAGACAGAAGAGAGCACACAAGCAGGGCCAGCAGCAAAGGGAGAGGGAGAAGCAGACTCCCCACTGGGCAGAGAGTCCAATGTGGGGCTTGATCCCCATGACCTGAGCCGAAGGCAGACGCTTAACTGACTGAGCCACCCAGGTGCCCCTCTCTGCAAAATTTTTAATCAGTGATTACAGCTATCTTTAAAACTTCTTTAACTCCCGTGATACTTTTCTCCTAGTTTTTGATTCTCTTTTTATTTTCCTGAGCATTCTTTCCTACTTTCTTTGAGAGATTTCATCCCTTGATCATAACTTGAATTCTGGTGTCTCTCATAGATTCTTCTCTTATCATTTTATATTATCTTCATAAAAAATATATGTACAGCAGCTTCAGTCAATTCAAATGCTACTTTATCATTATGATGCCTAATTCTTGTCTCTAGCTCTGTATTCTTCCCTAAATTCAATATCTACAAATTATAATTCTGTACTGGCTATTTTGGGGCTATCTCATATTTACCTCAAACTCATTATCTTTTCTTGCATACTTACTCATCTCAAAGATTTATTACTTCACTAAAAATCACCACCAGCACAGATGCCCAAAGCCAAAATATTAGATGTCACCATCACCATTATATTCTGAACTTTATCTACTCTTTTAGCAGCTATCCCTGTCTTTAGGGCAGAAGTTTACAGCCACACATCGATTTTTACCTGCCATTATGTACATCTTTTAAAAAATTAAGACCTGATAATACACTGTTTACTTAAAATTGTTCAATAGTTCACTTCATTATAGGCACTATTTCAAACTTCTTAGCATGGCACATAAGTCCTCATAATCTGAACCTTGCTCATCTTGCCAAGCTCATCCCATAAACAAATCTACCAATAATGCCTAACATTTTCTCTTGTAAGCAGCCATTCATGATGAATACACCTTTCATTATTCATTAATATACAACTAAAAGACCAAACTCTTCTGAGTTTTATAGACTTCCCTCTCCTACAGCTAGTTTTGCTGAGTTTACGCATTCCCTCATTTGCGCGAGGATTGCACATTCGTGTTTATATTATAATGACAGAAATGTGCTACTGCATTTTCCCATCTATTACCATTTCATTGGCTCCTTGAGAGTGGGGAGCAGATTGTGACTGTTTTTTTCACTATCACTAACTGATACTTTGGTAACTGATATGATAGGATGCTTTGTCAACTGAAAAGACAAAAACATTAAAAAAAAAAAAAAAGACCTCTCCCTTTAAAGTAATTGCAAACTAATCTGTGGAGATAAAATGAAGTTCTAGCTAATATGAACACTTTAAGTGATACAATTAGTAGGACTACTCAACCAATTTCCAGCTAAAAGAATTACAGATAGAATAGCTAAAAAAAAAAAAAAAGACACAGTCGGCAAAAAGAAACAATAGGCATAAGTGACTAGAATATACAAATGACCATGTCTGGCTTTGGTAATTGGGAGAAAGTAGCAAACACGGAGAATGGTTTCATCTGATGAACTTTTGTGCCACTGTCGTAGTGACACTTTCTCATCTCATCCCAACTTCATTTATCTGAAATTGTGATACTGGCAAATTATAAGATTTCCTTTTCGATGTCAATCCAACTGTCAAAAATTAATTGTTGACCAGTAAAAGCTGAGAAATAGATGAACTAAAAACTTGAGTAAAAAAGGCAGTTACGGGCACCAAACTCTCCCATATCTTCTAAAATGTTTTATATAAACATATCTTATTTTTAATAATGATTATTAACAGGGCGCCTGGGTGGCTCAGATGGTTAAGCGTCTGCCTTCGGCTCAGGTCATGACCTCAGGGTCCTGGGATCGAGCCCCACATCGGGCTCCCTGCTCAGGGGGGAGCCTGCTTCTCCCTCTGCCTTTCTTTCTTGCTTTGTCTCTCATGAATAAAAAAAAAAAATCTTTAAAAAAATAATAATAATGATTATTAACAGCTACATGATTCAGGGATTATTTCGTCTCACATTTGACTTTGTTTTGAAAGTGCAGTTGTGCATTTCAATTTTATTTTTTACTTGAGTTCATAATCTTACTAAGTCTGAATCAAAGGACTAGAGTACAGGTTCCACGATGCAAAATGGTTTTGATGTTTCAATTTCCACACACACACACACACAAAAAGTACATAGTGATAAATCTATGTGTCAGTAACAAATGAATTGTAAGTGAATTCTTAAATACTGATGTCAGAGCATTCGGCATCAGCTTTTCAAATCCATTTTTTCATGTTTAACTGAAATCAGCAAGTTAGACAAGAGTAAAGTTTCAAACACACTGAAATAAATTCTCTGACAATGTAACCCAGCTGTCAGCAACAAACGGGGTCACAAGTTGGTTGGTTGAACCGCAATGTAGAAATTGAGAAATGAGCAGCTGAGTTGAAAATGGAAATACTATTCTTTCTTAGAGACAGAAAGCAAATATGACATGGTGATAAGCTCTGCAAGTGAGATCTGAGGAAATACTGATTTTTACATTGTGTACCTGGGCTTCCTTCCATGCCTGACATGAAGTTATTATTTGGTCTGAATGCCGCATATTATGCCATAAAATATGCCACAACTTTAAAATCTCCTTGAAAAGCATCTTTAGATAAGAACAGTGAATAAGGAACAGCAATAACAAAAAATAAGTGTGTTTCATAGATAAAAGTTCTAGTGAATTGAGTATGTCCAAAAAGTCACCTGTAATTACTACTAATCAACTGTACAGACCACGAAAAGAAGAAATGAAAAATGAGATACGTAGCAAAAAATTATCGATGCATTGTTATTTTTCATATTTACTTTATTGCATAATGTTTAATATTGCATTTAGCCAAGATCATTTTATAATCTTTGAGATGTTATTTTTGTATTATGTACAAACTACTTGTTGAAAATCTCAAATTCACCTAAATTTTTTTTTCCCATTGTGCATCTGAAAAAATCAGTTATTTCACTGAATTTAGCTGTTAAAAAGATTCAAAAGCTTTTTGGGTGAGTACTTAGTCCTAAAGTACCTAATATACTATGCATTATTTAGGTAGATAATGATTTCCTAGAAGTTTAACAGTAGCTTATTTCAAAATCAGTTAAAGATCTAGCTAAAATTAATTTTGAATAATAATATTCTAGTAATATTAACATTCACAGTCAACTCAAATGACCACTCTCATTCCCTATTTTTGGGTGCTTCATAAAACTATGATATACTAAATTATGATGCATTACCATTAAAAATTAGATTAAAATGCCATATTCATAAAACAATTGCATCTTAACCCTCACAATACTGAATAACTGAATAGAAATGGAATGGGAATGATAACTGAGTAAAACGAATTTCATTAGGAACATTTTTACATCCAAATCAAATACTTCTGAAATTACACTGGACAAAGGGCAGTTGAATGGGACCTAACAAAATAATGCTCTGAAGCCCTACTGAACTTGCTTAGATCCCTAGACTAGGAAGCACTAAGGAGCCAGATCTCACAGCTCCTCCAGCAACATGGTTTTGAAATCAAAATCTCAAACTATATGTCCAGGGATTGGAGATTTAATATATTTAAACAATCATACAAATTAAATATGAACAATTTTTAAAAATGTAGAAGAAAGCATTTTCTTATTCCTATAAGTAAAAGTTCATCCCTAGTATCGTGTAACACATAAAACCATAAGTGATATTTTTTATTTCTAAAAATTTTATCAAATGAAAATTTGTCAGGTATGTATCCTATACACATATTTTTAAAAATGACATTTTATTTTCTAAAATGTAGCCTATGTTCTTATAATGAAGGAAAATGTCTTCAAAGTGTCAAACTTTTGGCTGTTCAGAAATCAGGTTTTCAGTGCAAGTGTATTAATTTCTGTGGTGATATTTGCAAGTTCCACTTTTTATAGTGTATTTTCTTTTTTTTTTTTTAAAGATTTTATTTATTTATTAGAGAGAGAATGAGAGAGAGAGAACATGAGAGGGGGAGGGTCAGAGGGAGAAGCAGACTCCTCGCTGAGCAAAGAGCCCGATGCGGGACTTGATCCCAGGACTCCAGGATCATGACCTGAGCCGAAGGCAGTCGCTTAACCAACTGAGCCACCCAGGCGCCCTATAGTGTATTTTCTAATAATTAAATAGAAATATATTCCATGCAATAGAATTGTTTTTATAATCTGTAGTAAATTTTTCTAGATATAGTACTTTTTTCATGATAATTTCCATGCTGTGCTGTATTACATTAGGCCCATTATCTTGTAATATATCGTTTTCATTTATAATTCAGATCGGTGGTTTCAGTACATGATCTTCTTTCTTAGGCTTTTAAATATTATTAGTGATCTGTTGAAGAATAGGCTACTTTACTGAACAGAAATTTTAAGTAGTATATATCCATTTTTAAACAGATACTTGTTATTATGTAAATAAATATATATATATTTTGTAGTTTCAAGTTTTTATTTAAATTCCAGTTAGTTAACATATACTGTAATATTAGTTTCATGAGTAGAATTTAATGGTTCATCACTTACATATTAACACCCAGTGCTCATCACAAGTGCCTTCCTTAATACCCATGAACCATTTAACCATCTTCCCACCTACCTCCCCTCCAGTGACCCTCAATTTGTTCTCTAGGGTTAAAACTCTGTTTTACGACAGATGTTGGCGGGGATGCGGAGAAAGGGGAACCCTCCTACACTGTTGGTGGGAATGCAAACTGGTGCAGCCACTCTGGAAAACTGTATGGAGGTTCCTCAAAAAGTTGAAAATAGAGCTACCATATGATCCAGCAATTGCACTACTGGGTATTTACCCCAAAGATACAAAAGTAAGGATCCGAAGGGGTACGTGCAACCCGATGTTTATAGCAGCAATGTCCACAATAGCCAAACTGTGGAAAGAGCCAAGATGTCCATCGACAGATGAATGGCTAAAGAAGATGTGGTATATATATACAATGGAATATTATGCAGCCATCAAAAGGAATGAGATCTTGCCATTTGCAACGACGTGGATGGAACTGGAGGATATTATGTTGAGTGAAATAAGTCAAACCGAGAAAGACATGTATCATATGATCTCACTGATATGAGGAATTCTTAATCGCAGGAAACAAACTGAGTGTTGTTGGAGTGGGGGGTGGGGTGGGAGGGATGGGGGGACTGGGTGATAGACACTGGGGAGTGTATGTGCTCTGGTAAGCGCTGTGAATTGTGCAAGACTGTTGAATCTCAGATCTGTACCTCTGAAACAAATAATGCAATATATGTTAAGAAAAAAAAAAAAGAAGAAGAAGAAGAAGGTAGCGGGAGGGGAAGAATGAAGCGGGGGAAATCGGAGGGGTAGACGAACCATGAGAGACGATGGACTCTGAAAAACAAACAGGGTTCTAGAGGGGAGGGGGGTGGGAGGATGGGTTAGCCTGGTGGTGGGTATTTAGGAGGGCACATTCTGCATGGAGCACTGGGTGTTGTGCACAAACAATGAATCATGGAACACTTCATCTAAAACTAATGTTGTAATGTAAGGGGATTAACATAAGAATAAAAAAATTAAAAAAAAAAAAAAAACTGTTTTATGGTTTGCCTCTCTCTTTTTTTTTTTCCCTACGTTCATCTGTTTTGTATCTTAACTTCCACATACAAGTGAAATAATATGGTATTTGTCTTCCTCAGACTGACTTATTTTGCTTATAGCATAATACACTCTAGCTTTATCCATGTCTGTGCAAATGGCAAACTCTCATTCTTTTTGATGGCTGAGTAATATTCCATTATATATATAGAGAGAGATATTATATATATATTATATTGATATATTATCTAATATATATAATATATGTCTTATATAGATATGTAGAGATATGTAGATGCATATAGATATGTATAGATGTATATAGATATATAATTTTCTAATATATATGAGTAATATTCCAACTGTATATATATATATGGCCTATATATCTATAACAAATGGCATATGTATATTCCTAGGTCTTTTGATTGGAGCATTTAGTCCATTTACATTCAGAGTAATTATTTTATTTATTTATTTATTTACATATTTTATTTATTTATTTGACAGAGAGAGACAGTGAGAGAGGGAACACAAGCAGGGGGGTGGGAGAGGGAGAAGCAGGCTTCCCGCCAAGCAAGGAGTCCTATTCAGGGCTCCATCCCAGAACCCTGGGATCATGACATGAGCCGAAGGCAGATGCTTAATGACTGAGCCACTCAGACACCCCACAGAGTGATTACTGATATGAATTAGTGCCATTGTATTACCTATGAAGTCATTGTTTCTAGAGAATGTCTTTTCCTTTCTTGTCTTTGTGACTTTTGGTCTTTCTTTCACACTCAAAGAAATCCCTTTAATATTTCTTACAGGCTGATATAGTGGTCACAAACTCCTTTATTTTTGTTTGTCTGGGCAAGTCTTTATCTTTCCTTCCATTCTGAATGACAGGCTTGCTGGATAAAGTATTCTTGGCTGCATATTTTTCCCATTCAGCACATTGCATATATCATGCCACTCACTTCTGGCCTGCCAAGTTTCTGTGGCGAGATCTCCTGCTAGCCTTATTTTTTCCTTATAAAGTTAGGGATTTCTTTTCCCTTGCTGCTTTTAGAATTTTTTCCTTATCTCTGTATTTTGCAAATTCCACTATGATATGTCTTGGTGTTGTCCTGCTTTTGTTGATTTTGATGGGAGTTCTCTGTGCCTCCGGAGTTTGCATGTCTGTTCCCTTCCCCAGATTAGGGAAGTTTTGAGCTATGATTTCTGCAAATAAACCTTCTGTCCTCTTTTCCCTCTCTTCTTCTTCTGGGACTCCTATGACATGGATGTTATTACACTTCATGGAATCACTGAGTTCCCTAAGTCTACTTTTGTGATCTAAAATTTTTCTGTACCTCTTCTTTTCAACTTTATTATTTTCCATAATTTTATCTTCTGTATTAATTTGTTCCTCTGCCTCCTCCATCCTTGTGTTCATTATATCCAGTCAGTTTCAAATCTCAGTTACTATATTTTTCATTTGGGCTTAACTAGTTTTTAGGTCTTTTATCTCTGTGGCAAGGGACTCCCTGGTGTCTTCTGTGCTTTCATCAAGCCCAGCTAGTATCCTTATGATTGTTGCTTTAAAATCTGAATCAGGCATATGACTTCTATCTGTTTCGATTACATCCTTGGCCATGACCTTTTCTTGTTCTTTCTTTTAGACTGAATTCCTCTGTTTTGGCATTTTGTCTAGGTCTCTGTCTTCTTCTGTGTGTTAGGAAAGCCTGTTATGTTTCCTGCTCCTGAGAGTAACGGCTTTATTAAGAAGAGGTTGTATAATCCCCAGGGCCTGGCACTTCAGGAGGTGTCCCTGGTGTATGCTGTGTGCACTCTGCTGCTGTGTTTTGGCTGCTCTCTCCCTCAGGTCAGTCCTCTACAGAATTTCTCCTTGTCTGCAGTGGGGAATGTTTGGACCTTGGCCAGAGTATGGCAAGTTTTAACTAGGTGTGCTCTGGTCTGCTTGTTAAAACAGGCCTGATGCTATTTCCTCTAGAGCTGAAGCTCTGCAGCACTCTATGGTCAGTAGACTTAGTGCGTGTGGGGGCTTGTGCTGGTCTTCCAGGGAAGGGGCCTGCTGCTCTGGTTCTCAGGCACACCTGCCCCAGTAAAGAAGCACCTGCGGAGTGCAGGAGGTCAGGGCTTGGTGTAAGCAGCTCCGGTTTCCACTGTTGGTGCTGTGCTGCTTACTGAAGTTAGTTTATGCTAAGGGGCAGGGGAGAGAAATGGTGCCAGCCAGCTTCTTCGTGCCTGGAAAGGGGAGTTCGCACCCACTGCTCTCCAGGAAGCCCTCCCAGAAGAGGGAACAATCTCCCCTGTGCATCCCAGACATCCCTCAGATCCCTGTTTTCACCATGTCTATGTCCAGTCATCTGGTCACCCAGCAGCGCTGTGCGCTTATGTTCTACCCCACACAGGCCAGCTGAGTTTTAAAACTCCAAACTCTGTCTCTCCCAGTGCAATGCATCCCAGAGGGTCCTCAGATTTTGCCACCCGCTCCCAGGCTTCTGTCCTCCTCCACAGGAATACTGCAGCAAGCTCAGGGCTCCACATCAGCCACACTGTGGTCCCTTAAAACTCCAGTCTTTGAGCTTCACTGGTTGTAAAAACTCAGGATAACCAGTCCCTCTTTTCCCCAGTCAATGGCTCTGGGGAAGTGGTTTCCTTGTGCAATCCCCTGTGTGACACTTTCTCTTTGTCTCTCTCCCTCTCTCTCTCCTCTTTCCATGTTCAGGGTTCCCTAGCCACCACAGCACCCATGATCTACTTCTCCCCTCCAACCACGTCTCCGCACCTCCTACCTTCCACAACATGCCCTCTTCTCTCCCTCCAGTTGTACAGTTTTTGTTTTTTTTTGTCAGTCCTCAGATTGGTTTCTTGGGTTTTGATATTTATCTAGCTGTGTTCAAGGGATGAGACAAGCCTAGGGTCCTCCTACTACTCTACCATTTTAGCTCTTTTAATTAAATAAGTAATTTTCTTTTTTTTTTAGTTTTTTTTTTATTCTTATGTTAATCCCCATACATTACATCATTAGTTTTAGATGAAGTGTTCCATGATTCATTGTTTGTGCATAACACCCAGTGCTCCATGCAGAATGTGCCCTCCTCAATACCCATCACTAGGCTAACCCATCCCCCACCCCCCTCCCCTCTAGAACCCTCAGTTTGTTTTTCAGAGTCCATCGTCTCTCATGGTTCGTCTACCCCTCCGATTTCCCCTGCTTCATTCTTCCCCTCCCTAAATAAGTAATTTTCATCTCTCTAAAGTTTATGGATACTTTGCTTTCCCTTTGTTCCTCACCCTTTGTTCTGTTTGTTGTATGTGACACATAATAATCCACCTTCACTATGTTTTCGTATTTATGATAATGTCAATCAAAGATTTGAGTTAAATGTGATTTTAAGCAGTCAATCTGCAGAGATGATCTTTGGGAGATGACAGTAGATACCTGGTCTGTAGGTTATTGGCTAGCTCATTCCAAAGCTCAGCAATCACCTTGAAGTTTTCATTTTACATGGCAAGTACTTAAGGAGCAGTCTCATTTGTGTTTGACTGAGACCACCAACAACATGGCAAATGTCATGAAAAAGGGAGATTAATGCCTGCTCTAAACTACAAAAGTCTTTCCCAACAGGGCAGGAATTTCATTATTTGTCTACAAAGACTGCAGTTTCATCTAGGGACATGTGACAATGTAGAGTTTGTCACACATTTTCAGAAAGTCATTATACTAAAATACAGGCTCTTAAGTAAATGTTATGAGGAGCTCAGAGTGAAAGTTGAGACAAATCATTTACAGTGTTGCAATATATACTGCCCTATGAAATCTGTAATAATATATTCATCTGACAATGGGATCCCTGTTTAAATTAATTCAAATATTGGATTTTAAACAATAATTATTTCACAGATTAAGAATATTTTGCTCCTTTTGTTGGATTGTGTGTAACTGATACATCAGCATATACTGAAGTTTGCAAGTTTTTAAAAAAGATTTTATTTATTTATTTATTTGACAGAGAGAGAGAGAGTATAAACAGGGGAAGCAGCAGAGGGAGAGGGAGAAGCAGGTTCCCCACCAAGCAGGGAGCCTAATGCGGGGCTCTATCCCAGGACCCCAGATTTATGACCTGAGCCCAAGGCAGACCTTTAACTGACTGAGCCACACAGGTGCACTGTGAAGTTTCCTAGTTTTATATGCAGACGGTTTTACACAGAGATAATGCCTAGAGAAAGATCATTTCATTTGGAAGATTGCCATCGATAACCATGATACCAATTTCTTTATGAATTACAACTTATAAGCACTATCAATTGTAATTTCAAACACCATACATTAGATAGCATTTGTTATATAAATAATGAAAAAAATGCTTTGCAATGATTATTTGTTCTCGGCTAATTGTTTAGTGCATAGAATTTGATGGGTCTAGAATTTTTTGTGGGACTCTATTTCATTTTTTCAGATACTATTATGATCTTACATGTTTCTATATTTATTACTTAACATAAATTTATCTAATATCTAACTCACTTAAACACTGAAATCCAACTTATGCATATTGAGCTCCCTCTGTATACTCACTAAAGTAGGCATTCAAAGATGCATAAGGATGAGGAGCCTGCTATCAAGGTGGGATCCAGGAATATAGATTAGAGCCACAGTAGCATGTAAAAGGACACAAAGAAGAAAGGAAGAGTCCAACCGAGGGACTTATTAGATTTTGGGGAGTGCACAGTGGAATAAGTGGATCCTAAAAATTTACAGTGAAAAAGAAAAAGCAGCCTGCTGGCTTTAAATGAAAAGGTGACAGCTATCCTTATGATCTCTCATTGTGCTGCCTAAATCAAATTGGAGCCACTGACTTTTGTTGGGGTCTCAGATTCAGAGTCTCCCCTAAATCCCTAAGCCTTATTTACATATAGTTCAGCTAAGCTGAAAACTGACGATGTCTGCTGTGGCTGTTCAGCCTGAACACGAGCAGCTGTGCAAAAACAAAATTGGATATGGTTGCTACATCAGTGGGGAAAACTCAAAATTTTAGACTTGCAGATTAAAGAGGAAATACAGTTTAAGACCAAGAACTGTGTTAACAGAATGCAGTTGCTGGTCAAACTATCTGGATTATTTGTTCAGATGCCCATGGTAAGGGCTCCTCTCTGACGAGACTGAATGGAATCAGGCTTGCAGTATCCAAATTGCTACAATGATGAATGGATCCATCACTGTATTGGACATGGCAATACACATCCACCATTATAGACTGGACACAAGGGAAAGGGCTCTATATTTCTGACGCAAAGGATACTACCACTTTCAAACTTGTGACTCTTGCCAAAACTAGGCCTGTTTAACCCTTGGTGAGGGAGTCAATATCATACTGAATGGTCTCTGCTTACTCAAACATATTGACTACGTCAGATCTTTACCCCCATGTTGAGGCTATCTGTGGTGCCTCATCAGTATTTACTTTTGACTTCTTACTTTATTGATCAGCTAACTCTGGCCATACCATTGAGGCTCCTGAGACAAATCCTTGCTATATGTTCAGCTTTTGAGATCATCTGTTCTTGTTTTGTTTTGTTTTTGTTTTTTTAATGGAAAAAGCCTCTCAACAACAGACTAATGATCTTGCTCTACTTCTCTTACATTTTCTAAGGACACACACATAAGTAAGGGAGTTCTGTTATTAAATGCAGAAGTTCCCTGAAAGGGATTATCTTATCTAAGCTTCTTACAGAATAATGATCGAAACAAAAACTTAGGAGATTATAGGAGTCAAATGGACCAGAATTAAAATCCTCCTTAGCCATTCCTGACCATAGTTCTTTTTTCTAACTTCAACCATAGCCAATGGGTGGCACTCTGTCTGGATGGAATCCTGGATAGAAGAAGTCCTCAGGGATTCCAACTTAATTCCAGTTAGTTTTCATGAAAATGCTTTTTCCCCTCTTGCACCTGATTCTTCCAGATAAATTGTTTTGGTGACAGTAGGGGATGACTGATAAAAGATGAAGTTATATCTCCTGGGACAGGGCACTCAGACTTTATGCAGGTGGAGAGAGCACACAAACCAAGAAACCTGGAGAGGGAATGCTTTAGGTCCTGGGATGTGTGTGTGTGTGTGTGTGTGTGTGTATGGTCAGGGGATAGCACTGATGTTCCTTATATTTCAAACCTGGGCTGGGAGGCTTCATCTGAATAAAGTGCCTTAGTACAGCTTTCTCAAATTGTCATAAATGCCTTTGAGTGTAAATGACTGAGTCAGCTATCTCTCTCAAGTCAACTCTGCCACTGAGACTATGGTGGATGACTCTAGCTCCTGAAAGTCCTAAGAATAACACCTCTAGATGCTTCCCCATATTGATTTCATAAAGATGAAGGATGCCACCTCACTGGTAGTGTAGACACACAGAACCAACTGGACTGACTGCACTCAGGAAGTTCCTCACAAAACAAGGACTGGACTCATTACTCAGACTGAACTAGGAACTAGGAACCCTACAGCTTACTAACCAGCTAGGAGGCCCCATAAGAGACCCCATGAGATGCTACATTGGAAGTACTATCAAACTATATCCCTCATTGATATATGTCCCACACAGGGGTCAAGCATTATAAACAATAATTGTTTTTAAGAGACAACAGATATGCCCTCTGGATTATACCTCTTGTTTAGATGCTGGGTATTATCTTGCCTTCCTCCTAAAAACATTATGACTTGCATTTTAGTGGTGGTTATGAGTATTTAAGGAAACACCACTAGTAATTAATTTGTGGGTCACTTAGATGACTGCAGAGCTCTCTCCAAAATCAAGTTTCCTTCAACTACTCAGATGACCTTCCCAGACAGATGATGAATTCACTATTTAGGCATACAATGTGGGTCTTTTTACCACCATGTTAGCTATTCAATTTAAAAAGGTGGAATAAAGTATGTCTTTAACTTTACCTGAAGTGATTAATAACATTACCTTGGCACCAGAAGGCATTCAAGTTAGCTTCAGTTCACTGACCAGAGCTTCCATGGATGATGGAATTCCCATAGTCTTCCTTCATGCAGGTTAGGACAGAATCTGTGCTAATACATGATGTTGTATCTGGAATAATGTAAGGAAAAAGATGGAAGTGTCAACACAGAAAATTAAGTAAAAAGACAGCTGACTTCTTAATGTTATAGGATTTCTTCAACTGGCTAGATCCAGGACCCTGGGGATCATGGCCAAGGTCATCACTGGAACTTAGCTTCATTCAGATGCCAGGATTCCTGCTGACAGTAGCTTTAAGTACTATATAAACAAACTGAATGAATTCTGTGCTAGCCAGTGTTAGACTAATCAGAGAATCTGAGGGAATGGTATTTGCATGGGAAAATTTACCAAAGACTTGAACAGTGTGGAAACCAGGAGTGAATCTGTTGGGAGACAATTTACCATGAATATTTGCACTTTTCTGCCTGGTTCAGATCTTGGGAGCAAAAGCACATGTTTAAATAATAAACATGCCTTAGAAGATTGAAAGAGTGTTTCTATAAAGTTAGACACCTCTGAAAGGATTTGAAAACATAAAGAATTCTCTTCTTCCCCTTCCTGGAGACTCGTGTGTATATTTGAAGGTAGTAAACCAAGAGATGCATTTCTCCTGTCTTCCAGAGGAAATGTGCTTAGGTGAGCAATCTGTCTAACTCACTAGTATGGAGAATGGACATATGTGTCAGCAGTCTATAGAAGTTCAGAGTCTCCTAAAATTTGGAACCACATGGTTAGGCAATCTATTGTATTTACTTGAGTTGCCCCATAGGGATTGGGATGGAGGGAAGCAGCACTAAGATCCTCCGGCTGCTTGTGTTGTGACTAAGAAATGGCCTGTGTCTCTGACCCAGAGGTATGGTGTCTTCTGTCAGTATGAGTATATAAAATGATAGTTGGCTAACTCATTAGCTTGCAAGTAGGGTAAATCCAGTCACTTGACAGTTTCTGATCTAACTCTTAGAAATTTAGATTTAGTGTCATTTTGAGACTTTATCTAAGTCTAGTGATTTTGTGCATGATTATGGAAAGGAATACTAAGTGATGAAATCCACAGTGCCATCATTCAAGGTATAAACAAATTGTACAGTAAAATGTATATGTATTCTCCTAAATCATTAGTGAAAGCTGACATGGAGACACAAAAAACAATTAATATAGATAAAATAATTTCAGATAAAAGTGCTATGATGAGGAGAGGTGGGTAGGGGGAAGGGTGAAACAGGCGAAGAGGATTAAGAGTACACTTATCAAGATGAGCACTGAGTAATGTATAGAATAGTTGAATCACTATTTTGTACACCTGAAATGAATACAACACTGTATGTTAATCATACTTGAATTATATATATAAATAAATAAAAGTAAGTGCTATGAAGAAACAAGACATTAGCTTAAGGGAGGAATCAATAGAGGATGCTTACAAGAACAGGTGTAGGAGGAAGGATAAAAAAAAATGGGACTGTGAGTTTTTACAGACACATAAAAAAGAATCTCTAACTTAAGGGAGTGGTTAACTATGTCATATGTTTCATAGACCATGTATTGTGTAATTGGCTATAGGACTTGAAAAGGAGAGACTGTTAGTGACTTTGGGAAATAACTTTTGAATGAAGGGAATAAAAGCCTGAGTAGAATGAGTAAGTGGAGGACTTGAGGCTAGAAAGTAGAGATAACACTTTTAGCTAGCTCTTCACAGATATTTTACTGTGACAGGTGGCAGAGAAATAAAACAGTGCCAAAGCAGAACATGGGAGCAAGGGAATGTTATTTTAAAGATGGACAATATTAAGTGCTCTTTGAATGTTGGTGGGGGTGCTCAGTGGAAATGAAGAAATTTATGATGAAGCAAGTGAGGGATTAAAGAAAAGAGTGAAACTGTTGTCTACACAGGGCATGAGCCTGAATTCCAGAGGCCTTACTGTGAAAGCCAGGATCCAAATTCTGTTTGAATATTTAGTAAAGAAAATCACATAAATATTATAAAAAGTAAACACTCTATACTATCATGAAATAGTGATGATGAAGGGAACTAAAGGCCATAGGGAGCCTTATACGTGCAGTGCACTGTTCTGAAGTGTTCTGTAATTATTCCTTGATCTAGAACTAAATGTGGGAATGCAACATGGTTTTATGTACATGAAACCTAGCATCAGAGAGAAAAAGTTCCCATTCTGAGAGAGATTGTTAATAAATCTCACATTATTTTAAAAGATTTTTGCTTGCTTACAGCAGTGAGCTATATAGAATCTTGCTATCCTGTTCTTAGGGTTAAAAAAATTCCCTGATAACTCAGTAGACTGATTAAATTCAAGAGTTTTATGAGCCCTGTAGGACATTTTCTCACACAAAGTCTTATGACCAATGGTAGACTGTGAGGAAGAATATAAGGAATACTAAGCGTGAAGCTTATTCTTACAATCATTCATCCTATTATATTTATATTATCAATTAGTACCAAGATTTATCAAAAATATTTATAATAAATATTAAAATTTAACTCAGCAAAAAAAATTGCAAACAACTCAGTTCAAACACTGGCAAAGGTTTGATTAAATATTTTTTTCAAAAAAATAGACAAAAGTCAATAAGCACATGGAAAGATGCTCAATATTATTATTCATTAAGGAAATGCAACTCAAAACCACTATCAGATTCCACTTTATACCCAGTAGGACAGTTATAGTGAAAAACAAAATGGAAACAGTGTTGGCAAAATTTATTGAGATTAGAATCCTCAAACATCATTGGTGGGAATGTAAACTGGTGCAGTTTTTGAAAATAGCTCATCTGTTCCTCAAAGAGGTGAACTTAGAATTACCTTGTGACACAGCATTTCTACTCCTAGGATATGCATAAGATAATTGAAACTACATATCCACACAAAAAAAACTTGTACACAAGCATTATTCATACTTGCCAAAAGGTGGAAACAATGCAAATATCTATCATTTGATGAATGCATAAACAATGTGGAATAGCCATACAATTGATTATTTATCCAGCCACAAAAAAATGAATGCAGCACTGAAACATGCTACATACACTATGGACGAATCTTGAAACCATTATGCTAAGCCAAAGAAGCCAGACTTAAAAGGTCATATACTGTATGATCACATTTAAATGAAATGTCAAGAATAGGCAATCCATAGAGACACAATGTAGATTAGTGGTTGTTCAGGGATGGGGAGGGAAGAAATGGGGGCATAGGATTTCTTTTCAGGGTGATCGAAATATTCTGGATATAGATAGTGGTGATCATTATGAAGCATTGTCAGTATACTAGAAAACACTAAGTTATTCACTGTCAAATAATTAAAACGGTGGATTTTATGTTATATAAACTGTGTACCAATAAAATTATAAAATATTAAAATGTACCATTTTATTTAACCCTTCATCAAGAAATGTTTAGGAAATGTTTAGGATTACAGTTAACACACAGAAAAAGTGAGTAAGTTCATGAGTTTGAATTCTCTACATGGACAGTTCTCTGTTTATTATTCTTCCCTATTATTTCATCTAACTGGGTAACATACTATTGTTATTTCTTGAAATTCAGTTTAATTAGAAAATAAATTTTAATATACCTACCTATGCCAATCACTGTACTTGACTTTAGAAATTGAAGATAATTGGCTGGTGCATACCATTTAAGAAATTCACAGCCCAGTGACTATGGCAAAAGATGTAAATGTGGGTAACGACAGGGCCATATAGAAAAATAGGGTTCTTTTGATAGACATTCATATGTATATTTTCATTCACCTGTGGGATCTGTCTAAAGATGTAATTCTGATCTAAACTATGCCAATTTACTAGTGTTTCTCTAGCTTAAAGGGCAGATAGTTCCTGAAGTTTATCTATACTATATATTAAAATGTATATATAAAGTAATATATATGTTATACACACAGATATGAAAAATATATATACATGTATATGCTCAAAAACTCTGGTGGTGTTTCTGTGAAGCTGACTTTCCATCATATTTATAAATTCCCAAAAATATGTTTATAGTTACGTTACCATTCTCACTTTTAATAAGGTCTGGCAGAGAGAAAAGAAACAAATATATATGTATTTTTTTCTCTAGAAGCAAAGACTGAGGTTGACTAAGGTTTGACTGAGATTGTTCAGAAAGGCTACCCACTGAATAATCTTTCTTAATTCTAACATAATTCATAAAATAAATTAGAACACAAAAATTAATATATTAATTAGAAGTATCATTTTAAAAACAAATTCATTATTATAACAATTTTTAAAACATTTTATTTATTTATTTAAAAAAAGAGAAAGAGTGTGAGCACAAGTGGGGTGGGAGGACATAGGGAGAGGGAAAAGCAGACTCTCTGGTGAGCACGGAGCCCAACATCGGGCTTGATCCCAGGAACCCAAGGTCATGACATGAGTTGAAGGCAAACAATCAACTGAGCCACTCAGGTGCCCCTCATAACTATTAAAATGTACTTCACCAGTGGTTTGATTCAAAAGAACCACTTGTATTCAAAACAACTGCTGGTTTCACAAAATCCAGTATTTTATTATTAAATCTCCTCTGATCATATACCACCATCCTCTCCCAAATGTGTAAAACCTAGCTTTTGCTCTTCTTTTCCCCCATGTTCATATTCCCTAGTTTTTCTCCCTTTTACAAGGTAATGAAGTATTGTCCTGTTAATTACTTTGTGCTTTTCCTATTTAACTTCCTTCTTTGTCTTTATCTCTAATCCATGAAAAATTTCACAATGTAAATGGTTTCATGCTGGTATTCATTGTAATATTATACCTTCTTGTGGATAAGTTGTAAAGATCTCTATGCTAGACATAAGTCACTAGTAGCAAGTCTCAAGGAACCAGACAGGCTGATCTCCAATTTAAATGGCAATTCAAAACGTCTTCATTTGACTGACACTAGAAATATGATTGGTGTAATTTAATTTTTAATGGCTAGAAAGAAGGCATAAGCATTTAAAACTGGCATACAATAAGAATCAAAGTTAGTTACTTCATCACCAATACTGAGATAATGTTTATTGAATGCGCATACTAACACTAGTGGAAATTAAACTATAAATACAGTATTATAATTAGAAATGTCTCTTAGAGAACATATTTGTGTCAATAAAATATAGTAGAGACATAAATCCTCCACATAGTAGAGAAGTGATTCTAGATTTAGAACACCATTTTCATTTTTCATGTTCTTTGCCAGGCGAAAGTAAATTCTCTGATTATCCAGATGGTTCTCCACATTTCACATGAAATGAATATTAAATGAAAAGGCAAAAATCATGTCTATCAGTCTATAGTCCTGGCTATTTGAACTTATGAGATTATTCTGAAGCATCCCATCTGAGTAAGCAAAAATTAAACATTGTTCTGATTGCTAGAGTGAGATTTTTCATTACGATTTTGCTTTACCCTCCATGTCAATACTGTGCTTTTCATTTGATAACAGATTTTCATAACTGATATAATATAATGTCAGATGGTTACAAGAGACAGGTGGGGGAAGAAAAGACATACATGTCAGTTATATTTGAACTACCTAGGGCTATAGAAAATTGTGTTGCTTGAAATTGAGTATATGCTATACCAAATTATAATTATTTATAGAGATTAAAACACAATGATGTAGAACAATGGACAGGCTTTATTCAACGTTATCAGGCAGGAACAAATTTCATATTCTAAATAAAGCTGTTATAATAAAAAATTAGCATAATTCTTCTCAATTCTCAATTTAAATATCTAATTATATTAAGATATAATTCTTTCTTGGAAAAATAAATGTTAATTTGTATGCACTTAATGGAATTTCTATTAAGTTTCATTTTCCAAGCTCATATGAAATGTTCTAGTTATTCCTGAAACTTAAGCCCAGCTAAGACTGAGTAGAAATGATAGCTTGCTATGTTCATTAGAGTACTTAATGCTCTTGTTGTATTTCCTGAGGCACATACTCGCATGCATATGTATAGGAACAGCATGTAGGGAGAGATATTGACAGTATAGTTAAAGTTTAGGATTTCTTGTCATGCTTTCTATATTTCTGCATGCAGTGGATTTTGGAAATGATTTATGAGTCATGTGCACGATTGCTCAGTGTTGAAATTACTGCTGCAAGAATTCATAGTCTGGCTTGTTTGCTGTTACTGACAATTTGTGGGTTCAGGTTTGTCATACAAAGGAAATTAAATATCAGTCACTTATGTTTTTGTGATGCTTTCAGTATTTAAAAAGGATCTTACCATTATTGTTTAATTTTATCTTCAGAATAATTCTCTGTAGGTACTAAAACATCCCTATTCTTATTAGTAAAGCAAACTGTGGTACTTGGAGGTTGTTGATTTTTCTGAACATCTTTTTCAATTAGGAAATGATTTTGAGGTTTCAGGTTAACTGAGGAATCATAGGGAGAGACTCAATATTTCTGGCAGAAGAAATAGTTACTGAGCTTCTATCTGGGAAAGAAAGATATCTTCCATTGACTTCCATTGATTTTTTCTCAATGATTTATTTTTGCTATATGTACACTATTTGACTACATGAATGCTATAATTTTTATGCTGTATTAAGATAATATTTTACTACTGAATCTGCAAGAAGTAAGCTAACAAATAAATATAAAATAGTGGTATTTGCATCTGCAAGTCATCTGAGGAAAAGTCATGTTCTTCAGACCAGGAACTATATCTGGGTGAGAAGGTCTAGATGTAATGCTCACAAAAAAATCATTCTCCCTTCTTGATCAAAAGTGTCAAAGCTGTCTAGATATATGTAATATAGGCTAGATGTTAGAATGACACTTTACATCAGGAGAAAAGCCAAGATATAAGGGAAATATGCACATGAAATATATTTGCATGGTTGTGCTAGTATACTAGGAAACTAGCTGAAGATGTATTGGGCAACATATGGTATAGACAGACATTACAATCCCAGGAAACAATTAGATATGATATAACACCTTTATTTTTAACATTCTTTATATTAGAGTTCTATTTTCCTCTGCATTCACTGATTCAATTCTGAAGCAAATATTCATTCAGTCCTCTTACATGTAAGATTCTATTCTAGAAACTAAATACATCAATAAACAAGATAGATATAACTCTTTGCTTTAAGGGATCATTTCCAATTATGACTATATTCTAAAATTTTCCAAACCCTTCCAGTTGGGCCAGTTAAATTAAAAGAGGTTTTTGTTTTGTTTTGTTTTGTTTGTTTTGTTTTGTTTTTCCTCTCCACATTGGAAGGGAGAATGCAGTAATAATCACTGATATAAACAAAGAGAAAGGATATATGGGAAGAAATTGCTCAGGTACCTTTTTTTTTATTAGCCGATTTTTTTCCCAGTTAAAAACCTCAGAAATTCTGGATATTGCTTAATAATTC
This sequence comes from Mirounga leonina, assembly GCF_011800145.1. Taxonomy (NCBI): domain Eukaryota; kingdom Metazoa; phylum Chordata; class Mammalia; order Carnivora; family Phocidae; genus Mirounga; species Mirounga leonina. The sequence goes on along the minus strand of NW_023270451.1, from coordinate 60,210,753 downwards.
AGATTTCTTTTATACCCCTGGAGATTGTGTTTGGTTTCTAATTATGTATCATCCCTTAAGAGATCATCTGCATTTTCTCCAAGCATTAACTAACTAGGGTCTTCATATATCAACATACATTAAAAATGCATAAATAATCTATTGATATTTTATATATATATATATATATATATATATCTCCACAGGCATACATAATATATAGATGGGTGTGAATCTTTAATTTGGCATTATTTCATGATAATAGCTGTTTTGTGAAAATTTTATCATTTGTTTGACTGATATAAGTGTTTTATCACATAGAGTCCATAGCATAGCTGCATGTATATAGTCAATCCCTAAATATTTATATGGTTTTATTACTCACATATACTTTCAATGATTATTCTAGATAATATGAATAGTCTATATATGTATTTGACTTCTAATGCTGTGTAACAAATTGCCACAAACGAAACTGCTTAAACAGCATACTTGTATTAGAGCTCACAGTTCTGTCAGTCAAAAGAAGTCCAGGTACAGTATCACTGGGTTCTCTTTTCATGGGTCTCAAAAGGCTGATATCAAGACATCAGCCAGGCTTCACACTCATTTAGAGCTCAGGGTCTTCCAAATTTACTGATTTTGGCCAAATTCATTTTCTTGTGGTTATCGGACTAAGGTCCTCATTTTCTTGTTGGCAGTAGGGAAGAGATGCTCTTAGCTCTGAAAAGCCACCCACGTTCTTTGCCACAAGATTTTTTCATCTTTAAAGGCAGCAATGGAAAATCTTCATGCTGAATTCTTCTTTTAACTTAGAATGTCTTTCACCAGGAATATCTATACCATTTTTAAGGATTTGTTTGGTCAGGCTAGGTCCACCAAGAGTACGCTCTCTTTTAAAAGTCAACTGTGCCATATAATGTAATGTAGTCATAGAATGGCTACCCTATCACAATTATTAAGGATTATGCAGGGTATGTATACCAGGAAGCAAGAATCTTGGGGCCATCTGAGAATTCTGACCACTCTCAGTATCTCTAACTATGTTATAAAATGAAACTTATCTGTGCTCTCATAGCATGGTTATGGATCAAGATAATAATGAATTTGTGTTTTGTATTGTATGCATAATCTTTTTATGACAATATATATAGGAAAGCATACATTCTTGCTCTGAAAAGCTATCACTTTAGGGGTGTGCAGTGGGTTAAATGTCCGACTCTTGATTTCGGCTAAGGTCATGATCTCATGGGTCAGGGGATTGAGCCCCACATTGGGCTCTGCGCTAGATGTGGAGTCTGCTTGGGATTCTGTCTCTCCTCCTGCTCCTCCCCACCCCTGCTTGCTCTCTCTCTCTCTCTCAAACAAATTAATAAATCTTAAAAAAAAGAAAAAAAAAGAAAAGCTATCAGTTTAATGTAATTTTATTTCATTCAGATGGATTTGGAATTCAAAATCCAAGTCATAATCAGGTATCATTATGTGCATCTTTTAAATGAAAGCCCCAAAGAAATATTTAACAATCTGAGATAAAGGGTTGTTTAAAAAAAATAACTTTCCTGATGTCATCAGCTTGATTAGTGGACATAAAAGCAGTTGAACTCAAGAACCTTGAATCAGTTTCATGTTTTCTTTAATACCAGATGCTATGTAGGGCACCTGGGTGGCTCAGTCAGTCAAGCATCTGCCTTTGGCTCAGGTCGTGATCCCAGGGTCTGGGATCTAGCCCCGCAATCGCTCTCTGCTCAGCAGGGAGCCTGCTTCTCCTTCTCCCTCTGCCTACCACTACCCTTGCTTGTGCTCTCTCTCTCTGTCAGATAAATAAATAAAATCTTAAAAAAATAAAAAAAAATACTAGATGCTAAGTAAAACGTCTAAATTACTTTCTCTATTTAATAACATTAATAACATAAAGTTTAAAACTTCAATAATTATAAATGCTTGACATTACTTCTAAACTTATTTAAAATCAATATAACAATGTTCAAATTCTATTTAGAGTTGAAAAACACAAACAAGTTCATAAATATAACTGAGGGTTTCATGAAAGTTATTTAGGAGTACACATTTGGGATACTTTGATCAATAATTGATCCATAAAAAGACTTATGTTATAAAAGAAATCATAAACCTTGCATATGTATGCTTGAATCACAAGCCATGTTACTGAGGCTTATATTCAATGTGGGGGTTTAGGTTTAATTCAAAATCCTAAACAGACTCATTCATTTTTTTCAGTAAATATATTTTCAGAGCTTGGTAGAGCCAAACATGGACTAGGTTATGCGGAGAGGAATGGGAAGAGGAGGAGAGAAAAAGAAGAAAGTACAGAGTACTGGTTAGATGAAGAGCAGAAGGGATTATGGGAGAGAGAAAGAAAAGAACATAGAAAAATTAATTAATAGAGGAATTAAGATGACCAGTGGAAACATCAGCAATGAAGAAATGGAAAGAGGAAGAGAAAATGGATTGGCTGAAAAAAAAAAAAACTGGTAGATTTAAATAACTAAACTTCTATTTTTTTTGGCTCCACCATCCTTTGGCTGAGCATATTGCCTTGAGATGACACAATGTCTGGGCCTTCAGCATCACCTCTGTATGCCAGACAGATGAAAGAAGGAGACCAATAGAACATATGAGTGGATACTGCCACTTGAATAATTATGCAATAACTTTCTTTTACATCCATTTGGCAAAAACTGTGATACATTATCACTCCTAACTGTAAGAGACACTGAAAACTGTTAGCTGGTACACTGCTATATCATCCTTCACATCTTCAAAATCAAGGATCTGTCAGTAAGGCATGCATAGTAGGAAAAACATATGGTGAGTAATAACACACTTGACCCTGACCCAGAAGGTGTAGATGCAGGTATTTTGAATGGTGAAAATAAGGAAATTTCTTATGTGAAGGCCTCCATTTTAAAGCAAGATCTAATACTGAGGTTCAAAGGAGTGCTGATAAGTTAAAAGTTGAAGATTTGAAAAAAAATTGTAAATGAGGACAGTGAAGAAGTCTTGTTTAATAATCACAAGAAACTAGGTATGTATGGAGATCAATAAAAACTGTTAAGTATTTTTCTAATGGTTAGCAACCTAGGTGTTAACAAAGAAAGGCAGACATTTGGATTAACCCAGGGCTGTTATTAGGGAGTTAAAGTTGTTGAGGAAATAATGGTTTAAATGATGTACCGGAGAAAGTAAGCAGAGTAGCAGAAAGAAGAAACACCCAAGAAGACTACTGGAGTCATGGCTGATGTTTTCAAGTAATCTTAAAAAGAATTATATTGTGAATAATTGAGTTGTGAGAACTATAAAGATAGGTATGGTCAGATTTTGAAATGAATTTCTGATTTCAATGGGGTAATAATTTCAGTGTTAATATGAGTTAAAGAGACATAATGGTAATGAACAACTCAATGTCTAAGGTCTTGGTCAACAATCTAAGAGCCTGGGTTATGGGATAAATCACAGATCTGGACTCTGAATGTACGTAGGATAATTACATTAAACTATTATGATGAGAAGAGGAAGACGATAAGCCAGTGCTAAAGCCATTAATAAATGAAAGAGAATAGACAGAAGTAGCCTGAAAAATAAGTTATTAGCATAACAGAGTTGAACTTCCCTATAGACATTGATCTCAATGAAAAAATGCAATAATTACAAACTTCCATTTGAGATAGAAAGCAAGATTCCAGGCAACACCAACTTGGTGAACATATTGAGAAATGGAAAAATGTCTGTTAACCTCAGAACAGTCCTTTAAAAAAGACACAAAAAATGAATGGACAAGGAATGGAATGATCCTAAAAAATGCAGACAGCAATGAAACAATACTACTAGTAGTAAGAAAGAACAGAGGTACCAGGACTGTAAGATGTTGAAATCAGTGCAAGCTGGAAGAACATTTTTGGCTTATGATTTTTTTTTCTGCATGTGAAAAGAATCTGAACTAATGTGGGAATTCACAGTGCCTGGAAAGACAATATCTGACTAGGATATGCCTCCCTGGATGAGATTAATTGAAGTGCCCGGAACGCTGGTCCTCCTTCGAAGTTTCTTGGCTGAAAGCAGCCAGATTCTTACTGTGGCTCAAGATTCTCATCTAGGGAGTAAGTGTTTAAGTTGTGAAGAAAAACAGGCACCTGTGGTGGTCATGTACTTGACGAACTCCTTGCCTCCTTGCCCTTACCACATGCTGCCCCATATTTTATTGTCCCGACCATTAAGGTTACACTTTCCTCCTTGCGTTGCACTTGTGCCTGGTGCATTGATATCACCCAATAAAAGTGGAGGCAAAGCTTGGCTCGAGGCCTTTTGCCACTACGGCATGTGGTCCCCAGGTCTCTCCTTTCTCCTACTAAGGTATCTGGAGTAATCTTTTCATTTGTTGTCTCGGGGTTTGCTGGCCAAACCCAACAAGCTAAGATGCTAGAAATACAAATGCAGAATTAAGTGCACATTTGTTAGTTTGAAAATGACAAAATCTGTTGATAACTTCTGAAGCTGGGCTATGGATATAGAGTTCATTATACTCTTCCGCTAACTATTACAAAAGGAAAGAATAAAACTTGTATAAAACATTGTAATACAGCTTCTTTCCATGCCTATGTGAAGTCTACAGGGTCAGTGTTTGTTATGAAGATTTTATGGTAATATGTATTAAAATTTTATAGAATTTGACTTCCAGTAATGACAGAGTCACTTGTTTGCACTAGCCTACTCACATAAAACCATTACAGAATGTGAAAAATATTAAATTTTAACCATTCAAAGGCATTATAGAGTAACTAAAAGCAGATAGAAAGGAGAGGGGAATTACTCTTAAAGTAGAATTGGAACACTTTATGTCCCAATTTGCACAGGACTCAAATGGCAAAAATCCTCAGGCTTCCAAAAAGAAATCCAAAATAATCAGAGGCATAAAAGTAAATCTAAAATTATAAAGTTTGGAAAAAATTAAAGAATATCATCATTATCAAGGGATAGGTAAGGATTTCTTTAGAATGCATAAAAAAATTCACAAAAGAAGAAAAGGGAAATTAGACTTCATTAAAATTTAAAAGGTCTGTTGATCAAAACATACTTCTGGGGCACCTGGGTGGCTCAGTCGGTGAAGCGTCTGCTTTCGGCTCAGGTCATGATCCCGGGGTCCTGGGATTGAGCCCCGCATCGGGCTCCCTTCTCGGCGGGAAGGCTGCTTCTCCCTCTGCCTCTCCCTCCTCTGTCTCTCATGAATAAATAAATAAAATCTTTAAAAAAAAATACTTTCAAAAAAGTTAGTAGGATAGTTACACACTAGGAGAAAGTACTCTCCAAAAATATATTTTAAGAGGAAATTATATTGCCTAAAACTCAATAATATAAATACATAAACTGATTAAAAATGGGGTTTTGAAATCATTTGAAAAGATACTTTAGAAGGGAAGATATGCCAATGGTCAACATGCCCATAAACAGTGCTAAAAATCATTAGTCATCAGGGAGTATAAAGTATACTGACAATGAGATACCATTACATGTCCACCGAATGGCTAAAGTAAAAATGTAAAAACACTAACAACAACAAATGTTTGTAAGGATATGTAATAAATAGAACTTTCATATAATCCTGATTCAGTCCTTTTGATTAAAAAATATAGGTCAGTTTCTTATACAGTTAAACAGGCAACTACTCTTTGATCCAGTGATTTCATTATTAATTCTATATCCAAGAGAAATTTTTTAAGAAGTATGCTCAAAAGAAGATGTCTATAATAATGTTCATAGCAGCTTTATTCACAATATCCCCAAACAGACAAAAAAAAATCAATTGTCTATTATCAAGATAATAGATAAATAAATTATGATATCTTCATATAATAGAATATGACATCACTAAAGTAGAATGAACCACTGATACACACAACATGGATAAATCTCATAGACATTTTGCTGGGGAAAAAACAGTAGAATACATAATTTTCATTCAATTTATGTGAAGTTATGCAACAGCAATGTAACATTAAAAAGAAAACCAAAAGAGTGGATTTTAAGGGTATGTTGAGTTGAATATGAAGTGATATATAGGATATTTGGGGGAGATGTAAATATTCCATGTTATAATAAAGGTATGTTTTCTAGACTCATATGCAGTTTCAAATATGTATATATAAGATTAATATATTTCAGATAAGTTAATTGTATTAATAATGACAATAATAATAAGAGTGGAAGTATGAAGGTACAGATTGTAAATAATGAAAGAATGTTGATAATTGCTGAGTCCTTAATTATGAATACAGAGAATGTTATTATACTCTCTTAACTGTGTTTAAATTTTGCATAAAAAAGTAAACATCTATTAATATAGTAAGCAGATTTGCATTGCATTTCACATTCTTAGAAAAGGAGAGTGAAAAAATGTAGAACTGTAACTGAATTTAATTTCATTAAAGAGTTTGAAAAATTATGTATGATTTGGTATGAATCCTTATTCTAATTTGGGGTATGAAAGGATCAAGTAAGTGTAAATATCCAGGAATTTATTTTAGGTGAAGATTTGAGAAAATTAGTGTCATAGGTTTGAAAATACCTTCATAAAAGTTGACATTAGCAATAAGATTTGCAGAAATAAAGATTGCATAGAATAGAAAGCTAGAGGGCTGCCCACACAATGTTGAAGGTGGTTTGTATTTTGAGATCTGTAATAACTGAAACCACAGAAAATTCAGATAAACAAATGAAAAAGAACTGCATGGTGACTGAAGTGAGGGAAGAAAAAGTTTTTAAAAGAGAGATGAACAACAGGCTAAAATGGCACAAAGATTAATAAACACTCATATGAGAACACTAGATTTTCCTACCATTGGGTGATCAGCATTGCTTTTTTTTTTTTTTTTTTCCTTTTTTAGCTTTGAAAGATTCTCAGTACCTCAAAAATGGAGAATTGACATTTCCGTGACTGGATTTTCAGTGAATGAAACAAACCCTTTTAGAAAAAAATTAAAGAACAAACAACATAAAAACACCCTTTAAAAACCAGTTCTGAAAATATTTTTTACTTTATTTTAGTTTGAAAAATGGCCATTATTTAAAAGTTTGGGATTTAGTTCACAAAGAATATCCATGACATAATTCTATTGATGGTGTAATCATTTGGGTAATTTTTTCTTTAAATTATTTAAAACATATTCATTTGTTTTTAAAAGCATATGAAGATGATCCTCATTATTCATATAAGGACGATACACTTATATGATCAACTGACTTTTGACAAAGCCTGTGCTGAAGTACTGAGTATACTATGAAAAACCAATGAACCTCAATGCTTCTATCACCATCACACTTTACACAAAACTGACTTGAATTAGGTAACAGACCTAAGTGTAAAACAACACTGTAATAACTCTAGAAGAAAATATAGGAGAGCACTGTATACACTTGGAATAAGGCAAGATTTTCTTAAGCTAAAAAAAGCAATTATAGAAACAACCAAAAAAGTGTAGTAATATGGACTACATAAAACTAGAACTTTCAGGAAAAGACAGTGTTCAGAAAATGAACACATAAGCCATATGCTTAGAGACATTATTCACAACACATATATCTGCAAAGGAAGTGTATACAGATTATGTAAAAACATAACTGAAAATTAGAAAGATAAAAAACTATTAGAATATGCAAAATACTTCAACACTGACAAAAGTGAACATATGAATGGTTAATAAGTCCATGCAAGTATGTTCAACATGGAGTTCCAGATTCAGCTTCAAAATATAAAGAGCTTGGAGACAGTCACTTTCATGATTACAGCAAATCTGGAGAAACAGGTGAATACAGAAAGTCATGGCTAAGATCTACTTATCTGGAGCAAAAGAGCTAGAGCCATACACTAAATAGTAACTTTGATGAATTACTGGAGGCAGAGTGTCGACTGTTGGGAGAATGAGAAACTCTTACCGTCCTATTTTTAGGAAAGTACAACTTCAGGAACCACAACTGGATCTCCTGTTAAAAAGCAAAGGGGGAAAAAAAAAAGTCTTCTGTTTCTGGAAGGGGGAGAGGGAAATTAACTAGTTTTAATTATGCCTAGAGTGCACTCCATAGTCAATGTTCCATTAACAGTGGAAAAGAAAGACTTTGGCAGAGCTTCATCCAACCTCATAGAATGGAAATTACTAAATTCTACCCCCTCTAGTCTACTTGTCTCATCTAAAGGGGTGAGGGGGAAGCTTTAAGCTGAGAAACACTTAATAAATGTCACAGATCAGGGACACAGGTTCACTAAAAGATTTGAGACTTAATCAGAGGATCACAGAACACTTTCCCTCCACCTACTCATTACCAGCTCATTAATAGAGCTCCAGTATAACAACAATGGCTCACTGTGGAAAGATAACCAAAGCCCAGATTATATTTAAGAAGGACTTTTCCTAGCCAGATTAACAAAAAGCTTCATATTAAATAGCTTATTTACCTCAGTTCTCATTTCTTCATACATCATGTCTGAATTTGAACAAAGAATTACGCCATGCTAAAAGACAATACAGACATATCATGCAAACACTAATGAAAAGAAAGCTGGAATAGGTGTATTATTTTCAGACAAAGCAGCCTTCAGAACAAGAAAGATTATCAGTGATAAAGAAGGATATTACATATTGACAAAGGGGTCACTTCTCAAAGAAGACATAACAATCCATAAGGTGTTTTGCACCCAATGACAATACATCAAAATGTGAGGCAAAACTTACAGACTTGCAAAGAGACATATAGTTAAATCCATTATTTTACTCCAGTGACAGATGACTATAAAGAAAATGCGGTATAGGCAAAGAAGGGGATATTATTCAGCTAGGAAAAAGAAGGAAATCCTGCCACTTGCAATAACATGGATGAACCTAGAGGACAATCCAGTGAGTGAAATAAGTCAGTTACAGAAAGAGAAATACTGCATGATTCCACCTACATTAAGTATCTAAAATAGTCCAATTCATAGAAGCAGAGAATAGAATGGTAGTTGTCAGGTGCTATGTGGAGAGGGTGATGGGGGAGTGTTTTCCTTTTTTAATTATCCCCAGCTTTATTGTGGTATGATTGACAAAAGTTGTATATATTTAGGTTGTACAACATAATGTGTTTTTTAAGGTGTACAACAATCTAATGATTTGATACTACTAAAAAATGACTACCACAACCATCCATTACCTCACATAGTTACATTTTTTTAATGGTGAGAATAGTTAAGATTTATTCTCTTAGAAAATTCCAAGTATATAATACAGTATTATTAACTATAATCATCAGGCTCTACAATAAATCCCCAAAACATATTTATTGTATAACTGGAAGTTTGTATTCTTCCACTAATATTTTTCTATTTCCCCTACCTCCCAGGCTTTAGTGACCACAGTTCTATTCTCTAGTTCTTCACATTTGACTTTATAGATTCCACATATTAATGAGATCATACAGTATTTGTCTTCCTGTGTTTGGCTTATTTTGTTTAGCATAATGCCCTCAAAGTTTATCCATGTTGTTGCATGTGGCAATATTTCTTTCTTTTTTATAGCTGAATAATATATATTTTGCATTGTATGTATATACATATACCATATTTTCCTTATCTATATATCGGCTATTTCAATTTATATAAAGTTTCTGTTATGCAAGATAAACAAGTTCTAGAGATTTGGTACACAACATAGTACCTATAGTTAACAGCCCGTATCATGCAAACTTTAAAATATGTTAAGAGGATAGATCTCATATTACGTTCTTACAAAAAAAAAAAAAATACCACAAAGAACAAACATAAAGAAACTTTTGGAGGTGATGGATATTGTTAGTATCTTGGTTATGATGATGGTATCATGGGTATATGAATATATCCAAACTCATTAAAACTTATACATTAAATATATGCAATTTTTGTATATTAATTATAACTCCCTAAAGCTTTAGAAAATTCCCAGCAAACTATGAATAGATGGGAACTTCTTCAACTTAACAAAAACCACCTATAAAAAACAAACAGCTAACATCACACTTAAATGTGAAGAACTGGATACTTTTCCCCTAGAGCAGGGAACAAGACAAGAACGTTTACTCTCACCACTCCTGTTCAACATTGCACTAGAGAATTCCTACTAAGGCCTTAGAGTAAGAAAATAGAAAAAAAAAAAAAAGTATACATATTGGAAAGGAAGACATAAAACTTCACAGATTGCTGACTTTCTATGTAAAAGCATGAAAGATTAGATAAAACTCCTGCAACTGATAACTGGTTATAGTAAGGTTTCAGAATACAAGATTAATATCTAAAAAGTCAACTGCTATCTTATACACCAGCCGTAAAAAATTGGAATTAGACCTTAAAAACATAATACTGCTTACAATAGCACCCAAAATTAAATACTTCGGTTATATAACTCTAATAACATATATGCAGGATCTATTTACAGAAAACCAGAAAGCTGTTCAAAGAAATTTTTTTTTTAAATCAGATGAAATGGAGACATTTCATGCACATTGACTGGAAGGCTCAATATTGTTAAGCAATCTGTTATTCTCAACTTGATCTACAGATTCAACACAATCCAATGAAAATCCCATCAAGGGATGAGCTGAGTACAAAACCTATCTTACGAATATTGAGAAACTCATTGTAAATTTGTATGGAAAGCAAAAAATTCAGAATAGCCAATACAAGAAGAAGGAGGAGGGGGAGGAGGAGGGAGGAGAGGGAGGAAGAGGAGGGAGAGGGAGGAGGAGGAGGAAGGAGGAGAAGGAGAAGAAAAAGGAGGGGGAGGGGAGGAGAAGGAAGGAGAAGAAGAAGGGAAGGAGGAGAAACAAAGCTTGAGGACAGACTTTATTCAACTTTAGGACTCACTACATATATGTAAAATAATCAAGACAGTGTGGTATTGGCAAAAATATAGACATGTAGCTCAATTTGCTCAAAAGAATACTGAGCCCAGAAATAAACCCACACAATTATTTTCAACTGATCTTTGACAAAGGAGCAAGGACCATTTAATGAACAAAGGACAATCTTTTTTTAAACAAGAACAGCTAGAATAATTACATATCTAAATGCAAAAGAATATATACATCTTTCATTAAAAAAAACTGAAAATGGCTCATTAACCTAAATATAAATTCATGTCCAGTAAAAAAAAAAATGTCCAGTAAAAAAAGGGGAAGGGGGAAATCTATGTGACTTTGAGGTTTGGGGATAAGTGTTTGGATAAAATAACCAAAATACGATCCATGAAAGAAAGAATTGATAAATTAAGACTTCAGTAAAAGTTTAGCAATCTTACTGTATGAAAGACACTTCTAACAGAATGAAAATTCAAGGCACAAAGTGTGAGAAACCATGTGTAAAATATTTACCTGATAAAGGAAATATATCCAAAATACTGAGAGAATTCTTGAAACTCAACAGTAAGAAAATAAACAACCCAATTTAAAAAACGGGCAAAAGATGTGAATGAACAACTCACAAAAGAAGATATAAAGATGGCAGATAACTATATGAAATGATGACCAACATCATGTCATCAGGTAATTGGAAATTAAAATAATAAGTTAAAATACACATTCCTATTAGAATGGCTAAAATTAAAAAAATGAAAACCCTGAAAACTCAAAATGCTGGCAAGAAGGCTGAGCAATAGGGCTCTCATTCATTGCTGATGAAAATGCAAATGTATACAAAAAGCCAAATTATAACGTAATTTGGTATGACGCCAAACATAATCTTAGCATACAATCCAAATGATCACACTTCTAGGTATGCTCCAATTTATTTGAAAATTTATGTTTACCCAAAAAACCTGAACATGAATATTCATAAAAGATGTATCCATAATTGCCCAAACTGGAAATAACAAATACTTTTTTTCAACATGAATTGATAAAATTATGTTATACCTATACAAAGGAATATTACTCAGTGATAAATATGAGCTATCAAACCATATTCCTTCTTTTTTTAATTATGAAAGGAAATTCATTTCAAAAGCATAAGGGAACATTTACATTTGTACAATGTGATAAGAGGTGTCTCGCCAAAGAAAAAAAAATTCACGGACTGAAGTTTTTCATTCAAATTTTTGAAGCAAAAATAACCTAAGTTGTGCACTATTGCCTTAGGAAAGATAAGGGAAACCATGAGTTGGTAAAGCAAAGAACACAGTCAACTCAGTATTAAACTTGAGAAAGTAAAGTCACTTCTGCTCAGCTTTGAGTTTACAAATATGCTTTAAAAGGGAAAAAGAGGAAAAGTTACGCTTAATGTTCAAATTTATATAACTGTAGTCCCAATACAGTTTCTGTACTTGAAATGGCTTTAGGCCACTTCAAACCATATTCCTAAGTGGAAGAAGCCAATTTGAAAATCTATGATTCTAATTCTATACAACTTGGAAAAATAAAAATTACAGAGACAGTAAATTAATCAGTGATTGCCAGAGTTTAGGGGAAGGGATAAATAGATAAAGCACAGAATTTTTTTAGGGTAGTAAGGGTGACTCCATAAGGATGGGTGCAAGGCGTAACACATTTGTCTAAACTTATAGAACTTTATAGGACAAAGTATGAACTTGAAGGTATGCAAAATGAAGGACAGGATAATTTAGGAGGTTAGGAGGTGGTATGAAATATGATAGATATGAAATCAGACTATGACAAGAGAATCTTACCTATATTACAAGTGTATGAAACAAACTCACCAAAGCTTGTTGTTGATGTAAGTAACTTTGGAAATGAGTAAAATTGTGAAATAAAGATGGGAAAAAACCTGCTCATAAGTTCTGTCCCCTAATTGATAAAGTTGTTCTCTGGGGCTGTATGAGGTTAACAATTCTGATACTGCTACACTTGTATACTTAAAGAACCATTACGTATATGGATTACAGATGGTAGGATCCAGGTTTCTCACTGTTGCAGTAGGAATCCAGAGATAAAGAAGGAAAAAAGCTGAAATGATCCAGATGGCAATGGTTTAGAGTTGGAAACATCAGTATAAACTCATGGTTAGCTTAATTTACAGGACATTATCTATAGAAATATAGACATGTACATACACATCAGTTAGTATGCCACATATATTTCTTTTTTCCATTGGATGAAAGGGCCTAAAACAAATGATACCCCAGTAGCAATGAGTCTACCTACAGTCCAGATCTGGCTTTCTAGTATCATTCTCCAAGAAAGAAATTAGGGCTTCTTGGAGATATGACTAATTCTAGGTATAAGAAAAGGACTATTCAAGATGAGCCTGGTGCATTTGTAAAGGTAAAAAGTAAACTCAAACAAGCAAAAACAAGCAGAAAGAAGCATCAGACTTGGAAATACAGAGAACAAACTGATGGTGCCTATGGGTGGTGCAAAACTGGTGAAGGAGATACAGGCTTCTAGCTTTGGAGTGAATAAGTCACAGGAATAAAAGGTACAGCTTAGGGAATAAAGTCAGTCAATCGTATTGTAATAGCATTGCGTGGTGACAGACGGTAGCTACACTTGTGGTGAGCATACCAATAAGGTAATAGAGTTGGTGAATCACTATGCTGTATACTTGAAACTAATGTAACGTTATGTGTCAACTACACTAGTTAAAAAAAAAAGGGGATGGAAGTATGTCAAAGGTACACAAGAGCCTTAACTAAAAGAGCTTCCAGTAGCCAAAGCTGGAACAATTTCAGCAAAAAAAAAATTAGTATGAGATTGTAATCTAAAGTCTACAATAAATGTCCATGAGTTTATACTGACATGAATAATTAATTGAATAAATTAATAAATGGGATGAAAAGACAAATCTCTCAGGCTGAGATTTTAAATAATGTATGTGCACACCACCCCCGAAGGAGTGACAGCTTAACTCTCCATCACTTCTGGGTTGGCTGAGTTTATTAATTTCTATCCAAAGTCGAGAGCAAAGGAGAGGGAAGAATAACTTTACAGTGGAGAAATCTGAGTACTATCTGAACCAGGTGATCAATGTCAAAATCAACAGTCATAAATCACGTTGATAGTTTTTGCCTTTCATATGATGTAATGAAAATGGTATTTTCCCTCTGTGTTCTTTATCCCAATAACTCATATTACCAGTCTCACCATAATAAGATATCAGATAAATTCTAATAACGGGCCTCCTACAGCATACCAGACCCGTGCTCCTCAAAACAGATAAGGTCATCAAAAACAAAGAAAGTCTGAGAAACTGTCACAATCAAGAGGAGTCTAATGAAACATGACAACTAAATAAAATGTGATATCCTAGTTGGGATCATGGAACAGAAAGGGATGGTAGGCAAAAACTAAGAATACATGAATAAAGTATGGACAATTTGCATATTGTAACAGATATCTCATTAAATGTTAGATAAGAGGAGGAGAAACTGTGTGCAGTGTATAAGGGAACTCTATACTATCTCCACAATTTTTCTGTAAATATAAAATTGTTCTAAAATAGTGTTTAATAAAAATACATTCAACATCATTGGAGCTCTGAGAAACGAAAATTAAAGCCTTTGGAATGGCTACAATTTAAAAGCCGCACAATATCAAGCGCTAGCAAGTATGTATACAAACCAAGCTACATTGTTGGTAGATGTGTCGAATCTGCAACCACTGTGGAAACCAGATTGGCAATCTTTTAAATTAAAAATTCACCTACCATGATTTACTCCTAAGCATTTATCCAAGAGAGAAGGTAGTATCATGAAAAGCCTTACACAATTGTTTTGGGCTTCTTTAAAATTCATAATCGCCCTAAGCTGGGAACGATGACATTGTGTATTAATGAGAAGAATAAACAAATCTAATTGTGTTATATTCATAAAAACAAACACTACTGAGAAATAAAAAGAAATAAACTACTGGTATAGAGAATGACACAAACGAATGCTATAAACTTTTGCAGAGAGAAGTAATAAAATGGTCCCAGAATGAGAGATTCTGTATACCTCTATTTATTTGAAATTCTAGAAATGACAGAACCATTGTATAATGATAGAAAATAACCTTATTTCTAAGATTGCCTGGGGTTGGTTGTGGGTAGGGAAAGGGTACTGACTTACTAGGGCCTCAAGGAGACTTTCTGAGGAGATAAAAATATCCCCATATTGACTGGTGTGTTCGTTAAATGGGTATGTACATTTGTCAAAGTCATTGACTTATTTACTTAAAATGTGTGTGAATTTTAATAAAATCATTTCACAATAAAGTTCATTTTAAAAAATGGAAGGAGTTAAGTATAAAAAAAACCTAATTTCCTGAGTTTCTTATATTTTGGCATCCTTTTGTATTACTTTCATCCTACAACTTTTACAGAATATTTGATTCTTTCAGATTATAATGATATACTGATATTCTTTCAAATTTATTCAAGTGATCATTCCCTTTGCATACCAAAATTTTATAGCAGATCTATACCTATCTATACATATATATTCATAGACACTTAAAACATCATGTAGAGGAATGAAAAAATACTAAAACCTCTGTTTGATACATTATGAAAATGATGGTACACATAGGATAAGAGACTGATAAATGATCATTAGATGACATATTTTTTTCAGTAAAAGCAATGTATTTGGTTCTATAAACAGCTACAAAATGGATTAATATTAAATTTCCTTCTAAGCTACCCTTTGTAATCCTGATTTGAGTTCATAGGTTTGTCAGACTTGGTTACTGCATGGAATGTGTTTGGAGACTAATGTAATTTCCATTTCTTAAGAAAATAAATGCATACCTATTGAAAGTCTCTAATTGATCACCCAAGTCTATTTCCCCTTAAAGTCTATATCCTAAGGGTTTTCTGAGCCTAGAAAGTTGGGAGTTCTGAGGTTAGATCTATAAGCATCAATTTGCAGTTTTATTTATTTTTAATAGGCAATTTAAAATTGCACAATATTGACATTTTTAATACCAAATCTCCTTAGATCACATAGTATGTATTATATAACACAAATATATGCAACAGGGGCACCTGGGTGGCTCAGTCCCTTAAGTGTCTGCCTTAGGCTCAGGTCATGAACTCAGGGTCCTGCGATGGAGCCTGCTCAGTGGGGAGTTTGCTTTTCCCTCTTTCTCTGCCCCTCCCCCTCAACTCCCAAGTGTGTGTGCGTGTGTGCATTCTCTCTCTCTCTCTCAATAAAATATTTTTTAAAAAAATATGTGTAACAAAAATGTGAGAGAAGGAAGAATTAAAGATGACACCAAAGATTTTGATTTTGTGATTTCCCTGAATAGCTGGGAAATGATACAATCCAGTGAGATAGGCTTTAAAGATGCAGAGAAGGTTCAGGAAGAAGGTGAAAGATCTTTACATGTCACAAATTGATCTTCTTATTGCGCAGGTGTAGGAAATGTGGTCCTGAGAGATTGGAGAGAATGAGAATATTCCTGAGGTCACATAATTATTCACAGCAAATTTGGGGACTTTATTCATCTGTTGCTCTTTCTGCTCTATTCTCAATGGACACATGCAGTCACAATCATTACCTCATCTAATCCCCAGAGGCTCTAATTCAGTACTTTTGGGATGAAATTCAAATATGTGTTTTTCAAATAGAATAGAAAAAAGAATGTCGGCAATGTTGCCATGCTCACCAGGTTTGGAATGGCTGCATTGTACTATATAAAATTATCTAACATATATGAGTCTTTATCTCTTAAAATAAATGCATTTAATATTCAACTTTATTTTTATTCTGTATGAAAACTTGGATCTTTCACCATATTTGGTTCTTTTTCCATTTAAATGATATCCTCACATGATTTAAAGGTTACTGTAAAATCAGAAACATGATTCTCCTATGTTATCAGACTATATCCAATTTTCTCAGTCCCATGACTTCCATTTACAAATTGAAAAAATATCCCTGTCTTAAAGAAGAATGAAATATAAAACCTGGTCTATAGTATTCCTTCTATATTGCCCTGAAAATGAAGGTGAAAAAATATTAGCAAAAAGCAGAAACCATCTTGCAGAAATAATGGAGAAATTGGAAATATAACATTCAACTTTAAAAATGAAAAATTCTGGTGATAAAAATAAATCCATTTGAGAATCTGATTTTTCTTAAGTCAGAGATCTTTTGGTTGCAAGAAAAGAACTTCAACTAAGTTGTCTCAGATAAAAAGAGGAAGATGAAGTAAAATAGGTCTCAAGACTAAAACAAATTAAAAAAAAAAAAAAAAAAGGTCAATATAAGGAATGTAGCCAAGTCCTGTGTAATGCAAATAGAAGTAGGCATTGATAGGTTAAAATTCCTTACTCACTAGGGCCAAGTAATCAACCAATCTCTCTCTCTCTCATTCTCCCGTTTCTTGCCACAGCAGTGGGCTATCCACTTCTTTCTTTCCAGTCTATACCAGTTTTCTCAATTCCCTCAGCTTCTTAATGGTTCACTGTAAACTTCCAGCCCCAGTTCAGCATTACGAATGTTCAGTTGCAGGTGCACAGCCACCTATAGCCCCACTTCTTTTTTTTCTAATTCAAATTTTTGAGCAAAACAGTGAGAGGAGAGCCTGAGTTTGTGTGTGAGAGAGACTAAAATGGAAAAAAGGGAATTATTTGAAAGAAGTGTGGTTAGATCGGTCTCTTATTTTTTTTATTTTTCAGTTATTTGCCTTCTAGTCTTTAGCATGACCTATCAGAAGATGCAGGATCTGGTACCTGCCTCTTAACTAGTTTCATTTCATGATGCTCTACACCTTATCTCTCCTTCCCAGCCTCATCCTCTCCCCCATCCCCCCTTTTATTTTCATTTCTTAACAGTATGCTCTTTTTTTCAGCTCAAGGCCTTTAAACATGTATATTTTTCTTCCTGGAATGCTTTTCACACCTCTCCTACTTACTTGCTAGTTAATTCCTACTTACTCAGATAGATTTGATAATTGAGAAAATAACAGTTAATGGCTGTTTCCCATTTTTAAGAGTAAAACCACCTGTTTCAACAGTCAACTGAAAATAATGCATTTTCTTTGAGGATAAAAATCAAGATAAAAGGGATCATATCTTTCTTCTTCACTTAAGTATTCCTAGAATAAAAGTAAGTGTCCAGTAAGTATCTATTGAGTTGATGGATTAGGGCATAAATGAAAAGATGAAGGGATGAATTAACACATTTTATCCAGTAAAATTCAGTTGCTGGAGCCACATGCCAAGAATGTGATTGTTTGGTTTTATTCACTGTTTTCCTTTTGCTAGTTCCTCTAACAGAGGTAGTTCATGTAATTTACCTATGAAGTCCAACTCTGGACATGTAACCAACAAATATCACATAAGATCTCTTTCATTATAGTTGTATGTGCATTTCTGGCAAGAATAATAAAAGAATAACACTCTTTTATTGAATACCACTGTGCCAAATTCTAAGTGCTTTATATTGCTCAAGAAAAATCTCACCATAGTTCCAGATGCACATGTCCTTAAATACTGGGATTATTCACAATTTGTGAAGCAGAAATCACCATTATCTTCCTTAGATACTTTTTTGGGGGCCTAGGTGAATATTAAAGTTTCTGGGCAGATGTATCTTTCCCATTGCTAGGTGAATTTTTCCTGCCAGACACAGGCTCATGCAATCACGATCCCAGCTCAGTCTTGAGGACTGCAAAATATGTGGGGCTGGCTACCTGAACGGGAAAGAAAAATTGTTTTCTTTAAAAATGAGTATGACCTAGCTGGCTTTCCTAAACCTAAACTTTCCAAGTTATACTGATTGCCACAACAGTGACATAAACATTGGGATGCGGGGAATGAGAAGTTGTCAAGTGGGGTCTGAAACAGTGCTTTATAGATACTGTGCCAGGAGAAATTAAGCTGGCTGAAATCAGGCACATGAAATTAAAAATTTTGTATCTGAGAATGCAGGTTGAATATTGCATTAAAATCAAGCAATGAGTTGAAGTAAAGCCAAAAAATAGAGTGAGATGTAAATTAGATAACCAGCAACAAAATTACTGATGAGTTTAGGTGCAAGTAGGAACTAACTCTGATACTGCAGCCTATCCATCTTCTCTGCCATCACTCCTGGGTATTGATCATTATGAGCCAATGAGCAAGACAGAAACATCCATTAGGAGCCAACATGTCTATAAGTGATACAAAATACATCTCCCAACTGAGAGAAATTGAGAATTAGTTTCCAGGTTTATCACTGAGCTGGAATTAGTATCTACATTTTTTTAATCATCTAGGATTTTTAAGATCACTTAAATCTTTGTTATTATTAATAAATCACTTAAATTTCTGTTATTACAAAGTAATAATGATTTTAATATATATTATATATCTCAGGTATTTCTTAGAGATTGCACCAGAGCAGCTCAAGAGAACTCTAATTAGACAAAAATCTCAATGTAGGAAAGGAAAATTATTTTATCTATATTAATTGTTTATTATGTCTCCATGACAGATAGCTCACCTAAGCACATTTCCTCTGGAAGACAGGAGAAATGCATCTCTTGGTTTACTACCTTCAAATATACACACGAGTCTCCAGGAAGGGGAAGAAGAGAATTCTTTATGTTTTCAAATCCTTTCAGAGGTGTCTAACTTTATAGAAACACTCTTTCAATCTTCTAAGGCATGTTTATTATTTAAACATGTGCTTTTGCTCCCAAGATCTGAACCAGGCAGAAAAGTGCAAATATTCATGGTAAATTGTCTCCCAACAGATTCACTCCTGGTTTCCACACTGTTCAAGTCTTTGGTAAATTTTCCCATGCAAATACCATTCCCTCAGATTCTCTGATTAGTCTAACACTGGCTAGCACAGAATTCATTCAGTTTGTTTATATAGTACTTAAAGCTACTGTCAGCAGGAATCCTGGCTATGCATGTGCACCTCTAGAACATAGTATTTGTCCACATTTACAACTTGGCAGTTACTCTTCTATAGTTTATTTCTTACTGATATTCCCCTATGATGGCTAATTTAATGTATCAACTTGACCACGCCTTGAGATGCCCAGACATTTGGTCGAACGTTATTCTGGGCATATCTGTAAGGATGTTTCTGGATGGGATTAACATCTAAATCAGTGGACTGAGTAAAGCATATTACTATCCCTAATGTGGGTGGGCCGTATCCAATCAGTTGAAGGCCTAAGTAGGGAAAAAAAAAAAAAAAAAGGCTGACCTTCCCATAAGTAGGAAGGAATTCCTACCTGACTGCCTAGAGCTGTACTATCAGTTTTTTCCTGTCTTCTGACTTGAACATCTCTTTGTAGGTCTCAAACCCGCCAGCCTTCACACTGGAACTTACACCAATCAGTTCTCCCAGCTCAACAGTTTGTATAATGCAGATTTCAGAATTTGTCAGCCTCCATAGTCATTTAAGCCAATTCCTTACAATAAATTTCCATATATGTATATATATGGAAATACATATACAGATAGATATAGATGTAAATATAGATACATATCCTATTAGTTCTCTCTGAAGAACTCTAATACACTCTTAGCTTTCTCAATTTTTTTCTCATCACAATCAACTTTCTTCCCCTGATAGGATGCTACCTACATGATAAGAACATTGGCAGTGAAAATAATGTGGTACAGGGCACACTTCTTTTATGATTCCTTTGTTCACAACACTGCCATTCTGTATTGGAAAGGCAATATCACACTCTTAATAAAGGAATAGGAGTTACCAAAAGGAATTCCAATTTTCTTTTAAGGAAGGGAAGAATAGTTTCTTTTAAGGAAGGGAAGAATAGTTGAAAACCACTTAATTTCTGAGAATCCCCATAATCCAATGTAGAAATAACAAGAGATGTTTAGCTTTCTGTAGAGGCAAATCTCAAAAACAATAAACTTTGTACTCTTACTTGTATCTGCTCAGGACCACTTGTCAAGTAGAGGTAGTTTCTTGCTTTAAAATCACAAAGTGCAAACCTCTTTATCTCTTTAAGAAAACTATTTCCCTCCCTCTGGATTTGGTCTTATCCTTCAACTCATCTCTCAGCCCAGCAAATGATCCATGTGATGTATTATTCCTTACAGTCTTAAGTTATTAAGTCTAGACTGATACAATAGGAAAACTTCATAAGGAAAGTTTGAGGTGAACTATGGAATAACAATGACAGTCCCTTCTGAGATCTCCCCACTAGTGTGAGAATCAGAATGAGTGTTCCTCTGGTAATCCAGTGCATAAATACTAAATGAGATCACTTCTCTGAGAGGGCATTCATTTTGGGAGAAAATTAAACCCACTTTACTACTGAAGACAGAAAAAAAAATCCTTGAAATGAACATAACTTGATAGTCTTGTGTCTACAACAGATCTAGGTTTACAATATTATGCAGAGCAGGGTCAATTCAAAATCTGCTTCCCACCCACACTGCCTACACACAGCTGTAACTGCACCATTGGTTCTCAATCTTGCCTGCTCATTAGAAGGAACAAAATGTAAAAATGCAAAAGTATTGAGAACAGACATCCCAAGACATATGGGATAAACTTACTATATAATAGCGATGTATGAGGTGGAACCTGAGCTTTAGAAATCTCCTTTGGCTCTGCATGTATATTCTCATGTATCAGCGGAATTGAGAACTACTGGTCTAAATTTAGTTTCCAGGAGCTAAAAAAAAAAAAAAAAAGTTCTAAACAAAAAAAATACACAAAACCCAAGAGGAACTTTTATATAACATTAGAAAACACCACAAGTACAATTTATTAATATGCCAGAGGGAGAAGAGAGAACATTTTTATAAAGCAAATGCTATTCTTCCTATTATTTCAATAAACAAGCATATGCTGCAGAGTGATGTGAGATGGAAGAAATGGATGTACTGTTCCTTCAGCAGGTTTCAGCTCCCACAACCTTCTCCTATGTGGGGGCTTGTAAGAACACTGAGAGTAAATATTTAAATTAATATTTAAATAAATTGTTCTTAGGACGTGGTTTCTAAAATTAAGTCAACTGCCTTTCTGGTCCTCAACCACAGAGTAACAATCTGTCCCAGTAATAAAGAGAAAAACTGTGACACTGAATCTATTGAAAGATATTATGTTCTGCAATGGGATAACTTTCTGAAGGACACTGACTGCATGCAATTGGAGGTCTTCAGTGCCTAAATTAGCCCAACATGTGCATGATTTTCTCTAGGTTAGGCCAGATCATATTCCCAGGCAGGGGTTTTTCTTTTTACTCTATCTAGGTAGAAGGGAGACAACATATCCTTACTATACTGTATAAGCAAAACTCACAGGGTAAGTGAGGTTATACTCCTAATTCATTAGCCATAACATAACTTCTCATCTTATTTATAGGAGAGATACCAACAGATTTAAAAGGGAAAATTAAGAGTTATTACTGTATTTGTCAGTGAGGTGTTACAATGTTTTAGCCTAAACTCAAATTTTCGGGACAGCTTCTAAGTCAAGTTACAAAGCACAAAGGGGTTTGATCACATTGATATCACCAGAGGGTGAAGTTTAGAATTGTTAACCTGAGAGGTGACTGTCATTTGTATTAGCCTTGAAATTTCTCCCTATTTCTAACATTATTCAAGGATGTTACATTCCTAAATTAACCCAAGAATCTTTTTTTTTCCTTTGATGCTTCACCACAACTCATCTAAATGTTAAGAAGAAAAGCTTTCTCAAACGTATTGCAATAAAATACCAATCTGTCATGTTTTAATATTGCCATTGACTGTATTAACCAAATGCCATCTACTGTGTTTGGCGTTATTGTTAATCATAGGCTTTACACGACACTTCTAGAGGTACAAGTCTTGATCACTGCAGCAGTGGTTTTATTTCTGATATACAAAGTAGGATATGTAGGGTATTTAAAATCAAGTTTTCTTAATTTATACCATTACAACCAGCAGCAGTGTGATAGTGAAGACAACTAAGACTCAGAAACTCTCATAGATTTCCGGTTACTCCACCAACTAAGCAATTCATAACAGTTGAAATACAGGTAAAGGTGAGAAAAATCTGAAATAATTAGTGTAGGAGGGAGAGTTGAATATCAGATATTGATTTAACAACATCTGTAGTATCTGTAATAACTACAGTTAGGGTTCTACCGAACATCTTATTTCATATCGTTGCAGAGAGTGGGGATGGTCATGGCTTTGCTTGGGAGTCTATAATGTATTGGACTTGATGGAAGCTGCGTGGAAAGTGTGCAATCTCTTTGTGTAATTTCTTTCTCAGTCCCAGCCCACTATTGTCTAGAGAATTCTTTGCTGTGAAGAACTGTCCTATATGTTGTAGATTTAGCTGGAGTCCCGCACTCTACTCATTAGATATAAGTAGCTCTCTTCCAGTTGTGACACGCCCATCCCCTCCCCACACATATAAAGAGTCAATGATATTTTGAGTCTCCAAATTTTGCCTTCCCAATATTTCCAATTTTGTTAGCCAATTAGTTTCTATTATGGCTTACACTACTTTGATTTGTATTTTTGTCACTTCACAAGAAAGAGTCCCACTTTTACAGTGATTATCTATACAATATCAGAATTTTATAAGCTAAAGAGTGGTATTTAAGAGAAGACAGCCAGAAAAAAAAGGTCTATGAAGAACACAGAAATAAAATACTCTATACAACAGAGCAAACCTAAATGTCAAGGGGGAATATCTCAATCACAAGGGGGAAGAACCCAGGTTGTCAAGTCAAAGAACCAGTAAGAATGAGATTAATGATAATGGTCACTATTTTTATAAAGAACCACAGAATGAGGAAGTCGATCATTTTCCAGGTGAGCCTCAGGTAAGACCACAACCATACCCAACATCTGATTATAGCCTTGCAGAGGACCAAGCTACAGCCATACTCAGACTCCTGACCTGCAGGAACTCTAAGATAATAAACATATGTTGTTTTGATCTGCTAATATTGTTGTAGTGTTATATAGCAGTAGATAACTTGTACATATTTGGAATAGCATAGATGTGGTATTCTAAGGCCTAGGGAAACTGAAATATTAGAATTTATCTTAAAAGACCCACTTACCCACCAGACAGGTGGCAGAGGACATACCTTTTCACCATTGCTGTGATGGGGGCCCCAGCATTCTTGAAGGACTATATGGTGCCTCTTCAGTGTAGGTCAGAAATTTTTTTAAAGATTTTTTTATTTATTCATTTGAGAGAGAGAGAGAGAGAGAGGGAGGGCACAAGCAGGGAGAGAGGCAGAGGGAGAGGGAGAGGGAGAAGCAGAATCCCTGTTGAGCTGGGAGCCTGACGTGGGGCTCGATCCTAGGACATGGAGATCATGACCTGAGCCGAAGGTAGACGCTTAACCATCTGAGTTACCCAGGTATCCTGGTCAGAAATTACAGAGGGAAATTCTACTAGTGAAGTGGGGTGTCTGAATATAAAGGGGGTGATGGGACCATGGAGTGGCAGGAGCTAAGTGAAGGAAACTAAATCACCAAAGCAAGACAAGGTTACCACCAGAGCCTGGTTATTATAATGAACAACAGAATCAAAACAGTATCAGAATATTCTGACTCAAAGAGACCTATGGGACTGGCTGGTTGGTCACAGTGTTTCTAGCTATGAAGTAGATAAGTAGACTACTAAATTCTTACTGGATTTATACAGATAGAAAAGCTCTAGGTCCTGTGAACAAAAGTCTGACTTGAGTCCCTAACACAGGGAGTCATAGAACCTCAACCAATCCCCAGGCTTGGGTCAGTTTACATATCCAGATCTCAGTGAATAAAATATAAGCTTGGTCCCCTTGAATAAGGGCTCTTCTATAATGTCAAAATTATACTTTCAATCTTTCTTGTAATCTTCCTATGGACATTTACTAGGATCACTGTGCATCAGATTTTATAATGTTACTAAACTCCAACTGACACAAATTCTTGGATAACCAAAATGCCACTATGGTCCAATATTCTGAGCAAGGATTTATGGAGGTCAGGAAATGAAGTTAATTTTTAACTTAAGTCTATCTCACACTGGCCTCAGTGAGTCCCCAAACCTACCGTGTATTTGCTTTTCCAGTTCTGGAATACACAATTAGAGTAGAATAGTACTCAGCCATCAAAAATAATGGAATCTTGCCATTTGCAATGATGTGGATGGAGCTAGAGTGTAGTATGCTAAGCAAAATAAGACAACCAGAAAAGGACAAATACCATATGATTACACTCGTATGTGGAATTTAAGAAACAAAACAGATGAACACAGGAGAAAGGGGGGAAAAAGGAATGAGGCAACCATAAGAGACTCTTAACTACAGAGAACAAACTGAGGGTTGCCGGAGGGGAGGTGATCAGGGGATGGGCTAAATGGGTGATGGGTATTAAGGAGGGCAATTGTGATAAGCACTGGGTGTTACATGTAAGTGGTGAATCACTAAATTCCATTCCTGAAATCAATATCACACTATATGGTAACTCACTAGAATTTAAATAAAAACTTAAAAATAATAAAAATAAAATCTGACACAAATACCACGAAATATTGCAATTAATAAACTCTCCTTGTTGGTTAAATAAAAAAATAAATAAAGTGATGGTACTTATTAAGAAAAAAAAAAACAGACAAAAAAACGAGTTTAAATCTTGGCCATCAGGATCTTGGATCCACTCCTTTTGATTCTCAAAAGGGTTGAGATTCTTTTCTCTACTAACTTTCTCTACTAACTCTGAAGATGATTCTAACATCTAGATGAGTGATCAGTAGGATTTATATTGAAGAAGAGATAGAGAACATTCTACACAGCCCAGCATGTATGCAGTTTGGGAATACTGTAAACATTATGGGAATTAATATTGCTGGCTTGTTCAGGAACAGATCATTGTGGGATACAGATCTATTACTACTAACTACACAAAGACAAGATTGGTTGTACATATCCGTGCTTGACTCTGAAAGGCCTCAGGTGCCTGTATAAGCAGTTTGTGAATTTTATCCCACATTTATTGTGAAGTCAGTGCCTTTTGACTAGAGAAAAATATGAATTAAACAATATGACTCATAATTATTCAATAAATCATTGGTAGATACAGCAATAATCACTGTTACCATATATGTGCTCAAATTTCTTCTTGAACAATTTTGAATCAGCTATAGACTCAAATCACACTGGTAAATTGTTTTTGACTGTTTTCAATATATTAATATGTCCCCCAAAGTGCAGCTTTAATGCAAATAGATTACAAGTATACGGGGTTCTATTGTCACTAGGTTTGTAATTCCTCCTTTTAATGTACATTTTATATTGTTGAAATTCAGATAAGCGATTCCATTAACCTCAATATCTATCAGTATGCAATGTAATGGAAAATAGCTCTTACCAATTCATTGTGAAAAGTGTACAGAAAAGCTGTTCAACAGCCAACGATTAAGTAGAATGAGACACACATTTTGGGGGGATGACTTCAAACAATTATACCTGACACGTCTGCCAACTAACATCAACATGGCTGCATTAAAAATTAAAAACAGATTTCTGTGCATAATGTATTTTTGACACTTAGTATATGAAGAAAATAAATCAAGCAATGCTCTTCAATGTTTAACACTTGTCAGTGTGGGGATGCTTTGAGGTTTTGTCAGATTCACCTATATTTAAGATTCATCATTGATGCCATCTTTTTGTATTTCAGTATGAAAGCATCTAGTAAAGGAATTATTATTTGTCAGCACTTAAGTACCAATGTGGAAAAATTAACTAAAAGATAACATACAGACCTTATTATGACTAATATAGGTAATAAACTGATCTAAACTCTGGAACTACGTCTATGATGCTGAAAATGATTATGGCACATGATGACTTACTTCCTCAGGATGAGTACTGAGAAAAAACTGCTTCTCATGTAATAATAATAATAGAAGAAACAATTTAACCAAATTATCCAAATCACGAAAATCAAGAAAATGAAAATAAATTATTTTATTTTGAAGGTGATCTTTACTCAGTCTACCAATTCAAATGATAACCTCTTCTAGAAACACTCTCATAGACACGTCTAGAAATAGTATTTTACTAGATATCTGAGCATCCTTTAGCCCAGTCAAGTTGGCACATAAAGCAGCAATCACAAATAGTGTGATTTTTTAGACTTTGACATTCAAGTGGTAACCATTTACTCCAAATAAGTTAATTTACCTGTTTCCAGTAGGCTCTAGTCATTATGCTATTATGGTACTTAACTCTGGTTCTCTACATTGTAACCCTAGAAAATGTAATCCATATTACCTTCATAGTCAGTACACCATCACTAGCATTTACTGATCATGTATAATGTGCAACAAAGTACTTGCCTTCCCTACTTTATTTACTTATTTTTTAATCATCTGCTTTATGTCGTAAGTCAGTTCAGAGCTAGAGGCATGTGTTACTCATCTTGGTATCACCAGTTTAAATATGTACCTCAATAATGATTTGATAAATATGTAGAGAATTTGAATAAATTGGCATAAAAATTATTTTCAGGATTCTCAATCCTAAAATTGGGATACTAACTGCCACCTCTTATTCCCTCATAAAGAGAATTAAAAAATCAAAGTTTTATTATACAAAATATAATGTTTCTTCTACAATACTATACAAACATATCATTTAGATTTTAAAGAATGAGAGCATTTAATAGAAAAATATGTGGCTTTATAGTTGAATGGGGTGTGTGTGAGTGTGTGTGTGTGTGCGTGTGTGTGTATGCATGTTGGGAAATGAGAAGATAGATGTTTGAAGTTAAGGTTCTCTAGCTGCCAAGAAGTCCTTGATCAGCAGGCAACTGCTAGACCAGCTCTCTCATCAGTGAAGATGGCACTTTGATAGATTTGGCCAGGTAAGATAACAATAAACACAAATGAAATTAGATTAGTATTCATTTAACAGCAGGATGCATGAGCTTCATTTTTGCATCAGTTCCTCCTTGCCCCCAAGTCCCATGAAAGCAATGCATGAGCTCATATGAGCTCATATGAATGCTGTGCACATTGAGGTCTTTGTCACAGCTAAGGAAACCTGAGCTTAGGAAACCCCCAACTGTATGAGGATTCTACCAGCAAACCTACCCAGACTTTATCCCAGAGGGACCCATTATTGTTATGATACTGGTCAGGAAACAAATTTTCCCTCTGACCTGGAGAGAGACACTATATTTGGCTACCATAGCTATTTGATATGAAAATCTGTCTCAACTTGAAAAGACAGTCTGAGATAAAGTTATCGTAAGTCACACAGAAACACTTCGGGGAGTTGTCTCACAACAACGGTAAGTATAGGCTCAAACCAGCAGGACCAATACTCTTTAGTTACCAGTTATTAATGAGTATATTTTATCTAATCTAAGAGAGCATAAAACTGGGTATGACTGCAATTGTTGGTTATGTCCAACGTGTTTGTACAAAATCTGAAGGCTCTCTTCTATATTTGACCCTTTTAAAAGAGCAACCACTGGCCAAGAACTAGTGCTATGCTCTGGCATATGTATATGTGTGTGCGTGTGTGTGTGTGTGTAATTAATAACTTTTATTTTAAAGAAGTTTTAGGTTCACAGCAAATTAAGGAGAATGTATAGAATTGCCATGTACTTCCTGTATCCACATATATACAATCTCCCCCACTATCAATATCCCTCATCACAGCAATATATTTGTTACAATCAGTGACACTACAATGACCCATGATTATCACCTAATGTCCATAGTTTAATTAGGGTTTACTCTTGGAGTTGTACATTCTATGGGTTTCCACAAATGTATAAACAATGTATCCACCATGTGTGTGATACAGAGTAGTTACACTGCCCTAAAAATCCTCTGTGCTGTTTATTTCTCTCTCCCTTCCCTCCTACCCATGGCACTTTTTACT
Source organism: Mirounga leonina (assembly GCF_011800145.1). Classification (NCBI taxonomy): domain Eukaryota; kingdom Metazoa; phylum Chordata; class Mammalia; order Carnivora; family Phocidae; genus Mirounga; species Mirounga leonina. The sequence continues at coordinate 60,181,953 of NW_023270451.1, read as the reverse complement.
ATCTCCAGAGTTGTGACTTTTCCAGAATGTCATAAAGTTGGGACCGAACAGTATGTAACCTTTTTAGATTGGCTTCTTTCACTTAGCAATATGCACTTAAGATGTGTTCCATGTCTTTTCATGGCTTGATAGCTCATTTCTTTTTATGTCTGAATAATATTCATTATCTGGATTTACCAGTTTGTCCATTCACCTACTGAAGGGCATCTTGATTGCTTCCAAATTTGGAAATTATGAATAAAGCTGCTATAAACATCTACGTGCAGGGTTTGTGTGTGTGTGTGTATGTATGTGTGTGTATTAAGTTTTCAATTCATTGGGTGAATAACAAGGAGGGTAACTGCTGGATCATTTGGTGAGAGTCTGTTTAATTTCGCAAGAAACTGTAAAACTGTTTTCTAAAGTGATTGTACCATTTTTCCATTCTTGCCAGCAATGAATGAGAGTTCCTGTTGCTCCACATTCTCCTTGCCAGCATTTGATGTTGCCAGTGTTTTGGAATATTGCACACCACTCCGAAGCCGTGTTTGGAAAGAAGTGTGCCAATGGAAAAAGAAGGGGGGTGGGTTGCGAGGAGAGGGAGAGAAAGAGTGTGTATGTACTCCTGCTAACAGTTAAGCATTGCTTTAAAAACCTTTTTATGTTTGAATAATTTTTATATTTCATTTACAAATATCCCTCCAGTCATGAGAACTAACAATAGTAAAATTCAATTAACAAGAAATGCTGTTTCATTGAAGCTTTTCTAGTTATATGTTTACTGTCTGATTCCTGTCATAGGAGAATGCTACCATGCAGAAGATATTTGGGCTGCTTGTACTACAGAATACTTTTTATTATTTCTGCTGCAAACCGAAAAAAAAAAATGCCAGAAAGAATACCTTCCTGTAATGGACACCTCTGAATCCTATGTCTTTTCTTCGTGACACACCATGTGCTGTAGGAGACCTCTGTCTGCCATGGGAAGCACAAAACTGATGGAAGTTTGAACTCAAACTCACTTTTCAAACAGAAAATGCTCATTCTCTATGTTGAATTTTCAAATAAGATTTTGTCTGAGTAACACGATTCAGATGATAAAAACAAATTCCTTAAAAAAAAGAAAAAACTGTTGTAGTGAGTAGGAGTGTCCAATGTATTTGTTACTAAAACCAAATCTCGGTGGGAAAAAAAAAATATATATTCCTTAAATTTAGACAGGATACAATTGTTTTTTTTCCTTTATGTTAAGGTGAGAAAAATTCATTTTACTAAAATTTAAAAAAAAAATCAAGGAAGGGATTCCCATTTGAAATAAACTGAACCTGCATGACTGAATAACAGAAAAGCAAATGAACAACAGCAACAAACCACAAAAGAAAAAGAAAGAAAAAGAAACAAAGTTAAATGTAGTTTGCAGTGACTTTGCTATTTAGCAAAAGTGAACCAAACCCTTGATATTGTTTACCATTGCAGGGTGTTTTTCTGATAAATCCTTTTATCATTTTATCTTTTACACTTCCACCAGCTTAATGTGACAAAGCAAGAAAATAAAATTGTGAGATATACACATGATTACCAAACCTAAAGGTATCCCCTCTTCTCAAGGTTAAGAGCAGAAAAAGCAGAAAAAAAAAATAACATTTCTAGGGTAATCACTAATATATCATTTACTTTTAGTAGATATTAATATTATTTCTATGTTGTTTTTATAAACATGAATAGGTAACTCTTTTGACCTATATACAGAGAAATAGCCCAGACTCTGAGATATCCTAAAAATGAAGTTATGGAGAAAGAAGGTACAGAGAAAACTTTTAAAGGAAAAACATTCTGCCTGGGGGAAAAATAATACACTTCTGTTGTAAAATAATTGATCAAAAACTTCAATGCATTGCAAAGGTTAATGTAGGGCGCCTGGGTGGCTCAGTTGGTTAAGCGACTGCCTTCGGCTCAGGTCATGATCCTGGAGTCCCAGGATCGAGTCCCGCATCGGGCTCCCTGCTCGGCAGGGAGTCTGCTTCTCCCTCTGACCCTCCTCCCTCTCATGCTCTCTCTCATTCTCTCTCTCTCAAATAAATAAATAAAATCTTTTAAAAAAAAAGGTTAATGTAGTAATTTATGAGACAAGTAAATATTGGAAAAAAAAAAAAACCAACCACATTCCATTGTATTAAAAAGTGAAATTTCTAGCAGGAGAAATCTGAGCAAATCAGTAGCTCAGGGGAAAGGTTATCTTCATTTCCTATCAGAATTAACAAGTGAAATGGATGTCAGAAAACACACAACAAAGTTACTCTCTAGGTATACAATGAATGACAAGTGAGCAGGTTCATTCCCAAAGGAAATTAGTGGGCAAAATTTATTTGAAGAAGTAATTATCTAAAGTAAGGAAATCTTTGAAACTCTTTGAACCCTGAAATGGGCAATTCCTCTGTTAAAGATCTGATAAAGGCAAGGAAAAGTAGAGTACTCTGCATTCTGTCCTTTTAAAGGAAAAAGTAGTAACTTTCATCAACTTAAATATTTTGATTGTCCTTGCCAGCACAGTCCTAACTAAAATCTAGCAAACATGACAGTACCTGATTCACAATATAAAATATGATATTCTTCTAAACAAACTTTCCTTCCTTCTATAGCAAAATTCAAAATATCAAACAAACTTAATGACAAATGAAGCTATAGATGCCTAAATGATTGATTTTAAAAAGCCCCAATATAAACTGGGAAAATGAATGTTGTCATGGAAAAGAGTGATGCTATTATTAATCATCTAGAATTAAACATTTCTTTTTAATTCTAAAAAGCAAAACGAAAGTAAAAGCAAAACAAAAGTAAAAGCAAACTTGAATACACTATCAAATAAAATGTACAGATCTTGGGCAGGTTGGAGATTGTAGGGTAAAGGGCAAGACTTATTTTCCATGTTTTTTTATAGATTCCATAGGTTTTATTTTCTATGCTGAATTTACTCTAACCTTGATGACACTACCGTAAGCAATGTCAAACTGAAAATTTGAATTCATTATTGTTTTTAATGAATTGTGTTGAACCTAATGCCTAGCTGGTGCATTAATAAGTCTGACCCAAATAAATAATGTTGACTAATATATTTATTTGCTCAGTGAAAAAATTTAAAATGTGTATTCCTCTATTCTGAGCTAAGTTTTTCAGTATTTGAGTATTATTTTTATAATAAAATAATTAATTTCTATCCTTGCAATTAGTACCCATTACATCATTTTAGATGTAAATTGAACATCTTAACAATGTTGTGTAATATTGGTGGCAAGGAGTGCTAGCTATCTCCAAGATCGGCTTTGTCTTTTCCAAGGCTCCAGTTAACATCAGGAAGTCCCCTTCTTACATGGCTACCACCTTTTCTATAATCCCTCTGGTCCAAGGGATAATGGCATTTCATAGTTGCTAATCTGTGGGTTTGCCTCATATTTCTTATTTTTTTCTATCTCTTTCAATAATTAGCACCCAGACTTAAATTCTTTGAGCTTTACAACATAGCACAGAGGCATTGTTCCCCTGACTGCATGCAGTCATATTTCCTGAGGACTATATATTGCAGAGCACATTAACTCGTGTTTATTTTTTATTTATTTTTAGTTTTTTAAAGATTTTATTTATCTGACAGAGACAGACACAGCAAGAGAGGAAACACAACCGGGGGGAGTGGGAGAGGGAGAAGCAGGCTTCCTTCCGAGCAGCAGGGAGCCCGATGTGGGGCTTGATCCCAGGACCCTGGGATCATGACCTGAGCCGAAGGCAGATGCTTAATGACTGAGCCACCCAGGTGCCCCTTAACTCATATTTGTAACAGCAACTCTCTTTGAGAAGGTACATTAATAAGGTGGCTTTTTTGTATTAACATTACAGTAAAGCTACTAGTTTAACCTCAAATATGGGTAATAAAAAATGTTCTACCTCAATGATTCTCTGATCCATCTTTCAAGTTTGTGGTGTTGCAGGCATCTCTCTGACCTTGAACCTATTCTCCCAGGGACAGTTGTCTTTAATTAATAATCTCTAAGTATCTGTCCCTAGATATCTAGTTTCTTAGGTTTTATTTCTTTATAAGAATGTTGTCATAATTCTAGATATTTGTAATAGGTCTGCTGCCTGTTATTTAAATTCTGAAGACTCACATGTTTGTTCCCATCTAGTTTGACAAACTAGATATTATTATATACTTCTATTTTGTCTATTGTAATTGTATTTTAGTTATCATCTCTTTCTGGTTTAATCTCTAGAAATGACGTGTCTCCATTTACCTGTCCCTTGGTCACTGTTGTCTTGGTTGTACATCACTGCTTCTGCACTTTTCATAGCCAAACCTGCACCCAAACCCACACACTTACCTAGATGTCTACTCCTGGCCTCAAGTCAGGACCGCTTGATGGCATCACAATTCCAGTTATGGCAGAAAGTTATGACTGTTTTATATTTCTACCTAAATATATGAATATATTCAATATAATAAAATAATTTTGCTAAGCACATTCTATTAACTTTGCTGATAGAAAAATAACTCAGATTCTGCCTGAAGGTTTTTCCAAGTTATCGTCAGAGAGTCCTAGGAGTTAAGGACTTAATGAAGTGAGTTTAATGTTTAAGAAAAATATTTTTTAATATTATTTCTTTCATTCAAGATAAGTGATAAAAAAATTTGACATTCTAAAAATGCAATGGTTTGAGGTAGAGGTAGCATTGAGAATTTGTTTTAATTTTAGTTTTCTTATATGATTCAAATTTTGTAGTGGGTCATTTATCCTCTGCAGAGTAAATAGCATACTAGCTTATTAATTAAATATACAGTAAGTATATACATGTGACAGATACTACTCTGACTGAATATAACATGATAGTCATCTTCATTTTATATGAACCATATCATAAAATATGATTGGAGTATACAGAGAATGTTATAGGAAAATTGTATCTTTCTCAGGTAACTCTAGCTTATCGCTTGCATTGCCCCTGTGGCATTCAGTAACTTTAATCTCTTTAATCTGGTATCAAGGCAACTGCCACTTAATATTTTCATATCACTTCCTGTATTTTATTTATACAATATCTTAGCAACCAACAAATTGATTGTCCTCTCTTCCCCAAAACATAGCTTAACATTTATAGATTATATTCCTTTTATAGATTATATTCCTTTTTGTTGGAAAATATTCACCTCCTATTCAAATCCTATCCACCATTCGAGATCCAACCCCTATTTTTGCTCCATGGAAATTTCCCACGTTACTCTTGCCTATGAATGAACTCAGAGTATTTAATCTTTCCTTCATTTCCTCTCTTATTTGTGTACCTGTAACACTTTCTATAGCCCTCTATTACAATATATGAAATACCGTGTTATGATTTTCTGTAAGAAAACCTGAGCCTCTTCTGTACAGCTTCTGTAATAACCTATAAACTACAATAACTGTGAGGTTCTCTGGGACAAGACATATGTTAAGGCTTATTACAGTTCTTAGCACATAATAGAAAATAAGTATATGTTTTGTTTAATAGAACTGCATTGCTCATTGGATACCATGTTGTATTATAAATTCCTTCACATTCATGCTTTACCCCTTCTATTTTAGACAAAATATAAATGCTAGGTGGAAGGAACTATGTCAAATTGAAGCTTATGTAAACTAAGCAACTTTCTTTTTTTTTTTTTTTAAGATTTTATTTATTTATTTGAGAGAGAGAGAGAGAGAATGAGAGAGCACATGAGAAGGGAGAGGGTCAGAGGGAGAATCCGACTCCCTGCCGAGGAGGGAGCCAGATGTAGGACTCGATCCAGGGACTCCAGGATCATGACCTGAGCTGAAGGCAGTCGCTCAACCAACTGAGCCACCCAGGCGCCCTAAACTAAGCAACTTTCAATAGTGCACAAGAGTAACTGTCTACATAGGAGAGATTTCTTAAAGAATATTGTTATGATTTTTTCAATACAAGTTTGGGAAAAGAGGTGTTGTGAATCATGAGAAAATCAAAAATATTTATGTTTGGCATATATAATTTTGAACAAAATATACCTTGCAATATTTAGGGATTAATTTCTTCATTTCAAAATTACTAAGCATTACTTCAGTAAGAAAAAGATCTATTCATTAAACATTAATGAGAACCTATCATGTATCATACACAGATATTAATCAAATTATCACAAAAAAAGGGTGAGCTCCAAAAACCAGAGTTATTTAATGCAGGGAACACCATTGTGTGGAAGACCATAATAAAGAAATCTAAAGTTGGAGAGGAGTGGGTCACAGATTGAGTCCCTTAGCTAGAGACCTTGAGACATATTGGAGAGAATAAGTAGCGATTCCCCATGCAAATGGGAAGCTAAGCAAGAAGAGACAGATGGAATACCATCTATATGACTGTGCAAGGTATCCAGGCTCAGAGGCCTGAGACAGACCCCCAAAATTATGACACTTGTCATGGAATATGGAACAATAAAATGTTTTATGTTGCTATAAAGAATAAATTTATATATAGAGAAAAGGTCTGTGATCAAGCAAAGAGAAAACAGTGGCATCATGTTAAGACTATCAGAATAAAAATTGAATAGGGAATTCCAGGGGGTTAATGATACCACTCCTTGACACTTTGTGAACCACTGGAATTGTGGAGTGGGAATACAAAGTGATTCTGATCATATTGTTACAGGTGGAGTTAAAATAGAGTCTAATAGAGAAATCAAGATCACACTATGGGGAACAAAAATATCAGAAAGTTTGGGCGCCTGGGTGGCTCAGTTGGTTAAGCGACTGCCTTCGGCTCAGGTCATGATCCTGGAGTCCCTGGATCGAGTCCCTGGATCGAGTCCCTGGATCGAGTCCGCATCGGGCTCCCTGCTTGGCAGGGAGTCTGCTTCTCCCTCCCCTGCTCCCCCCTCTTGTGCTCTCTCTCTCTCTCACTCTCTCTCTCAAATAAATAAATAAATAAAATCTTTAAAAAAATATCAGAAAGTTCTTTTTTTTCTTAAAATTTTTATTTCATTTTTACATACACTGAAAGGGGCTGTCAGTGTGTACTCTCACCCCAGCCCAAGACTGCTGCAGTTGGACTTGCTTAATTAGGCATTGTTTTCTTACTGGTTGGGCTCCTTGCTTTCCACCGGATATTGCTACTGTAGTTTCAAAGCCCAATATGAGAAGAGCTGTGACCTGAGGAGAGACACTGCTTTATCTGTTATTTACCCCATAAGGAACATGAATCTGCAAACTTGAGAAGAGCTAGAGGGTTGGCTGGGCATAAAGGTCTGGGTGTGTGTGTGTGGTATATAGGGTATGTGGGTATATTGGTATACATGTTGGGGTAAATCTAATTTGAGAGACTGATTTAGAAAAGATAGACTAGAATAAACCATTCTCTCTACATTCCCTCACAACCTTTGGATAACCACGACCCCAGTGAAAGAGTGCCAAATAAATATAAATTAAATGAATAATACCTCATAGAGGCTCCATTTTACTTATCCATCAGTATGTGCACTTTGGTTTAAAGCAAAGACTATGTTGTGTTTCTGGATGTTCTGAAATATATATATATATATATATATATATATATATATATATATATATATATGATGAAGAACAAAAGTCCCTAATTTTTAACCCTGTATCTATCTTTGTTTTTTTTTATTTTACTTTTTAAGATTTTATTTATTTATTAGAAAGAGAACGCTTATGCTTGCAGGTTGGAGGGGTGAGGAGGGAAGGGGGAGGGTAGGGAAAGGGAGAAAATCCCAAGAGACTCCAGGCACTGAGTGTGAACCCAACCTAGGGCTTGATCTCACATGACCTGAGCTGAGAGTTAGACCTAGGGCTTAACTGACTGAGCCACCCAGGTGCCCCTTGTCTATCTTAGTTTTGTAATGTTTGATAATCCTGTCTACCCTTTAATCACATTTTTTTCATGTATAAAATAAGGATACCAATTTTTACCTCCTCAGATTTTCTAAGTATTAAATAAAATATTTCTATGAGACATCATCTAGCAGAGTGTGTAATATATAACATCTGCTCAATAAACACTAAAGTGACCTATTGTCACACCAATGCATATCTGGGGGCGGGGAGGGATTCCTGCCTCTGGGAAGGGAGAACTTCTTCCCAAGCCTTTTCTTTAGGCCAGTATTTCCAAATCCTCGCACATAATTTGATTATGTTCACATGTAGGCATATGACCTGCAATGATACCCTATGTACCTCACTAAAGAGAGTATATTTGAATATAACTGATATTATTACCGATATAATACTGAATCTCAGACAAGTTTTTAAGTGATTCATTCTTATATTTATGTCACCACATAGTACAACAAATAACATATCTGAAATACACCTCATAATTGATTTTAAAAGACATGTTTTCCTGTAGACCACCTCAAAGATAGCAAATAGGTTTCATCTTACAAGACAGTTCCAATCAACTGGTAACGACTGTACTGATTTCAGTATGGACGAGGAATGGAAGCTGGCACAGTAGTTCATTCAGGGGAATACTCTAATTGATTAACAATATCCACTATTAGGACAGGAGGGAGAGGTAGTGGCTCACATGACAGGTTATTTGCCATCCTAGAGGATTTTATTTAACTTAGTAATAACTTACTGACGATAATATCATATTGATAAGCATTTAGAAACTATGAAAATAATATGTTATTTGGAATAGAGAGCCATATATAATAAAATTTAATTCCTAAGTGCAATAATGTTCATTAGTTTTATTTTTTAAACTAGTCTAAAACTTACTCCACTAAAGCCATATTTAAAACAAAAGGAACCTAAGCTGTAATCAGGCTTTTCATCCAAATGTGCGTTCGTAAACCTTTGCCTTGATAAGAAATACAAAAGACTTATTACTTTGCAGGGCCCTGTAGTACATAAAGAATTTGATTAATGCATTTGCAAATGACATTGAAAGAACTTATATTTATATATGTGCATGAATAAAATAGTTTTAATTTGAAAATACAATATTTATGATTGAAGCTATTTATCTTCTTAAGGGATAGAATCAAGAAATTAATTATATTCTCACAATGATTAAAAATAGAATTTCACCTAAATGACCTCCCTCGTTTACCTTTGAGAGAAGGATGAGTCTATATTTGAATAGTTTAATGTATCCACTCTTCATTAGCTTGGATATAGTGAATTCTATTATTTTCTAACAAATACATAATATGTGAAGAGCAGCCTATAAATATCTTTTTTATTCAATGAAGCATCAAAGGAAAATTAATGCTTCAGTTATTTAAAACATTAAAGGAGACACTATATTAGAGAATTAAATATTTAAATTAAATATAGTTCTTAAAAATAATTGACAATAAGAAATGTTATCAGTAAGTATTATACAGTAACTGTAAAAAGTATTTTATTCATAAGGCTTTTTTTAAATTTCTTTTTCTTTTTTTCTTTTTTTATTGCATTTTTCCAACAGCAATTCTGCCGACACAGAGCTCAAGCAGCCACTTGATTTAGGCGACTTGCAGGAACGCGGTTCTGACTCCTAGCACCCCAGGAAAGAGCTCCAACAGTGGGGCAGTGACTTGGGAAGATGGGACAGAAGAGTTTCTCATGAGGAGAGGGCAGGCAAAGCCACTGTAGCCCGTGAGCAGCAGCTGGGAGAGCCTGATGCTTTTTTTTTTTTTTTTTTTTTTTTATGTTCTGTTAATCACCATACGTTGCATCATTAGTTTTTGATGTAGTGTTCCATGATTCATTGTTTGCGTGTAACACCCAGTGCTCCATTCAGTACGTGCCCTCTTTAATACCCATCACCATGCTAACCCATCCCCCCACCCCTCTCCCCTCTAGAACCCTCTGTTTCTCAGTGTCCATAGTCTCTCATGGTTCATCTCCCCCTCCAATTTCCCCCCCTTCATTTTTCCCTTCCTGCTATCTTCTTCTTCTTTTTTTTTTTTTTTAACATATAATGTATTATTTATTTCAGGGCTACAGGTCTGTGATTCATCAGTTTCACACAATTCACAGCGCTCACCATAGCACATACCCTCCATAATAAGGCTTTTTTTTTTTAATGGCATAGACTAGATTGAATCATAACTCAAAAGTCCCAATATAGGTTTTCTCCTTCAATGCAACAATTCAGATATGAAGACCTTTATGGTTTCAAATTGTACCACGTTTCTCTTTGTTGCCCACAAAGTTCAATGCAATCTGAATCATAACTTTCAGTATTCTTCTACATATGCATATCCAATTTTCCCAGCACCACTTTTCAGGACTATCTTTGGAGTATTCTTGGAGTATTCTTGGCTCCCTCATCAAATATTAATTGACTGTATATGCACGGGTTTATTCCTGGGCTCTCAACACTGTTCCATTTGGTTATGTATCTATTTTTATGCCAGAATCATATTGTTTCATTACTATGGTTTGTAGTATGGTTTGAAATTAGGAAATGTGATGCCTCTGGCTTTGTTCTTTCTCAGAATTGCTTTGGCTATTCAGGATTTTTTGTGTTTCCATACAAATTTCAGACTGTTTTTCTATTTCTTCGAAAAATGCCATTGCAATTTTGATAGGGATTGAACTAAATCTGTAAATGGCTTTGGATAGCGTGGGCATTTTAACAATATTAATTCTTCTAATCCATGAACATAGGGATATGCTTCAATTTGTCTGTGTCTTCTTCAATTTCTTTCATCAAAGTCTTGTAGCTTTCATTGTATGTCTTCCACTTCCTTGGCTAAATTTATTGATATTTGTGTTTTTGATGCTATTGTGAATGGGATAGTTTTCTTTTTTTTTCAAATGTTTTATTGTTAGTATATAGAAATGCAGCCAATTTCTGTATGTTGATTTTATATCCTGCAACTTTACTGAATTTGTTGACTAATTCCAACAATTTTTTTGGTTTAGTCTTTAGTATTTTCTATGCATAAGATCATATCATCTACAAATAATGACAATTTTACTCCTTCTTTTTTGATTTGGATGCCTTCTATTTCATTATCTTATTTGACTGCTTTAGCTAAGACTTTCAGTACTTTTTGAGAGAGTGTGGTGAGTGGGCACCTTTGTCTTATTCCAGATCTTAGAGGAAAAGCTTTCTATCTTTCACCAATGAGTATGATGTTAGCTATGGTCTTGTCATATATGTATGGCCTTTACTATGTTAGGATATGTTAAGATATTTTATATCCAGTATGTTGAGGGCTTTTTAAATCAGGAAAAGGTGTTGTATTTTGTCAAATACTTTATTTCTGTATCTATAAAAATTATATGATTTTTATCTTTCATTATATTAATGTGGCATATCACATTTATCGATTTACATATGCTAAATCGTCCTTGCTTCCCAGGAATAAAAATGATAATATTTAAAGAGAGAAGTAAGATTCCATGATGGCGTAGTATGGGATTTGCTTAGAATATCAAAATAATTTGTTTTTGAAGTCATTTAAGGCTCTCAAGAGCCAGTGCATACATCATTTCCCAAGTCCTTGTTCAGGGACATCATCTTGGTAGCTTGAAATTGAAAATGGCAGAGATATTTACACCACAGAAATTCTTAAACATTACAGATCAGTGTCTCCCTCTCCACCACCAAAATTAAGAACTGGTTTACCTGCATACTACTCAATCAGACAACTTGGTTCAAATCCTACCTTCCTCCTAACAACAGTATATCTTGGATGTTTCTTAGCCTCTATGACTATGATTTTTGTCTTCTATAAGATGGGGATAATAGTAAAAAGACAGTTATCTTTTAATTTTGTTGGGAATATTTTATCAGATAATCAACCTCAAGCCTTTAGAACACTTCCTGTTACCTAGTAGATGCCTGATAAATGTATGCTAAAGTAATATTTACTATTATTTTGCTTAAAGATTTTCAGCAGCTGCATGCTATATTGTGAGATAAGGCAGTTGGAGAGCAACATGCTTTAGGAAGGTTAAGTTGGCCCAGATGTGGAAACTTCATTTGAGTTTGCAGAGACCCAGGATTGTAAAGTTCAGCAATTTGTGCACAACATAGCCAACAACCATTCTTAAGGTTATTCTGAGCACTACGCAAGGGCAGTCATGTGTTATAGAAGTTCCATCATTCATCCCCCAAAAGACAAAATAGTTGATTTTGATGGAAATGTACTTAATGGCCCATAGATTTAGTCATGGTCACAAAGAGTAAAGACCTAGGAATAAAACCTGTTTCCTGGAATGTTGTGTAGCTCTGACTAGTTCGTTAATTACAATACAAGCTGAGTTTTTTCAGAAACAGAATTTGAATAGAGAAATGGTATTTCCAAGCATCATTAAAAATTAAAATCCAAATAGATTAGATTTGCATAAGAGTCTAAATAATTAACTTGGTGCCATAAATATATTAAGGTATTAATCAAAGATTTAGGTGATTTAAACATGAATATAATACAGTCTCTAATCTGAATGGTCATTGTATTTATGTGATGTGGATATACACACATAAATTTTAAATTAAATATATCTCTTTAAGCCAAAACAAAAAAATTCTAAAGATTCAGCTTGGGTAGTAAAGAAGTTTCTTAATCTCAGGAAACAAACTGAGGGTTGCTGGAGTGGTGGGGGGTGGGAGGGATGGGTTGGCTGGGTGATAGTCACTGGGGAGGGTATGTGCTATGGTAAGCAGGCTCCCCGCTGAGCAGGGAGCCCGATGCGGGGCTCGATCCCAGGACCCCGGGATCATGACCCGAAGGTAGATGCTTAACCGTCTAAGCCACCCAGGCGCCCCATATTATATGTTTAAAAAAAAAAAAAAGAAGAAGAAGAAGATAGCAGGAAGGGAAAAATGAAGGGGGGGAAATCGGAGGGGGAGACGAACCATGAGAGACTATGGACCCTGAGAAACAAACTGAGGGTTCTAGAGGGGAGGGGTTGGGGGGACGGGTTAGCCTGGTGATGGGTATTAAAGAGGGCACGTACTGAATGGAGCACTGGGTGTTGTACGCAAACAATGACTCATGGAACACTACATCAGAAACTAATGATGTAATGTATGGTGATTAACATAACATAATAAAAAAATTAAAATTAACAAAAGTTTTCTTAAAATAGATAAAATTTGATAAAAATATGGCAGGTAGAGAAGAGAAACAGAGATATGTGTCATTATCTCTAAATCAGGAAAAGCTGAGGCTAGGGAAAAGGTTATCAAAATATAGAACAAAAATAAGACTGGAAGGCCATGTTAGCAGAACTGAAAATATTAGGAATTAGGAATTAGATAATTAGGAATTAGATAATTAATATTAGGAATTAGATAATTAATATTATTTGTCCACATGATTAAGTAAAATTTTTATATGAAAAATTGTTACCTAAAATATTTGTTATAACTATTTTTCTACTCAGCAATGTAGGAGTATTTAATTTTTCTATTATCATCATTATTATTATCACTAGATTAATTACATGGCAAGAGAGAAATACCACTTTTAGGTATATACAACCCTTATGTGTGTTATAACATGCCCTTTTGGTTTTCCTTTCTCTGAGTACATCTCAGAATCAAAAGCAGATTTTATGTTGTCCTTATGAGCTGTTGACATTTTGTAGAACTGATTGTTTTATACCTAATGTGTCTATCTAGTAAGTTTATTTACTTTTTTTTTTTTGAGTAGATTCTTTTCAAAGAATATGGAGTCTTCAAAGGTCAACAGATATAAATCTTGATGAGAGAAACAAATGCTGAAACAGACTGTCTCACAATCCACACCAAAGCTAATAAGGGAATTTGATAAAAGTGGAAGAGCAAGATGATCTTTATAAGAAAAAAAAAAAAAAACAGATGAAAGTAGCAGGTTCATTACTCTTGCTCCTTTTGATTTAAACTATAAAATTAAATAAATTACAATGTAAAATCCATTATATAAGCTCCATTTAGTTCAGTAAAATTTGGTACAGCTGGGTAAAAGAGCAGATGGTGACACTGATTGTGGACAGCACTCTTCAAAACCTAATTGAGAATGCTTGAGGGGAAACAAAAAAGGCAGGTGTAATATAAAGGGACCCATATTTACATTTCACTCTAGACAGTCATCATGCACATCTGTTCTTGGATATCAAAGAAAAACATGATTCCGTTAGCTTTTTTATCCAGCAGGCTCATCAAATGCTTTGGAGATTGAGGTGGGATATTCTGAGAAACATGTGTTTGAATGGCTAACATAACTAGAATTATATCATTTCAAATGGAGTCTTCATCAGAAATTTGAGGAAATATAAGAACATAATATATTTGATTCTGAGGAATAGAGGGAAAAAATGATTTGCATCATAAATTACGTAAGTAGTTCACAAAAAGCTTCTACTATGCATATGGATTTTTATCAACAAAATTTGATCATTGTGTCTTCAGAACACATTACATGAGTTTGTATTGGAATGGGTCAACTAAATAATTTTACAGTTGAGTAAACCAAGCCTCCAATGGAATTCATTATTTTCATACAGTCATGCAGCTTATGAGAGAAAAATCTAATACTTAAATTTAGTCTCAGAATCAGGAAGATTTTGTATGTAATTATCATAATTTCTGACTCTATCCAGCTTAAACAGTAGGTTAATTTATTATCCCACATAACAAAATCTTCAGAGAAGGGGGCGGAGAATACAGGGATGGTTACATAAGCAGCTCAACAGTGTCACTAATAATCAAAGTACTTCCCATATCTTCACTATGCCACCTTGTGACAGATATGACATATTTGATCCCATGGCTGGTTCCTCACATGGTCACAAGATATTGGAGCTTCAGGTAGCTCCTGAGGAAAGCCGATTCCTTGTTCCATCTAGCACAACAGAGAGATTCTTCTTTACCAAGTACTGAAGCCATAGCCTTTTAATCCAGACTGGCCAACTTAAGATACTCTATCCATCTTTTGACAAATAAGAGTCAACAAAATGTCAAGTGAATGATGATGATGATGATGATTATAGTGATGATAATAAAATTAGCACTCAATGAATATATATTATGGGCTAAATTCAGATGTCTTATACGTTTTATATAGATTTAATACATATTTAATATATATGAATACATACGTATTCATGTGGAATGGAGACTTTTGGGCAACAAATAGCACTAACTACAGTCTCTAGTATTCTACACCATCTGATGTGTGTAAGGAGAACTCTTTTTTGTTTGTTTTTTGAAAGATATTATTTATTTATTTTAGAGAGGGGGAGCACATGTGAGAGGTGGAGAGCAATAGAAGGGGAAGGAGAGGGAGAGAATCTCAAACAGATTCCATGTTCAGTGCAGAGCCCAATACGGGGCTTGATCTCACAACCCTGAAACCATGACCTGACCTGAAATCAAGAGTTGAAAGCTCAACTGACTGAACCTCCCTGGTGCCCCAGGAAAACTCTTAATGGAAAGTCTCAGTAATTATTTTGTTATTGTGTTTTAAAATAAATTAATAAAATACAGAAAATTAGGTTTGGTGGAGATCTTAAAGTTCATTTAGTCAAAACACCTACCTCATTCTTTAATTAAAAATCTATCCCAGTTTTGAATACATGATGTGACAAAAACTTGCTATCTGGTAAGCCAGTCTTCAATAGAGGCCTATAGAGAAGATATTGCTGTAGTTTATGTAACCACCAGCAGTGGTGGATTTTCCCACATTCAATGGTAATAAAATATTTAAGTGTCCCTGGATTACTGTCACTATTTCTAAAAGGAAAATGTGAACCTGCATCCAACTTTTTATCTTTTTAAGTCATTTTTATTTTTACTTTAGGTTTGAGACTGATTCCTATAAGCATTTTTTTCAAATTCTAAAGTGTAATCATGAATTTTTACAAATTTAACACAATTACACACTAACATCTAGATCAGGAAGCAGGACAATAGCATCCCAACTACCAGTAATTACACTGGTTTTATTTCTTATGTCCCCTATCTTTTAAACCTCATTGTTGGCTATTCTCTCCTCTCTCTTTGCAAACATGGAATCTAAGCAACATTGCCCACAGTGTCAAAAGAGGAATTCAACTGAGAGAGAGAGAGAGAGAATTTTAAGTTAAAATTCAGCAAGAAACTTTACACAAGCCATGATGTTGAAGTCCAGAAACAATTGTACTATGCAGATGAAGAACATTTACTTTTGCAAACACTCTATCCTTTATCTGACAACTTTAGTTGGCATATCTCCAGAACTTTAAGATAATAATGATGAATAATATATCCCGAATTCTCTCAATTTAAAATATCTACTCTTTATTTATGTCAAAGTATATCATATGCAGAGGTTAGATTTACACTCACATATCACTCTAACACTTATAGTAGGAAGACCACTGTAAAGCTGGTACTGTAAAGCATTAGTGTTTCTCCTGAGGCCCTCTCAAAAAAATCGTGTGCCATCAATTCATTTACCAATGGACAGTTAATGGTTAGTTAATACTTATTCTAAGTATAAAATAGTTTATGTTTTGTTTCACAACTAGTGTTATTCCACATTTGGAAGAATGAAGTAAAAGAATAATTTTATTAATTTTCAAACTGTATGTATTCAGAAGTTATATTTCAATGACTTTTGGGCCTACTTGTGTTTTTTTCAGTTTTCCTGTGCTGGATTCCCCACAGAAGAATGACAAGAAATTACATTTTGTTTCCAAATAATAGCAATGCAAAAGGTTCTAATAATCAGCTAACTGGTTTAGTAAAATAAAACAAAACAAATATTTTACAGGTTTTTTCTATTCTAAATTAAGCAATAACCCAGTTAAAAAGTTATTCATACAGGGGCGCCTGGGTGGCTCAGTCATTAAGCGTCTGCCTTCGGCTCAGGTCATGATCCCAGGGTCCTGGGATCGAGCCCCGCATCAGGCTCCTTGCTCTGCGGGAATCCTGCTTCTCCCTCTCCCACTCCCCCTGCTTGTGTTCCCTCTCTCGCTGTGTCTCTCTCTGTCAAATAAATAAATCAAATCTTCAAAAAAAAGAGTAATTCATACATATACTGTATTCATACATACATTGTATGTATGTATCCATCAAGTATGGATTTTCTTTTTTTTAAATTTTTTTATTTAAATTCAATTAGCCAACAAATAATACATCATTAGTTTCAGATGTAGTGTTCAATAATCCTTCAGTTGCATATAACACCCAGTGCTCATCACATCATGTGCTCCCTTAATGCCCATCACCCAAATACCCCATCCCCCCACCCAATAGCCCTATGAAAATGAGTTTAATGTAATCCTCACTGGTAATCTTTGGTTGGTGTAAACATATTGATTTGAAATCATCAGAATGTTCAGGTATCTCTAAGAATCATATAAATAATTGTTACTGAACTAAATTACAATGCTAAGTATAATAGCTTTCAGATGAAAAGTTTAAAAAGTTAATAACGCTTCTTTTTTAATGAGCTTTTCAAGCATTTGCTTTAAATTTCTTAACCGTGAACTGTTATGCAATGTAATATTTAAATATTAATATAAATGTTGTAATGAAATTCTATACATATTAATTATGCATTTTCTATATTCAGGCTTTAAGAACTTTGGATGTTTTATCTCTTTTCACCCCATAAATAGATTGAGTTATTGCTGCTCTGAGAATAAAATGTGTGTGTGTGTATACATAAAACCATGTCTATTTACACATTTATACATATTATGTGTACACATACATATACACACACATATAAATCTTTCAAAAAATAATTGGGCTATACTTGTTCTGTGTGACTGGTACATTTAGGGAAAATACATTTACTTAGAGTACATTCTACTCAATGTAACTAAAATCTTATTGAATAGTAGGTATTACAAATACAAGTAAATTCTTAGTAGTTAAAATTTAGATAAAGATAAGTCAGACATCTGAGACATAAGAGGGTGAGAGGAAAAGGAAAATGATAACCTACCTTAGTATGGGAAGTGTAACTTCTAAAAGTATATATCCAAATAACATATTTAACTGGAAGAATTTTACAAAAAGAGATCTGCAACAGGCACAATACCTTTCAGAGGGGTTTACATACTCACATTTAAAAAATGGAGAAAACAATGATTTCATTTAATTAAATTGTGTTTTATTTTTTCCCCAGCTTGGGTCAAGGTAAGCAGGGAAGCCTACACCCTAAGATCCTCAATAAAAAATAAATCATTGGGGGGGCGGAGCAAGATGGCGGAGGAGTAGGAGACCTGGATTTCCTCTCCTCTCAGAAATTCAGCTGGATAGGGATCAAACCATTCTGAACACCTACAAACCCAACAGGAGATCGAAGAAAGGAATAGCAACAACTCTCTGAACAGAAAAGCGACCACTTTCTGGAAGGTAGGACGTGCGGAGAAGTGAATCGGAGGCGATATTTGGGAGGATAGATGGCGGGGGAGGGGCCTCCGTCGGCCGCTTCTGGCAAGTGATAGAGCCGCGGAGCACAAAATCGGAACTTTTAAAAGTCTGCTCCGTCGAGGGACGTCACTCTGGTGGCTAAGCGGGGGGTGGAACCCTCCGGGACAGTGTGGTCTCAGGACCCTCGGGGTCACAGAAAGACCGGGGGTGCCTGAGTGCGGCAGAGCTCCCAGGTAAGGGAGCAGGGAAGCCGGCTGCAGAGGCGGAGCCCAGGCGCGGGCTCTCAGCTCGGGGTTGCCATAAACCGTGATCCGCGGCACAGTCGGGCCCCTGCTCCTCCAGCAGGGACCCAACAAGCGGCAGATCCGGGGAGACTCACCTTCCTCCCCCGGGAGGAGCCGCGCGGGAGTGCACCGCAGGGATCTGCTGGGTTTGGAGACTCCACCCGGGGTCGGGAGCCAGAGATAGAAACGCTCGGTCACAGGCCGGGTGAGCACAGAGTGCGGCCGGAGACTGGGGAGACGGGAGTGACTGACGGCTTTTCTCTGGGGGCTCACTGAGGAGCGGGCCCCGAGTTCTTGGCTCCTCCGGGGCATAGATTGGGAGGCCGCCATTTTCACTCTCCGCCTCCAAAGCTGTACGGAAAGCTCGCAGGGAACAAAAGCCCCGGAGAGCAAACCCGAGCAGATTACTTAGCTGGGAGGGGGCAAGGGCGGGGCAATTCCGCCTCCGGCAGAGACATGTGGAAACCACGGCAACAGGCCCCTCCCCAGAAGATCAGTGAGAACAGCCAGCCAAGACCAAGTTTACCGATCAATGAGAACGGCAGAACTCCAGCGCTGGGGGAATACTGCACATAGAATTCATGGCTTTTTTACCATGATTCTTTAGTCTTTCAAAGTTAATTTTTTTCTTAACTGTCTTTTTTCCTTTTTTTTTTCTTTTTGAATTTTTCTTTCTCCCTTTTTCAACCAACATCTTATCAATCCCTTTTTTAAAAAAAAACATTTTTATTTTTCATTTTTAGAGTCATATTCTATCCCTTCATAGTAGTTACCCGTATTTTTGGCTTATATATATAAGTTGTTCTCTCTTTAAAATTTTGAGATAGTTTCTTCTAACAGATTAAAATATACCCTAAATCTCTAGTATATGGTGTTTTCTATTCCTCTGCCTGATCACATCCTCTCCCTTTTTTTTCCTTTTTTTTTTTAAATCCTCTTCTTTCTTTTTTCAAACAACTTCTTATCAATTCCTTTTATAAAATTTTTTATAATTTCCATCTTTACATATTCCATCCCTTCATCATATCAACCCTTATTTTTGTACATATATAAGTTTTTCTTCCTTTAAAATTTTGGGAGGCACTTTCTTCTAAAAGACCAAAATACACCCCAAAACTAGTGTGTGGCACTGATCTATATACCAGGCTGATTATATTTGATCACATTCTGGTTTTTTTGGTTGTTGTTGTTGTTTTGTTTTGTTTGTTTTTGTTTTTATCTTTATCTTTTTCTTTTTCTTTTTTTTCTTCTCTTTTTTCTCTCTTTCCCTTTCTTTCCCTACTGCTTCAGGTCTTATCTGATTTGTTTAGAGTATATTTTCTGGGGACGTTGTTACTCTGCTAGCATTTTGTTCTCTCATTAATCTATTCTCCTCTGCACAAAATGACAAGACGGAAAAAATCACCTCAACAAAAAGAACAAGAGGTAGTACCGACTGCCAGGGACCTACTCAATACAGACATTAGTACGATGTCAGATCTAGAGTTCAGAATCATCATTTTAAAGATACTAGCTGGGCTTGAAAAAAATATGGAAGTTATTAGAGAAACCCTTTCTGGATAGGTAAAAGAACTAAAATCCAACCAAGTAGAAATCAAAAAGGCTATTAATGAGGTGCAATCAAAAATGGGGGTGCTAACTGCTAGGATAAATGAGGCAGAAGAGAGAATCAGTAATATAGAAGATGAAATGATGGAAAATAAAGAAGCTGAGAAAAAGAGAGATAAACAACTACTGGATCACGAGGGCAGAATTTGAGAGATAAGCGATACCATAAGACAAAACAACATTAGAATAATTGGGATCCCAGAAGAAGAAGAAAGAGAGAGAGGGGCAGAAGGTATAATGGAGCAAATTATAGCAGAGAACTTCCCTAATTTGGGAAAGGAAACAGGCATGAAAATCCAGGAAGCACAGAGAACCCCTCTCAAAATCAATAAAAATAGGTCAACACCCCGACATCTAATAGTAAAACTTACGAGTCTCATAGACAAAGAGAAAATCCTGAAAGCAGCTCGGGAGAAGAGATCTGTAACCTACAAGGGTAGAAACATTAGATTGGCAACAGACCTATCCACAGAGACCTGGCAGGCCAGAAAGGACTGGCAGGATATATTCAGAGCACTAAATGAGAAAAATATGCAGCCAAGAATACTCTATCCAGCTAGGCTGTCATTGAAAATAGAAGGAGAGATAAAAAGCTTCCAGGACAAACAAAAACTAAAGGAATTTGCAAACACAAAACCAGCCCTACAGGAAATCTTGAAAGGGGTCCTCTAAGCAAAGAGAGAGCCTAAAAGCAACATAGGCCAGAAAGGAACACGGACAATATACGGTAACAGTCACCTTACAGGCAATACAATGGCACTAAATTCCTATCTTTCAATAGTTACCCTGAATGTAAATGAGCTAAATGCCCCAATCAAAAGACACAGGCTATCAGACTGGATTAAAAAACAAGACCCATCGATATGCTGTCTGCAAGAGACTCATTTTAGAACCAAAGACACCCCCAGATTGAAAGTGAGGGGGTGGAAAACCATTTACCATGCTAATGGACACCAAAAGAAAGCTGGGGTGGCAATCCTTATATCAGACAAATTAGATTTTAAACCAAAGACTGTAATAAGGGATGAGGAAGGACATTATATCCTACTTAAAGGGTCTATCCAACAAGAAGATCTAACAATTGTATATATCTATGCCCCTAACATGGGAGCAGCCAATTATATAAGGCAATTAATAACAAAAGCAAAGAAACACATCGACAACAATACAATAATAGTGGGGGACTTTAACACCCCCCTCACTGAAATGGACAGATCATCTAAGCAAAAGATCAACAAGGAAATAAAGACTTTAAATGACACACTGGACCAAATGGACTTCACAGACCTATTCAGAACATTCCACCCCAAAGCAACAGAATACACATTCTTCTCTAGTGCCCATGGAACATTCTCCAGAATCGATCACATCCTAGGTCATAAATCAGGTCTCAACTGGTACCAAAAGATTGGGATCATTCTCTGCCTATTTTCAGACCACAATGCTTTGAAACTAGAACTCAATCACAAGAGGAAAGTTGGAAAGAACTCAAATACATGGAGGCTAAAGAGCATCCTACTGAAGAATGAATGGGTCAACCAGGAAATTAAAGAAGAATTAAAAAAATACATGGAAACCAATGAAAATGAAAACAACTGTTCAAAATCTTTGGGATGCAGCAAAGGCAGTCCTAAGAGGAAAGTATATAGCAATACAAGCCTTTCTCAAGAAACAAGAAAGGTCTCAAGTACACAACCTAACCCTACACCTAAAGGAGCTGGAGAAAGAACAGCAAATAAAGCCTAAACCCAGCAGGAGAAGAGAAATCATAAAGATCAGAGCAGAAATCAATGAAATAGAAACTAAAAGAACAGTAGAACAGATCAACAAAACTAGGAGCTGGTTCTTTGAAAGAATTAACAAGATTGATAAACCCCTGACCAGACTTATCAAAAAGAGAAGAGAAATGACCCAAAGCAACAAAATCATGAATGAAAGAGGAGAGATCACAACCAACACCAAAGAAATATAAACAATTATAAGAACATATTATGAGCAACTCTATGCCAGCAAATTAGATAACCTGGAAGAAATGGAGGCATTCCTAGAGATGTATCAACTACCAAAACTGAACCAGGATGAAATAGAAAACCTGAACAGACCTATAACCACTAAGGAAATTGAAGCAGTCATCAAAAATCTCCCAAAAAACAAAAGCCCAGGGCCAGATGGCTTCCCAGGGGAATTCTACCAAACATTTCAAGAAGAATTAATACCTATTCTTCTGAAACTGTTCCAAAAAATAGAAATGGAAGGAAAACTTCCAAACTCATTTTATGAGGCCAGCATTACCTTGATCCCAAAACCAGACAAAGACCCCATCAAAAAGGAGAATTACAGACCAATATCCCTGATGAACATGGATGCAAAAATTCTCACCAAAATACTAGCCAATAGGATCCAACAGTACATTAAAAGGATTATTCACCATGACCAAGTGGGATTTATCCCTGGGCTGCAAGGTTGGTTCAACATCTGCAAATCAATCAATGTGATACAATACATTAACAAAAGAAAGAACAAGAATCATATGATCCTCTCAATAGATGCAGAAAAAGCTTTTGACAAAGTACTGCATCCTTTCTTGATCAAAACTCTTCAGAGTATAGGTATAGAGGGTACATACCTCAATATCATAAAAGCCATCTACGAAAAACCTATAGCGAATATCATTCTCAATGGGGAAAAACTGAGAGCTTTCCCCCTAAGGTCAGGAACGCGGCAGGGATGTCCACTATCACCACTGCTATTCAACATAGTATTGGAAGTCCTAGCCACAGCAATCAGACAACAAAAAGAAATCAAAGGCATCCAAATTGGCAAAGAAGAAGTCAAACTCTCACTCTTTGCAGATGATATGATACTTTATGTGGAAAACCCAAAAGACTCCACCCCAAAACTGCTAGAACTCATACAGGAATTCAGAAAAGTGGCAAGATATAAAATCAATGCACAGAAGTCAGTGGCATTCCTATACACCAACAACAAGACAGAAGAAAGAGAAATTAAGGAGTCAATCCCATTTACAATTGCACCCAAAACCATAAGATACCTAGGAATAAATCTAACCAAAGAGACAAAGGATCTGTACTCACAAAACTATAAAATACTCATGAAAGAAATTGAGGAAGATACAAAGAAATGGAAAAACGTTCCATGCTCATGGATTGGAAGAACAAATATTGTGAAGATGTCAATGCTACCTAGAGCAGTCTACACATTTAATGCAATCCCTATCAAAATATCATCCACTTTTTTCAAAGAAATGGAACAAATAATCCTAAAATTTGTATGGAACCAGAAAAGACCCCGCATAGCCAGAGAAATGTTGAAAAAGAAAAGCAAAGCCAGCGGCATCACAATTCCAGACTTCCAGCTCTATTACAAAGCTGTCATCATCAAGACAGCATGGTACTGGCACAAAAACAGACACATAGATCAATGGAACAGAATAGAGAGCCCAGAAATGGACCCTCAACTCTATGGTCAACTCATCTTTGACAAAGCAGGAAAGAATGTCCAATGAAACAAAGACAGTCTCTTCAACAAATGGTGTTGGGAAAATTGGATAGCCACATGCAGAAGAATGAAACTGGACCATTTCCTTACACCACACACAAAAATAGACTCCAAGTGGTTGAAAGACCTCAATGTGAGACAGGAGTCCATCAAAATCCTAAAGGAGAACACAGGCAGCAACCTCTTTGACCTCAGCCGAAGCAACTTCTTCCTAGAAACATCACCAAAGGCAAGGGAAGCAAGGGCAAAAATGAACTATTGGGACTTCATCAAGATAAAAAGCTTTTGCAAAGCAAAGGAAACAGTCAACAAGACCAAAAGACAACCGACAGAATGGGAGAAGATATTTGCAAATGACATATCAGATAAAGGGCTAGTATCCAAAATCTATAAAGAACTCATCAAACTCAACACCCAAAGAACAAAGAATCCAATCAAGAAATGGGCAGAAGACATGAACAGACATTTTTCCAAAGAAGACATCCAAATGGCCAACAGACACATGAAAAAGTGCTCAATATCGCTCAGCATCAGGGAAATCCAAATCAAAACCTCAATGAGATACCACCTCACACCAGTCAGAATGGCTAAAATTAACAAGTCAGGAAACGACAGATGTTGGCGGGGATGCGGAGAAAGGGGAACCCTCCTACACTGTTGGTGGGAATGCAAGCTGGTGCAGCCACTCTGGAAAACTGTATGGAGGTTCCTCAAAAAGTTGAAAATAGAGCTACCATATGATCCAGCAATTGCACTACTGGGTATTTACCCCAAAGATACAAAAGTAGGGATCCGAAGGGGTACGTGCACCCCGATGTTTATAGCAGCAATGTCCACAATAGCCAAACTGTGGAAAGAGCCAAGATGTCCATCGACAGATGAATGGATAAAGAAGAAGTGGTATATATATACAATGGAATATTATGCAGCCATCAAAAGGAATGAGATCTTGCCATTTGCAACGACGTGGATGGAACTGGAGGGTATTATGTTGAGTGAAATAAGTCAAACAGAGAAAGACATGTATCATATGATCTCACTGATATGAGGAATTCTTAATTGTAGGAAACAAACTGAGGGTTGCTGGAGTGGGGGGTGGGGTGGGAGGGATGGGGTGACTGGGTGATAGACACTGGGGAGGGTATGTGCTCTGGTAAGCACTGTGAATTGTGCAAGACTGTTGAATCTCAGATCTGTACCTCTGAAACAAATAATGCAGTATAT